>NC_051250.2:8816666-9119696 GCF_015237465.2 Chelonia mydas | reverse complement strand
TTTTCACCGAGATTAAACTTGAAGCAGGACTGGTAGGAGGCTAGGTTGAACTGGAGTATCCTGTAAAACTCTCTTTTCAGTCAATCAAGTATTAAAGAGCAGCACTGGTGGGTTAATTAATTAGGGAGGGCTACATGCTGGCTTTTCCAGCAAAAGGTGCACTGGAGAGGGGCAGATGGGCTGTGCTGCAGAAGGAGCCCCCAGGAAAAAGCCTCATTGACTCAGCCAAAATTCCTTCCAGGGCTCCTAAAGGAACTTGAGTAGAAGGTGTTCACTCCATACCTGGATAACTCTGCTGGCTTTTGTAGAGAGGGTAGTGGGACTCAGCCATGGCTCTCCCTTGCCCCTGCCTTTCCCTGCAACCTTTTGGGTAGCTAGTAAAGGTGGCCGTGCTAGCAGGGTCTATGCTGCCCAATGGGACCATACTCAGTCCCTGCATAGGGGTGCAAGTGGCAGGGGGAGGCTTCTTGTACCCTCTCCCCCCTTCTGTGCACCTACTGGTGGCTGGGCACAGTCTGGCCCTTTGGGTTTTTATGGCACTGGAAAACAAAAGCAGCAACAACTAGAAAAAAAAATTTTCCCTGCCCCTAGAGGCTCTGGGCCAAGTTACTTTCTCAGATCTACAGGATATCCCCTTTTGGGTTCATTCTCACTCACAGCCTGTCCATCAATGGGATGTGCGCACACACCATTCTAGGTGCAGATTTGCAGCTGAATGTGGCCTCTCTTCTCCCATCTCCTTTTCCAGTTCTTTGTCTCCTCCTCCTCATTCCACTAAGAGTATAAGGAATAAAGGTAGATGGGGGTTACAAGCAAACAGAAGTCTAGCCTAATTTTGGCAATTAATTGATCTTTGACTATTAGCGGTAAATATGGCCTGTGATGGGATGTTAAATGGGGTGGGATCTGAATTACTACAGAGAATTCTTTCCTGGGTATCTGGCTGGTGAATCTTGCCCACCTGCTCAGGGTTCAGCTGATGGCCATATTTGGGTTCGGGAAGGAATTTTCCTCCAGGGCAGATTGGCAGAGGCCCTGGGGGTTTTTTGCCTTCCTCTGCAGCGTGGGGCACGGGTCACTTGACGGAGGATTCTCTGCAGCTTGAAGTCTTTAAACCATGAGTTGAGGACTTCAATAGCTCAGACGTAGGTCAGGGGTTTGTTACAGGAGTGGGTAGGTGAGATTCTGTGGCCTGCGTTGTGCAGGAGGTCAGACTAGATGATCATAATGGTCCCTTCTGACCTTAAAGTCTATGATTCTATGATTCTATGATTGGGGCAGGGGCCATCTTTCATTACATGTGCACAATGCTGCCCTGACCCCTGACTGGGGGTTGCTGCAATGGAAATTATAAAAAATAAATTCCTTCCCTCCATTCCTCCCTCTCCATTTCCTTTCTAATTCATAAGAACATAAGAATAGCCATACTGGATCAGACTAAAGGTCCACTTGGCCCAGTATCCTGTCTTCTGACTGGTCAGTGCCAGGTGCCCCAGAGAGAATGAACAGAACAGGTTATCATCAAGTGATCCATCCCCCAGTACCCATTCCCAACTTCTGGCAAACAGAGGCTAGGGACACCCTCCCTGCCCATCCCAGCTAATAGCCATGGATGGACCTATCCTCCATGAATTTATCTAGTTCTTTTTTGAACCCCCTTATAGTCTTGGCCTTCACAACATCCTCTGGCAAGGAGTTCCACAGATTGACTGTGCATTGTGTGAAAAAATACTTCCTTTTGTTTATTTTAAACCTGCTGCCTATTAATTTGATTTGGTGGCCCCTAGTTAGAATCATAGAATAACAGAGTTGGAAGGGACCTCTGGAGGCCATCTAGTCCAACCCCCTGCCCAGAGTAGGACCAATCCCAACTAAATCATCCAAGCCAGGGCTTTGTCAAGCCTGACCTTAAAAACCTCCAAGGAAGGGGATTCCACCACCTCCCTAGGTAACGCATTCCAGTGTTTCACCACCCTCCTAGTGAAAAAGTTTTTCCTAATATCCAACCTAAATCTCCCCCACTGCAACTTGAGACCATTACTCCTTGTCCTGTCATCTGCTATCACTAAGAATAGTCTAGATCCATCCTCTTTGGATCCACCTTTCAGGTAGTTAAAAGCAGCTATCAAATCCCCCCTCATTCTTCTCTTCCGTAGACTAAACAATCCCAGTTCCCTCAGCCTCTCCTCATTCTTGTGTTATGAGGAGTAAATAACACTTCCTTATCTATTTTCTCCACACCAGTCATGATTTTATAGACCTCTCTCATATTCCCCCTTAGTTGTCTCTTTTCCAAGCTGAAAAGTCCCAGTCTTATTAATCTTTCCTCATACGGCAGCCGTTCCATACCCCTAATCATTTTTGTTGCCCTTCCCTGAACCGTTTCGAATTCCAATATATTTTTGAGATGAGGAGACCACATCTGCACGCAGTATTCAAGATGTGGGCGTACCATGGGTTTATATAGAGGCAATATGATATTTTCTGTCTTATCATCTATCCCTTTCCTAATGGTTCCTAACATTCTGTTCACTTTTTTGAACCACTGCACATTGAGTGGATGTTTTCAGAGAACTATCCACAATGACTCCAAGATCTCTTTCTTGAGTGGTCACAGCTAATTTAGACCCCATCATTTTATATGTATAGTTAGGATTACGTTTTCCAATGTGCATTACTTTGCATTTATCAGCATTGAAAATTCCTTCCTAACTGGGTCATTCCTTCTCTTGTAGGGGAAAGTCTCTTTTGCTTGGCTTCACTACCAGCTGCGGCACCACCTCCCCGCCCCCACTTCCCTTCCTGTTTTGTGTCTCCGCCTTCCCCCACCCCTCTACACTTTAATTCTAGTCTCTCTTTTCTCTTTCACCAAGATTGCCCCTCCTTCTCTTTTCTTGGGCCCAAATCCTTGGCCCCAGCTTGCAGCTCACCTGACTGGGGTTCTCAGGAATACTCACCACGGAGGTTGCAGAGCTGCTCAGCAGTCCTGCAGGTCCTGAATCCTCTCCTCTGCAGGGAGCATTGGCTGAAGGATCCACATAGTGATAGATTCACCAACTGTTCCACTGTTCCCAGTACAGCAGGGAACCCTACAGAGCTGGGCTCCAGAATGCACTGGCTGGGCACCTCCCTGGACCACCTCTACAAATCCTGCCTCCACCCCCACTGCACTGAAACTGGACAGGTCCCACGGCATCTAGAAGCCACCACACCCGAGTGTCCAATTTTTCTTCTTGGGGGTATATTCTTCCTTCATTCAACACATGGGATTCTGGCTAATGCTAATGGGATTTCCTCATGGAGAATGACAGCAGAATATGCCCCCATGTGTCCTATCTCCTTGCTTTCCCCTTCCCCATGGCTAGTTGTTAGTAATTAACCATCCATCCAATGCACAGCATGCAACACTGATCACATCATTCCACTGAGCTGTAATAGACTGACTTTCCTCTGCGTTACATTTTAGGCAAGATGTTGAGCTCATTTCCACAATCTGATGCTTTGCTTGAAGTGGTGAAGATCAGGGGCTCTCACGCAACAGGGCTATTGCTTTCTTAACATACATTTCCATAAGTACAAAACCCTTCCCTTGCTGACAGTCCTTGTGTAAAGGAGGAATGGATGAACATTAGGGCACTAAAGAACTCTAGAACGTTTGGAAAAGTTCCTTTGTCTCACGAAACCTCTAAAATGAAACGAACAAAACAGCAACCTATCTTCACTGCTTTGGAGGGAATGTCAGCCAGAGCACGACAAAACAGAGTGATCCTTTAAATCAATGGCCAAACAGAGTCATTCCAATGGAATCTTACACTCAGCCCATTTGGCCCCCCCAAGATGAATTTCCCACGCAATGCTTTTCTACTCACTCCTTTTTCTAATGGGTGTCCCACTCATATTCTGCCGCAGGAGAATAGGGCTTTCAGAACTGGATAGTGTGGTAAGGACACATGATAAGAACTTAGAGAGAGAGACAAGAGTCCATATTCCTACACTGCAATACAAGAGAGAGACACACACACCCCCCTCCACTCCCCGGCATGGCCCAGGTCAGCTGATTCTGGCTTGCGGGGGCAGGTCAGGCCAGGCTGCAGGGCTAAAATTGCAGTACAGACATTTGGTTTTTTTCAGATGCCACAATTCACTCTCTCTTTTTCACATGCGTGTGGATTAATGAACTGCAGAAGAGGGTTGATGGCAGATTGTTAGAATTTTCTTGCTTTTTTTGTTAATTGTAGTCTCTCTCACACACACACGTCACATGTTACATAGCTCAGTAAGAACCAAAGCATACAATTCTGAGGTTTTTTTCCTCACCTCTCAGCTCTGCGTTTTGCTGGTCAATTCATATTTCCAGGCTGACCCCTAACACTATTTTTAAATGTATCTTATGATGTTAATGGAAGACTGCCTTGCTGAAGAAAGATAAGGCAGTTGCCTATGAGTCACACTTCCTTCGTGATTTTGGCTTTTGCCAGAACACATGGGCGTTGAGGGTTAATTAGTCTTTGTAAGGTGCATTGGGATAGGAGGTACTATACAAGTGCACAGTCATTATTAGTATTTAGATACCAGAGTAATGGGAGCATTATAAATGTATAGGTTAGTCGATAGCGGGACCACAGATGATAACTTTTTTGGTCTGAAAATGTCAACTCATCTAAACAAACCGTTTGCAGGAAAGAGTCAGTTTTGACCCGTGTTGCGGTTTCAAAAAATGTTTGGAAAAAATTTTTTTGAAGAAAACATCCGGTTTCCACATTTTCAAAATGAAAACGTGCACGGTTTTGGGTCGAAGGAACTTTTTGTTTCAAACTTGAAGTAAAAAAATAAATTAAAGGTCAAAATTGAAATGAACCATTTCAAGGCTATTGAAACAAAATGTTTTGATTGACCGGATATGGTTTTTTAAAATTTTTTAGTCATGAAAATTTGAGATTTCAACTTTTTATCTAAGTTTGGGATGGGAAAAGCATTCAGCCTCTTGAAAATTCTTGCAGGATGGGAAAATGCTTCATGGCTAGCTTGAATAGCTAGCTCCTTATTTAAATCAACTTTCATGAATAAATGCACACAGTATATTTCATTTTCAAGTGGACAGTGTCTAAATATCCAAGCAACATAAAGTATCACATGACTGAGTCATAGGTGTTTTAAGTAAATGAGTCTGTCAGCTAACTTAATAGCTTTGGCAAGTGATGCAGGAAACTATTCTGAGGGGTGGCCATGCAGTCGAAAATGGCAGCGCCCACAGAGTGCGCAGAGAAGTCGCCTTGAACAGACTTCTCTCTAATCTACTCAAAATCTAATTTATCAACCTTTCTTAAATACATCGAGATTTTGCATTATCAGCAACGAAATACATCCCTCTACCACTCGGGCCATGCCTATACTGCGGGAACTATTGTAGCACAACTGTGGGTGTGCTAGTTATGCCCGCATAACCCCGTAGTGTAGACGCAGCCTACAGCAACAGAAGGGGTTTTCTGTCATTGTAGGAACCACCACGTCCCCAAGCGATGGTAGCTACATCAAAGGAGGCATTCTTCCATCAACCTAGTTGCATCTACACTAGCATAGCTACACCAGTCAGGGGTGTGGATTTTCACATGCCTGAGCACCGTAGCTATGTCAATCTCATTTTTAAGCATAGACCAGACCCTTTTCATTAGGTAATTCTGTAGCAAAGGCTGCACCTTGAACAATAGACTGGGAAATAGCTGTGCGTACTTAAAAGCTCATCCCATTATCAGAGGCTTGTTTGAAACCAATTCACTGTTTTATGGCTCCTCTTAAAAATGCAGCCAGCTCAATAGGAAAAGTTCTGTGATTGTGGTTTTTGGGTTTTTTTCAGTGCAAGTCATTCAGTGAATAACTGAAGGCAATTCAAAGCCCATTTAAGACTCTAATGAAATGATCCTAGTCTGTTTTCAAACCTCGCCACTCATGGGCATTGGCCGCGTGCACAGAATCACGGCACTATTTCTGCTCTTCCCAGAGCTTCAAGCAGCAGGTGTTGCAGGTGAGGGCTGATGTTCACTGGCAAAGCTGTGTGAGGGCCCAGGCAACGGAGTGGAAGGTCAGGGCTCAGATGTGCTGGCAGGGCAGTGTGAATGGTCAGGAGATAGCAGGGATATTGCAGGTCAAGCAATCACAAGATCGGCACACACCATGCCCAGCTCTAACTGGAGAGATTAGGCCCAGCTGTTAACATCACTCTTTGCTGCAGTACGTGCTGATTACACCAGAGGGCTACAGTGTAGCTACCATTACTCACTGCATCAGACTGGGGTTTTATAGCACTTACCTCTCATTTCTACTCTGCTGCCTTTCCAACATGCCATTTCAGGGCAGCTTCGCTAACTAAACTACTGTATAAAGAAAAGGAGTACTTGTGGCACCTTAGAGACTAACCAATTTATTTGAGCGTAAGCTTTCGTGAGCTACAGCTCACTTCATCGGATGCATACTGTCAGCTTATGCTCAAATAAATTGGATAGTCTCTAAGGTGCCACAAGTACTCCTTTCCTTTTGCGAATACAGACTAACACGGCTGTTACTCTGTAAACTACTGTATATCCACTAGGTGGGGCTCCGGGATCAAGAAAATCAATCAGTTGGCAAAGTCTCCAGTTGAACGGATGTCTGTGTTACCTGGTGTTCTCTGCCTTCCTTCCAAAGACAAGCCCCTTCTGCTGCAGCCACCAGCATCCCGGGGATCAGCCTTCAGGAGGCCCAGCAGATCCTCAACATCTCCAAGCTCAGCCCCGAGGAAATTCAGAAGAACTACAATCACTTATTCAAGGTGAATGATAAGTCGGTGGGGGGATTGTTTTACCTGCAGTCTAAAGCAGGTGAGAGCCAAGGAGCAGCTGCATGAAGAGCTTCGAATCGAGGTCCAGAGACAGACTGAAAGAGAACAGGGGCAGAAGCCAGAGACGTAACTACTCCCCGTGCCCTCTTCTCAGCCCCTCTAAATTACAGCCAGCCAATAAATCCCCTCACTGCCAAAAAAAAAAAAAAAAGATAAGCCCCTAAATGGAGATAGAGTGGCGAGGGTAAAGCAACATGCTTGTGTAAACATATAGGGCTGGACAAACCTCCCTTCAAGGATGCACATTGAAGGTTTATCCTTTTCACTTTAAATCCACATTTGCACGTTGGTCTGGGTGTTGGAACAGGCTCGGGGTTCGTTGTGACAATGGGGCTCTGGGTACAAGAGTATGGTTATGGGAGTCTAGATATAGGATATAGAGGTCTGAATAGAGGTATGTGTATTATAATATTTGAATCGTACATTTCATCTGAGAAGATCAAAGAAGTCAACTAACATTAATGAATTTAACCTCACAACAGGTACGTATATGTTGTTATTCCCATTTTAAAGATGGAGAAATCGAGGCCCAGAGAAGTTACATGACTTGCCAAAGATCACATAGGGAGACAATAGCACAGACGAGAATAGAACCAAGATCCCCTAACTCCCAGCCCTGTGCTTTAGCCACATGCTAACACTTCTTCCCTGCAAGGGTCAGGTCTGTGTATGCGGGCACGCATGGCTGAGTGTGGGGTCTGGGTCTGGAAGCACGAGCAGATGGGGTGTGAGTTGGGTAGATAAATAAGGCTATGAAGAAGCAGGGATGGGGTAACCCACAGCAGTGCAGTGTAGATAACTAACAAGCAGAAACCAAGTAATCAGACCACAAATGCAAAGCCCTGAATGTTTGGTGGGAGGGATGAGCTCAGTCAGAGACGTATACACTCCTCACTCTTTCCTTTTTGGTTTGTATGAGGGGGAGCTCAGAATCCAAACTGGATCTGGACTTGGTGGCTGGGATCAATCTCTGTTATGAACTAAACTAAAACCCCCACTCCAAACACACCCAGATTTCTGAATCTGAACTCTACAGCTCGAGTAATATAAAAGCCATGTGCTTCCTCCCAGCCCACCTATTCCAATTGCCAGTTACTTTCAAGATTCCCGCCCCCCTCCACCCTATGTTGGTGCACAGAGGAGTGAGGAACACAGAAGTATCTTGTGTGTTGTGGGATCCAAACTTTCCCGAAGTTCAGGGGTGTTTGGATCCGGTTATTATGGCCAGAGAAACAAGTGTAACCCACACACCTCCTGGGTGTGGTGTTCTGTCCCATCTAGTGACACCGAGACCACTTAGAGAGAGAAATGAACGAGTCTGCTCTACTGACTTAGCTAACAGGCATATGGCTTTTAGCTCATGCACTAAGCTCCAAAGGCCCCAGGTTCGATCCCACCCACCGAAGACCAGCGTCTGTCGGTGTTACACAAGGACAGCCAGGATAATCAGGTCCATAGAGAAAGCTGCATGAAGTACAAACTCTTATCTATTAACACCATATGCTGTCACAATACTACGGTACAGTCAATTAATTTGATCTGACTGATAGCAGCTATATAGGTCTAGAGGAGGTAGGCAGGCAGAACACAAGAAATACACTGAAGGAATTAAATCAAGGTCCAGTGATCATGTTGCTGGGAAATGGATATTCCTCATCTCTCCCAACAATCTGACACATGCCTGTTACTGATGGAGCCAAGTCCAATTATGTGTTGTGTGGCTTTGATCCTTAAGACCCATTGTCAGTCACAAAGCACATTTATTAAATATTATTGGTATGATGCTAGCAGCCAGAGGCCCCAGCTGAAGCTCAGGGCTCCATTGCATTAGGTGCTGTACAAACACACTGAATGAAAGTTCCAGCCCCCAAAAGCTCATCAGTTAACAGACATAAGAAACAGGTGGATAAAACAAACGAGTGGGTAGAGGGGGGTTGGGATGACAAGAATCATAGACTATCAGGGTTGGAAGGGACCTCAGAAGGTCATCTAGTCCAACCCCCTTGCTCAAAGCAGGACCAATCCCCAGTTTTTGCCCCTGATCCCTAAATGGCCCCCTCAAGGATTGAACTCACAACCCTGGGTTTAGCAGGCCAATGCTCAAACCACTGAGCTATCCCTCCCCCCATAGGACATATTAGCACAGAGTGGCTGTGTGCACAGTTCAGTGTAATCAATCAATAGCAGTGATCACAATACAGTAGATTCTACTTATTAGCTACCTCTTGTGCCCAGCAAAAAGTTGCCCTTATCTGGAATAAGGGGAAGGCAGGTTTGTAGGGCTGCAGCCAGGGAAAGAAGCACTGGGACATGCCTTCCCTGGTTGCAACCCCGCAAATCTGCCTGCAGCCAGGGACCTGCTGCCCACACAGGAGTTAATAAGCTGGGGCACATGCATCCCTGCCTAAAGGGGGAACCTCTGCTGGAGTCCCAATGCTGCAGCTGGGAGGGGAGATTGCAGACAGGGGACTGCAGCGGCCCGGATGCTGGGGCATTCCATGGGGACCAGGGCACGGGGTGCCTGCGGAGCTGCATGGTACCTCTCCCTGTGCTCTCAGGGCTGCATCCTGCCTTGGCACCACAAGGCTAAGACCAGGGAAGGAAGCACAGGGACAAGGCAAGGCTCGGCCCTTGGTGCCAGGGCAAGGTGCAGCCCTGACAGCACAGGGAGTGGTACTGTGCAGCTCCATGGGCTGCTCAGAAATTGATGAAATTATGGACAGAGAAACATTGCATTTGGTGCCAACGTGAACATTTACTGCTCTAGGATACTAACAGTGTTACTCTGTGGTCTGGAAGCAGCTGCATGAAAGGAAACAGACCTCAGAAGGCTGGAGGCAGAGGAGATGAGCATTCTTCAAATGATGGCAGGTGCAGAGTGGAATGATTTTCAGACAAATGAAGAAGTCAGAGGGAGTGTAGGATGGGAAGTCAGAGTATGGGATTGGCTGCGATCAAAAAGATTACGACAGTAGGGACACCAGAGAAGACAAGCAACTAATAGGATGACACAGAAAATAATGCAGGCACTACCAAGGTCAGTCCGACCTAGAAGCCAGCCACCAACTAGACGGCAGGCCATCATACGCAGGGACATAACCAGGCTGGGCTTCAAGGAGGAACAAGCCCGGGGCAGGAAGGAATGGTGATGCTGTACGGCTTCTTGCGTCTGCAAAGATGCTTTGGGATGAAAGACAGACACACACATACGCAATCAGCCTTAGTATTTGCTTGTATTTTCCTTGGTAGAAACTGGAATGCCTAGCTGTTGCAATGAAATGGATAGACAGACAGGTAAATGGAGTGTTTATACCCAATACTAAGATAAGCAGGTGAGGGATTAACTATGGGCCTGTTAGAGTGTTTCCTAATATTTGGCTCCCGGAGACTTTATTTTTTACTCCGCACCCGGTACAGCGGGATGAAACAAACAATCCAAATTGAGAAAAATGAGCCTGATTAGAAAAGATCAGGAGCAAAGGAACTGAAATTACTGGGCGACAAATGAGATAGTTCTTGGGGCTGGATTTGGAGTTTCTTTTCTGAAATATTGGACTAATATTTGGCAGGGACAAAGAAACAAAAAGCTTGAAGTGTCCTCTTTAGGGTCCATGTTTCTGTGCTGATCCAATCTGTGCGCTCATCTCCCCATCATCAGCCACACCTGATTCCACTGAGATGAAGTGGGGTGGAACCAGAGGTCACCCGCCTCAAAGCTTTGGAAGTTCAGCTTGGATAAGCACTCCAAGCCTGGCTCTGTATCCGTAACTCTTGGGTCTGCAAAACTGGTCTGAAAACCACAGCCAGAGCAGCTTTCTGTGCAAAGAACTCCATATAAAAAGCTGAACGGAAGAAACCATTTGCAGCACACAACAGTGAGTTTTACTGGCCCTACAAAATCCAGGAACTGTGTTACATAATCTCAAGCACCTTGTACTGGCATCTCATCTATTGACTGTTTGTATGGATATGATTTTTGTCACAGTAAAGTTAGGCAAAGTTCACAGAGCCGTCATGGTAAAAATGTATAACATCAGGGCATGCTCACGGCAGGGCTGAAGCCCAAGCCCCACCGTGCTGGGCTGAAACCAAAGCCCGAGCGGGGCTGAAGTTGAATCTAAAGAAGTCTTGGACATCTGTTAAAACCACAGAATCTGTGACCTCCATGACAAAATCGTACGCTTAATTCTTTGTTGGCAGTGGTGCTGTAGACGTGATGGTCCCAGGATATGAGAGACACAAGGTGGGTGAGATAATATTTTCACACCAACATCCCTCACCGTGACAGCATTGCTGCCCGCCTCAGATATCTGCAAGACAATGAACACCGCTCATATCCACCCCAAGCACATCACCAACCTCATCCATTCCATCCTCACCCAGAACAACTTTACATCCAACAGCAAACCCTTCGTCCAAACCTGGGAACAGCCATGGGTACTAGGCTGACTCCCCAATATCCCAACCTCTCCACGGGCCAGCTTGAGGAAGAATTTCTGGAAAAATGCAAGATGAAACCGACGCTGTACATGAGATATATCAATGATATTTTTGTCCTCTGGACAGACAACCTAAACTCAGTCAGAAGTTTCCACAACATTTTCAACCACCACCACCCACCCATCCAATTCTTTCTAGAACATTCTCACGCCAGCACCAATTTCCTGGACACCATAAACAGCTTCAACAATGGAAACCTACAGACAACTGTATACAAGAAACCCACAGATCACCACACCTACCTTCACAGATCCAGTAACCACCCAAACACACCAAGACATCTGTTATCTACAGCCAGGCACTCAGGTACCACAGAATATGCAAAGAGAAAGTCCAGGATACACACTTTAACACACTAAAATCACCATTGCTAAACAAGGAGACTGCATCAGTCAACAGGACACTCAAATGCCCTGAGAGAACCTGCTTCAATACAGGGGAAAAAAACGCACTGATCACACACCCCTAGTTGTCACCTACTAAACCATACCGGAACCCATACTATCATCAAGCAATTACAATCACATCCTGAAATAAATCTTTCCCAAACCCCCAGCCTGCCCAAGGGTATCATCAGAAGCAAACTCCCCACAGACCAGGATACACCAATTCACATTAGCCATCATACAGGTACCTCTTGAAACTGGAATGCCCTAGAACAATGGGTCCCAAATTATTTCATGCCAAGACCCTCTTTCGGCTCACTTATGTTACCAGAGAGGGGGTGGAGTTGCAGAGAGAGCCTGCCCCGCACTCACCCCACAGCAGCAGCTCTGGCCCCTGGCACACTGGATCGCATTGCAGCACCTGACGGAGGAGGGTGACCGTGCTAAATTTGAGTGAGTGGTGGTGTGATCCTATATGCCAGAGGCCAGACCACAATGCCCAGAGTGGGGGGCCAAGGCCAGCCAGCCCCAGGGACAGAAGCCACTTCAACTAGGACGTATTCTGGCATTCTTGCATTTTGCTTTCCCCCCCCTTTTTGTCCATATCTTGCAACCTCCTGGTATCTTTTTGTGACACCCCCTTGGAAATGCTGCCTTAAGCATTCCTTGTGCCTGGACTCGTGATGGCTAGAGCCCACTGAAGGCAGGAAATGGAGGTATTTAGTAGCCCCGCAGATAGGCATGTCCCAGCCGTGTTTACATCCCTCCTAACCCATTTTGCTTTGGCCCATTATGCTCATGGCCCGCTCACAGAGAAGTCAGATAAAAACAGAAAATACTCTTGCTGGAAGGTCACAACATAACACGACTTTATTTCTTGGAATCCAGAACCCTAACACACAAGAACCGAAAAGAGAGTGCGAAGGGCCCCCAAATTAAGTAGCCTTGCAGCCTGGTGCACAGGGTCCCAGCGCAACTCAGGTCTGGCCCAGCCGCCCCACCGTTGGTCTCCAGGGGGCAGACAGGCCATACCTGGTCACTTGAAATATTGGAAGGGATGCAATTAAAGTGATCGCTTGTTAATGTAAGCTTGCACTACATCACGTGGCCAACCATGGTTAGACCCGCCCCACCCCTGAGGCTTGGGCTATCAGGGTTTTGTCCCACTTTCCTTGTGGGACTTTGGGGTCTGGGCCTGCTGCAGGGCAGAGTGTACCCATCACCTTTGGGTCCCTCCTGCAGTATTTGGTTTCCTCTTTCCCCTTGGCTCTGGCCCAGGGTCTGTGCTGGTTGACAGTGTTTAGTCTCCCACTCTCTTGGGTCTGCTCCGGCCAGCAGTCTGCACTCTGGGCCTTGATTGGTCATTAGCCCAACAAAGAGCCCTTGCCACAGAACCTTTGGATCATTGAGGGGATTAGGAGAAGCAGCATCGGTGCCCCTCTTCTTCTCCCTCTGGGACCTGTCTGTGCCTCCCCAAGACCAGAAGAGCGTAGGAGCCAGATTGTCAGTGAAACATCCCATTAGATACCAGAGTGGAGGGAAGTGCTCAGCTGGTGCCAAGGGAGACATAAAAGCTCCCAGACGTGGGCCGCGGGTTGCGCATTTTCACTCCTCTCCACACCCCCTTGCAAATCCAGCAGAGGAAGGAGAGAACAGCAAAGAGCAGGAGAAGAGCTTTTCACAGGAGAATGCCCAGAAAACAAGATGCTGCCCAAGGCAATTGACAGAGCAATTGTCTATTATCAATAAATCATGCCCACGCATAGATGACATGGGGGGGGGGGGGACATGCGGGTCAAGTGCCACATAGATTTATGCTTGGCCTGCCAGGGGCAGTGCAGGGAGGGAGAGGGGCTCAGTCCTTCTCCCGCTGCGCCTGCCCCCTGGCACTCCTGCCCCTGTACTGGGCCCAGCGGGGAGTGGAGGGGGCAGGACCAGCTGCTTCTCACGCTGGCCACTCCGGGTCGCTGCTCTGTGCAGCGCGGTGGCTGCCTGAGAGAGCCTGGCTGGGGAGGTGGCCAGGCCCGGCTGCCAGGCACAGGGGCTGAGTGAGCCAAAGTCTCCCCTCCCCCGCAGCACATTTCCAGCCAATTCAGCCCCTGTGCAGCCCGCCACCTCCCCAGCCAGGCGCTCTCAGGCAGCCGCTGCGCTGCTGGAGTGGCCAGCTTCAGCCACATGAGAAGCGGCTCTGTCCCGCTCCCGCCCCAGCTGCCAGGGAGAGGGGCTGAACATTGCGGGGGGTGGGAGGCGCAGCAGGAGAAGGACAGAGCGCCCCCTGCAGGTAACTCTGGTGGGGCGGCAGAACGTGGCAGCCCCGGGATGGGCTCAGGACGGGGCCCGCTAGGCAGAGGAGACACATGGGGCAGTCACATGTCCTCCCCTTTAGATTGTGCCCCCCAGAGTCATCTACATGCACACACCACACTGCTCTGTGTGCTGGTGGGGGCAAGGGGATTCGAAGACTCACCAAGAGGGTCTGACAGAGTTTACGTTAAAAGAAATCCAAAGCCAGCTACTGTCTCTGTCAGCTGAGCTGAGCAGAGGAGACTAATCCACAAAAGCTGTTTAATCCAACGGTGGCATTTAATCTTCCAGAGAGAAAGACATGGTTTATGTCATCACACTCTGACTGGCAGAGGTGACACTTGCAGGCAACATTGCCTTGCATGGGCGTCAGCTCTTTTAGAGCTACAGAGCTGTGGTTTCATTTCGAAAAGTAACTCGGACCGGCATTCTGGGGCTCCGTGTTTATTATTCTTCATTGACTCCAGCTCAAGCTGTGATTTGTTTACAAGGAGGAAGAGATTTGCTTCCTCTTAACAGCCAACCTCGCTAATGCAGCCTGGGATCTGAGGGTCAAGCTGGGTTCTTTCCATCTCATGCAGCATCACCTGTAATAAGTTCTGCAGGACAATTCGGGCCCTCAATTCGGCAACTCCACTGCCATTTGACTGTGTCCTTTTTGATGTCTGTGCAACCTCTAAGGGCTTGCCAAAAGGGTAACTCACTAGAGCTCACTGACTATCCTGTTGATGATGCACAAGGAGGAATAGATGCTGGCTTCTCCTCTCTGTGCTGGCTGTTGTTCTGTGGCAGAACATGGTCAGTTCCACACAATGAATTCCCACCAATGAAGGCCTCTTCTGCAATGCTCATGTCCGTCCATCTATCCATCCATCTCTGCAGGACACGCTATCCAGGCCACTTCTCTCCTGTTTCTGCTTCGTGATTTCATAACCAGTGATTTAAACAGCAGGGCTGCTTTTTCACTGGGAAACCCTGGATAGACTCAAGAGAAAAAAAAATCCTCCTTGGAAAACATAATCCGTTTACAATGAGTCACATTATGAAAATAGCCACGTTTGTTCTGCCATGTTACACTGACATCAGGAGCAGGGGAACAGTTTAACAGCTGAGGAGTTTCAGTTTGCGATGGTTAATTTGCCATTGTGAATAGTCTCCCTACAGGCAAAGGGCAGAGGTGAGTGTACATGGTGAATTTCAGGCTGAATCAAAAACACTAGAAACCCAGGGTAGCTCCTCCAGGGGCAGGGACCAAAGATGTCCACTTAAGGGTGGATTTTTTTTTTTTTTTGGCCTTCATTTGGATAATTTCCCAGCAACTAAAGAGTTATTGCATTGGCTTCAAGATCTGCATCCTAGTGCTGATCACGGACGCTCTCTTTGCTATAATAGGGTTGTGAGCGTTAGTTTCCCCATTTTACAAACAGGGATCGAGTGCTTACCCACCTTACCGGGCTGTTGCAAGGCTTCCTTTGTTACAAAGCACTTTGAAGAATTCCCCTAAAAGAGCACTGAAGGGCAAAGCAACGTTGTTCACTGCTAAATCAGAGCTGCCGAGATGCTCCAGTTAGAGCAGGAATAAAACCTAAATGTACCCCAAAAATCAGGGCAGGCAGGCCCAGTGCTCTGGCGTGGACGGCTCTGGACTGCCCCCTACCTGTCTTTGCGGGAAGGATGCATCCTACAGAATCTCTCAATGGTACTTCAAAGACTCCTGTCACCATGGTACCTAAGCATCTCACAGCAGTTCAGCTTCAATGAGCCTGTCCACAGAAGATTATAATCACATCGGCGCCTTTCAGTGGGCATTCTTTTCACCCTTACTTCCCGTTCCCCTCCTTGCGAAAGCGCCTAGAGGATTCAAGTGAGGATTATCGCCTTTCTATAGGGCTTTTGAAGCAACCTATACATAGTAATAGAGAATGTTATCACTGCTACATAATTCTATATGCTGCATCAAAAACCCTGTAGAAAAGCACTTGAGGTCCTATTGTCTATTAAATCCTCTCGGGGTTTTTTGTTTTGTTTTTTTTGAGTGATTTCTATATCTCCCCAGTGGTTTCATTCCTGTTCAATTCAATGGGACTGTTCCAGGAGGGTTTCTCTTGATGGTTCTCCTGTTTCCCCCTCCGATCCGCCCCATCCATACTTTGTACCACCGTCTGCTCAACAAAATGTGAGCAGACCTGACCATATAAGGCTGAGAGCGCTCCTTTCTGCCAATAGGGATCCGGGATCTTTGGGGGTGTCTCATCTTTCGGTGGCATCTCGTTTTCATGCCTCCGTTAAACATCCATCCCGAGAGTCGAGGCTCCTGTATATCTCTTGCCGCTGGGGAACGCAGCTCATGCTGGATCGAACGCTGAGGACACAGAGTGGTTGCTCTTACATTGTAGCTGTGGCTGCAGGGGTCTAACATGGCTTGCATTTTCAGCATGCCCATCGCTTGCTCCAAGGGATATTTATTTGCTTGGGTGCTATTAGGAGGGGCTGTTGCTAAAAAGCCTTGGCTCAGCTGACTGGTGTGGTGGGGGATGCCCGGATAGACCCCATCCCTGCCCCTGGAGGAGAGCCAACAGTCAGGCCTGGTGGGGGCAGTTCAGGGGAAGAGCCATGGTCATTCCTGGCTCTTCCCTGAGCAGGTGGAAGCCCCTATACATGAGCATTACACTTTGGTCTATGTGGCTAACTCCTCGCTCTGGGCAGTGAGTTACTATGCAGTGGCAATATTCCCCCCCGGTGGCTTTATGCCATGGCAGAGGGGGCATGGGTAGGAAAACAGCCATGCTGGGGCTGGTGGGGAAGGCCTGACAGGTGTGTGCCCGGCCAAAGACCCACAGGAGTTTGCCCCGTTGCTGTACGTGCCAGTCTCCCATGAATACGCGCCGTTCTGCTCTGCAGCCAGCCATACATCGAGCTGGGGCCAAGGCCCAGGCATACAGGTGTCTGCCGAGAGGCTGCTCTTTATGGCCTGGCCCCAGTCACATGACACAGGCCAGGGCTTCATTGACTGGGCCACACTCAGGGTGCAGTAAGTCCAGTGGCTGCCGTTACAGGAACAATGCAGCAGAGCAGAGGGGCCTGGGAACAATGGCTCTGCCCGCGGGAATGCGAGGGTTTAGCCTGTGATTTAAGCTGCCCGGTTGCAGCAGAGAAGGATTACAGGAGCTTTGCCGGGGCTCAGTGATTCATACTCCAGCCTTTGGCTGACGGGGATGTGGGCTGAAATGAGGAAAAGGGTTTCACAGATGCGGCTTTGAACATCAGCCTTCCCTAGCAGCAGGGACCAGCAGCCCACGTTGTCCCCATCAGGCCCAACTAAGCTACACCAGCACTAGCCACATGCCAGAATTCATCCCTCATTCAACAGAGGCAGCCCCTTCTGCTGAGGCCAGAGCCACTGCCAACGAGACAGGTGGGGAATCAAGCCCCGGAAAGATTTCAAAGAACGCAGTTCCATGGCACTGGGGGGAAAAAAAATCAATGCCAACCCCTCAGCCGGAAGGTCAACTCTGCAGAGGGCAGTACGCCTTGGACGCCTGCAGAATGAAGAGGTGCCAATGCAGTGCTGGGTGGGCAGCGCTCGCTGAAGGCTCCGCCTCTCTCTCACCGTCCAGCCACGCTGTGAATTATAGCTGGATATTTCTGCACAGGGTTGGATGTGTCGTGCTCATTCAAAGAGAAAGCCTTGAGTGTATTAGTGAGAGCTGCAAGCGGGCATATGGAGCTACTGGTGCTAGAATTCCACTGAGGCAGGGCAGAGAGGGACAGCCGAGAGCTGGTACGAGCCACAAATGTTGACAAACACAACACGTCCCGTGTGCCTTCCCCCACTCTATTCACAGTGCAAGTTCATCCTTGAAAGGGCTTGTCCTCTTTGCAGAAACGAATCTGTCCAGCCAACCAGATGATTTCCCCTGCTCCAAGAGGTTCAGATTCATAAATTATACAAGGGTTAGTTATTTTTTCCCTTCTTTCCTTTGGAACTTCCTTCCCCTCCAGAGTCCGTAACTTCCCCGGCTGTTAACTTTCAGAGCATGGTGCACGGCCCACAAGAAGAATGGTGTGGGGAAGGGGTTAGGGTGCTAGCCCCCACCACAGGCAAGCCCGGTTCAATTGCCGGCTCTGCTACAGCCTCTGTGTGACCAGGCCCAGATGAAAGAATTTTGGGGTGCTGTGCACTATGGAAATTGGCCCCCCGCATCTTCCTTCAATTGGATAGCCAACGTGAGATAAAAGACAATAACCGCCTGAGGCAAAAATTCAGCGTCCCGCCCCCCCCCCAGTCATCCCCAGCACAGATGTTCTTCGCTATGGGGCTCAGTGCGAGCCTGATGTTTTGGTGGTTATGGTAGAAGCGTGCGGGCCAAGTGCCAGATGACAGCACCACTCATTCAGGTTTGGCCCAGCCATCCCTCCGTCCCGGCAGGGGGATGCGTGTGGGTGAGATTGGAGTGAGTGGCATTGTGACCTGGTGCCACTCAGGGCTTTGTTGCCACTGCTGTTGTTTCTTTTTCTGGTGATAGGGGGCCCTCCTGAGGTGGGGACCCCGTGCCAGGGCACTGAGCGCACGTTGGTTAATCTGGACATGAGTGAGACGTGGGGCAAGTCACTTAGTTGCTCTGTGCCTCAGTTTCTCCATGTGTACAAGGGGATAATAGCACTGCCCTGTCTCACAGGGGCATTGCGAGGATAAATATACTGACAATTGTGTGGTGCTCAGATACTCGGGTAAGGGGGCCATGTAGATACCTAAGAGAGGTAGAGTTTTGTTATGTGGTTTGATTTGATCTGAGGGGGTCTATTTATTCGTATATTTTTAAAGGTCGTCAAGGGTGACTAGAGCATGGGACGGCTGCACTTTGACTGGAGAGCAGTAAGCATCCAGAGCCATAAAAAACAACAGGTTCATAGCACTGGCAGCTAAATCCCCTCTTTCCCCACCGATCGGGGGACAGGGTGAGCAGTGCTAGCTTCCCCCCATGTGTGTGCCTCAATCCTGAGCAGGCAGGACCAGCTCTAGGGGGCAGGATAGGTCCTTCTTCATGGCCCATTTATGGCCCTTTGCTGAGTCCATCGAGAAGGGGGCCAGTGGTGACAGTGGTGTCGGCCCTGGGGTGAGCAGAGAGCTCAGCACCGGTTAGCGCACCTAGAGCCATGGATAGACCTGGCAAAAGAATAAATCAAACAACAAGCCCAAGCTCATGTCAGGGGGTTCAGTTCAGCCCTGTGGCAGACAGATGGAACAGACCCAAAGAGCCCCGGTTGGTGGACAAAGCTGGCTCTCCTCCAGTAATGAACAAACGTCAGAGCGCCTGAGCCCGGGGAAGGTTAATTGCCTAGGAGAGTGGTTCTCAACCAATTTACCATTGTGGGCGGCATATGCGGTTCTCTGCGTTACGTGGGCCGCATCCACGCGATAGATATACTACCTGGATGGCCCTGAGGATGTCACACGGGCCGCAGCTGTGTGCTGATTGGGCTGCAAGCACCCAGCGGGCCGCAGTTGAGAACCACTGGCCTAGGGCACACGACAACGGCACGTTCTGACTGCTGCACAATAACTGAAACTTGAGCCTATTAACTCACCGCAGGAGAAATTCCCTCCGGCCACAGCCCCGCGTCCGAGCACAGCCTGCAGGCTGAAGCGGTGAAATCCCAGGAGAAGGGAAGAGCCTCAGGGCTATTGAGATGCCTCTGCTTCAGGGAGCCTGGCAGCAGCAGAAGCTGCAGACCTTTCTACGGAAGAAGCAGGGCCTCCATTCAGTGCACGGCAAAGCTACTTTGCAATACGCTTCATGCACAGACCGGCCACCCACTTGGGAGACCGGGCAGGGCATTTGCTGTTAGAAAGAATGTAAAGCTTCTCCTCCTGGGCCTGCCGTCGGTTACAGCTGTGGATACGGAGCCCGGCTGCTACTTTGGGGTGGAGCCCACTGGCCAGAACGTGTCAACGTGCTTCTTGCTGGCTTCCAAGCACAGGATGAGCCCGCAAGGAGACTGTGTTCAGACTATGCATGGAAAATCCAGCTGCTGGCAGATGGTTCCACCTTTGACTTCAACTGCGAGCTCTCCGGGGCAGGGGACTGTCTGTCTCTTTGTTCAGCGTTTGCACAGCACCTAGCGCAACGGGGCCTGGGCTGGGATTGGAGCTCCTGGGTGATACGGTCAAACCAGTAATAATTTCCTATCCAGTAGCCCTGGGCTTGGTCAGGAATTCTGAGGGGGGGGGAGGGGGGGAGATCTGCAGGTGGGTCACCAGAGGCTGCCTGCTGGATTACACCTCACCCAGTGAGAAGGAAAAGCAAAACCTTGTGGGAGTTGGGGCAGGGGAGTAATAGCTCCCTCCCCATCCCTCACTTCCTACAGCTGCTGGTCTCTTCTCCTGCACTCCCAGAGTAGCCAGCTCCCCAGCCCTCCTTCCCGCCCCTCCCTGGCGTGCAGACTAAGTGTTGCACCAGGATAAGTCAATGCTGCAATCTGGATAGACCAACCTGGGCTAGTGGGGCCCAAGCTAGCACGCTAAAGATAGCCATCCGACCGGACATCCCAGCTTGGCTTCTCACACCTAGGGAGTCAGGTGGGCTTGCAGCTGCAGTGTAGACATCCCCCGAGGCTGCTCCTGCTGTGGGGCTGGAGATGAGAAACAACCAGCAGCAACCCCCTGTCCAAAAGCACAAGCCCTGCCCAGCATCTGCCCTGGGCACCCTTCCCACCCGCAGTGCCCTCTCCCAACACCAGCCATACCCTGAGCAGTACCTAAGCAAAGTCTGGGATTTTGCACCATGACCCCACGCTCACAATCCTTGGAAACTACAAGAAACCCTGGGTGGGTTGGAGCGCCTGGGGGAAAAGCTGAGACCCATCTGCTGCAGATTCAAACCAGGCCCCTTGAAGTTCAGCTCCAACACTGAGAAGTGACTAAAACTGGGACCTCCTAACACAGCAGCTCTGTGCAAATCCTGGCAGAGCTGGGCTCACGACAACGATATCCTGTCAGAAAATGCCGATTGGCTGAAAGCAAAACGTTTTGTGGAAATGTGTTGATGTCAACAAAATTTCATCGGGGGGGAAATGTTTTAAAAATGATCGATAACGGTCTAAGCTCTCCATTTTGAGATTTTCAGGACGTTTTTGATTTTTCATTTCAAAACAACTTTTGATTTAGAATTTTTTTAAAAAAATTATCTTGTAAATGTGGCCTGACACTTTGACAAGAACGTTGGAAATTGGAACCCTAAAATGTTTCAATCAACCCAAGATTAACTTTATTTTCCAGAATTTTGTTTTATGGGAAATTTCCATTCCCCCGCCCCGTTCTGAAGGGAAATCTCGTTTGAGTGTTGCAGATTTTCCTGCAAAACAAAGTCTGGTTCTCCCCCAGCTCCTAGCCGGAGTCACAACTGTCAACTCCAGAGACCACAGCAGCCTTACACCCGTTTAGAGCCACTACAGCCAGAGGAGAGGAGCTGGGTTCTGTGCCTTCTCATGCAACATCCGCAGACTTGCTTGCTAAGTTCTGGTGAGTTACAGCTTTGTAATGGAGATAGCACAGATTCCACCAAGCACCTGATACAGTCTGCACCACCTTTCCCTGGCGACAATGTATGAGAAGGTTACAATATGGACACAGCTTCTACCTCTGAAGGCCAGCTAAAAGAAAATCCTGCCCCCAGCAGTTTTGTCTCCAAAAAGGGAAAAGTGCTATAGACTCCAGGAAGTCGACTAAGGGCTTTGCTATTGCTATTGATTTAAAGTGGAAGGTGCTCGGATACTACAGAGATGGGTGTAGTATATGAGAGAGAAAGAGAGAGAGAATCAGTCTTGCTTGGCTGTCAGATCTCAGACTGGCAGCTAAGGAAAAACAAATCTTTTTACCTTTAAAGTGACTCTGTTTGGTCTGGAATTACCGACACCCGATGGAGATGCAATGGTGCCATTTTTACTGTCACTCCTCAGAGCAGAGCTGCACTTTAAATCAGTACCCAGGATGTCTTGTAAACCCAACCTGCCACTGTGGCTTTAACAATTGTAATATTTATTACGTAGCTGACCACTGACTAAGGAATTTCTGGGGTTCTCTTCCATCCTTACGTAGATGCCACACCCAGTGAGGGCAACGTACCTTTTAGGGATCCCTGATATTATATAGTAAGTGCGAGGGACTCACTGAGACAATGGCCAAAGCATGGTTGTATCGGATGGCCTCAGCCTCTATGTAGGATGTGGCTGAAAGATTCATGCTGTAATCAATACACGTGGGAGAAATGCAGTTCTTACCTCTTCCTTGCCCGTGTGCATTCAAGGCCTCCTCAGCACCAGTGCTAACGTGGAGCAACAGCAGCACTGCTTCAGTGTCAGGGACTTGCTGCAGGGGGAGGGGGTTCTCTTCGTTTGGACGGACTCCCCCAGGATGCCCCAGACCGTCTCTCCGGAGTTGGGAGCCCCAGTATCCTGCCAAAATACAAACTGGGATAACGACACACCATGTGCTTAAACAGCCGCGGCAATTAGATCCAGCATTATTCTTCTTCGCTTCCTCTCCTAAACAATTACATGCTGTTGCTGTGTGCTGCTAAGCAGCTGATGCATTCCACCCCAGAGGTGACTCCATCACAAAGGAAGGGGATCTTCATCTAATCTGTTCTGGCAATCTTTTGTTATAAAAGGCACTGTGGAAATGTAAGTGATCACACTTTTATTCATGCCACTGTTAGCTAGGGTTATGCCATGCCCTTTCTTCTGATTTTTATGGCCCTCCTATTACAGGAATGAGGCATTAGACAGCATTTCCTTTTGGTCTTTTCATGCTTCTCTGCTCACTTTTCCTGGAATACGTGTTCCAGCTGCAGGTTCAATACCTCTCCATCCTGAGAGAGGCAGCAGGTTTAAAAATAGCCCCCCACCATGCCCAAATCAAATGAGGGTATGTGCATCTTGCACAGCGGCATTAGCCTCTCAGCGCCCCCCTAAAGCACAAAGGAAGAGCTGTGCAAAATTAAAATTACAGTGCAAGAGCCTAGAAAGAAAGGAGCAAAGATCTCCCTGTAGAAATACATTTCAAGAGGCAGAGCCCAACACCCAGTGTTGCTAAGGGAGCAGGAGGTGCCGGGTGTGTGCATGCATCCGCGTGGGAAGAATGTGTCAGTGCTGGTTTTACCTCCTCTCCTCTGTTCCGAAAAGGGACAAATCCCACCTCTTGGGGGGCTGTCAGAGCAGCAGATCCCACGTCTCTCCAGCTCCAGCTCTTGGAAAATGCATGGATTTACCAGCATGGGGAGAGAGAGGAGTCTGCTGGAACAGATCATCCCAGCTCTGCTCTCAGCTCAGAGCCTAATACCCACCTCATTGAGGACTGGCAGGGACCCCTCAGTGGTCCAGCCTTATCTTTGTTAACAGCAGCTAAGATCTGCCTTGGAATTAAACCAACTCTGCTTCCGATTTACATTCTAGCATCTGCAAGGAGAGCAGATCACCCTCACGTCTCTCTCTCCCTCTCTGTCTCTGGGAGGCTATCAGATCCTATTGCACAGCACTCGGGCCACTGTTTATCTGTCATTTCACATGCCAGGGAACTTTGGACAGGTCAGGAGAAGAGCAACTCTCGCTCGCAGCTTCAGTTCAATTGCTGACAACTTAAAAGCCCCCAGGGTCACAAGGACCACTTAGAAGGCAATCAGTAAATAAATGCCTGAATTTTCAGGGGAAGGAAAACAGCTTGGACAGGCAGCTGCATCAGGGATTATTTCCAGCAGAGCGATTGCTTCCCCATCTATCTGCCAGCTACAGCTTTAATATACGTTAGGGGCTCTAGCCTTTGGACTTGAAGACGGCTGTCTGCAGATAACGGACTCCTATCTTCACTTCCATCTGTGGTCCTTGAAGGCTGTCTTCTGCAGGGTGAAACAACATACCGCTGAGGGAGAGTGGCAATTGTTTTTTTAGAGGCTGTAAATTTGTGGGCACCGGCAAAAAATCAGAATGATGCTGTTATAGTGACAGGGACCTTTGTATCTAACGCAGCCCTGTCTGCTCAGCTGCATGGAATCTGTCTGCACGTCTGACGACAGCGTCTCAACACGACATCTTCACAGTTAAGTGCATCTATTATTATGCTCTGGGGCTGGAAAAATCCATAATCGCAGAGAGATGGAGCTGGGTCAATGCACTTCTGTGCCCTGCCACCCTAAGAATGCCATGGATCATGCCAATGCCACGTCTGAAGTCCTCGATGACACCAGTGATGTCTTGGTCACCTCCTTCTTGGGGTGCATCCTGGCCGTGATGCGCTTGGTGGACACAGTTGGCAACATCTACACGGTGGTGGTCGTGAATCTCTCCATGACGTTCACTGGCTCGATGTACATTTATATTGTCAACCTGGCGCTGGCAGATCTCCTGTACCTGTTGACCATCCCCTTCGTGGTCTGCACATATTTCGTGAAGTACTGGTACTTTGGAGATGTGGGTTGCAGGGTCCTGTTCTGCCTGGACCTCCTCACCAGGCACACCAGCATCTTCATCCTCACCATCATGAGCACCAAAAGGTGTAGTCAAGGTGTAGCTGTAGTCAAGCCATTAGACACTATTGGGAGATCCAGAGACTACCGGAGGGCTGTCACCTGCCTGATGTCCTTTCTTCTTGCCTTCCCAACCATGATCCTCATAGACCTCAGGACGAGCGACCAGGGCGGGGTGACCAAGCGCATGTGCCACCCCACTTGGCAGATGGAGACCTACAAAGTGTACCTCACCATCCTTTTTAACACCTGCATCCTGGCCCCTGGGCTTGTCATCGGCTACTTATACATTAAGTTGGCCAGGACATACTAGAGATCTCAGACTGCTGTTTTCACCACCAGGGAAATGAACCGGTGCACCCTGTACATGATATTGAGCATCGTCCTGACCTGCTGGGCTTGTTTCATACCCTTCTGGCTCTGGCAGCTGCTCAGCATCTACTACTACAAGCCAGAGAATCTCACCACCACCACCACGGTCTACATCAATTTCATCGTGACCTGCCTGGCCTACAGCAACAGCTGCATTAACCCTTTCCTTTACACGCTGCTCTCCAAGAATTACAAAGAGTACCTGAGGAGTCGCCAGAAGAATTGCATCAACCTCTCCAAGATAAAGCCCAAGAGGTGCTCCTCGAGGAGGTCCATGGTCTCTGGAAGCCACGCATACACAGAATCCATAGCCATCGCTCAGATCACAGGGCTCACTAACGAGGATGTCTGCACTCTGTGAAAGGTGAGTCGGTGTGAAGGGGAAGGGAACTATTTAATGGTTCGTGCTCATGGGTTTTATTTACGTTTGGTACCACCTGCGTGGCACAGCTGCACCAGAAATTACATTCAAATGTAACACACTAGGTATGAGCAACATATTCCCCTCTGGTGGCCGATCCACATAGAGGATAAGAGCCTACTACAGCTACCAGCTAACCAAGTTACTTATTGGGAACATGGTAGAAGCCCAGGCTTTGGAGCTGAAAGTCCTGAGTTCTAGCCATGTTGCCCCCACATGGTGCTGGTAGGTCATTACACATGTAGACGATCATTACAGTAGCAGCTCTGGTCTACATTATGTTTATGTAACACTCATTTCGAGTCGGTGTGGCAAGGAAAAGAAGGCTACGTGGCACAAGCACTATGCCTCAGTTTTCTGGCATCCAGCACCAGCCAAAGGCTTTAAGGATCGCTTAATACTTGGCAGTCACTGCTTCTCCACATTAAGAGAGAGCCTTTAAATCTAATGTAATTGAATGGAAAACACAGATGCTGCTTCCCCCGCCCCCCCTCCCGTAGAACCAGTTCATTTCATTTGTGTTTGCATTTTAATCAACATCTTTCCCCTGAAGAGCCCAGTGTGTTAGAGCTGATAGGATGTTAATAAACAATGACAATGTCACCACAATAAAGAGGTAAAACAATAGCTCCCAGCCAAAAGAGGCAGAATCTCTGACCATTGGAAGAACCAGGTTCCCAGCTTCTCTTTTTTGGGGAGTATCTCAGATTATCATTAAAACCCAGTCTCACTGTGACCGTTGAAGTTCCACTGAAAATTATTTTAGATTTACTAGTAAAATGATCTACAGGCAAAATGCAGGGCTCTGAACTGAATTGATCCTTTCAGTTCTGTGCCATCATGCTTTCGGGATTGTTTTGGACGCGTTGCTTTTGACAGCTATCGAACGACTGCTAAATCCAGACCCAGAAGGCTGTGACCTTCCCTCGTCACACCCACACAACAGAAGTTAACTTTCAAGGACAGAGTCAATTCTACTGTGCATTTTAGTGCCCTGGCGGATCTGACAGGCTGGATGTGGTTCTAAGGCCTGGCCTATGTTACATCAGTTTACCGTTTCCCACCATTGCTACCACCGCTGTATGGTCTGCCAGTGGAAGGGCTCTAGTCTAGGCAGGCTGATAGCATTTTAACCACCACAATGACTAAGCCTGCTCCGAGCAAGTCTCCACAACAGCGGCGGCTGGGAGTCTGTCTACACGGACACTCTCCCAGGCGCTATGACTGGTGGGACTTCGCTGCGGGTAGCAGTGGTGGGAAATTCAGGGGAAGTCAGTCTAACATAGGCATGGTGTTTGCACAAGCAGAAACATGGTTTCCCTAGGCCACAAGGGGCCTTGGAAGGCCTGGCCTAGATTAGGGAATTTTAGTGACAAATGGCTTCTCTTGCTAACACCTACTGGGAGCCCTAATGTAGACACTCCCCTGGCTCCAGTGTGCGTTCATTAACATGTTCCACCAATTGTCCTTCTCTGGAGGCAGCCCCCTCTGGAGGCCTGGAGGAGTCCCTCTGTGCTGGCCAGATGGTGCTCGCTGCTGCCCTCAGCGAGGCAGCGGGGCTCCCAGACGGCCATGTCTGAGCCCTTTGGGGCAACTGCTTTTGGCCTGACCCGTGTCTGAGGCCACTAGGCTTCTGTCTGACTGAATGCCTCCTTGCCCTGCGTGCAATTCTTTGTAGGCCAGTAAAGATAACTAAAAATCAGCTCTGGAAAAATAGCTGCAACCTGCAGAGATGGTCCTGATCCAGGTAAGGTGTGGAGGGGGACAGGCTGCTGGCCTGAGCTTCGCACTGCATCACTTGACTGGCTCGTGCTCTCACAGCCATGGATGCTCTCCCCCATCCCTCTCCTCACACATCCACTGACTCTTCCCGCTCGTCTCGCTCCCCCCCACCTCCTCTCCCAGCCCCTAACCTCCCCCCAACAGGTGCCCACTCCAGCTTTCACCCCCACCCACCCTCAGAGTTATATCCACTTCCGCCCACCCACACAGGCACATCCACTCGCTTGGCCCACCCAGTCGCTCTCTTCCTGCGACCCTACCGCCCTCCACACACCTCCAGCCTCGTGTGCACTCCCTCACAGAGTCACCTTCCAGGCCCGTTCTGGTCTGACCCAAGACAATCGGGCCCCCGTTGAACAGTTATTTCCCCATAAGATCCTCGCCACTTGTTCTGTTGCAGGGATGCTCAGACCTCAGGGGTTCAGGAGCCAAATTAGTGACCCAAATGAGCCACAGTGGTGTGAATTCATTATCTCATTTACTGCAGTGCTATAGATTCAGATTTAAACAGTCTGGCGGGGAGAGATTTAGTTTATATACATATATAGTATTCTCACAGCAAAATGACTGGCCAAGTATTATTATGTTATCAACTACAGGTGGTTACTAAGCTAGTAAAAGCATCCTGATTGATTAATAATTAAGTCACAAGTTGTGTTAATATCATCCGCTGCAAAGAGCCACAGGAGACGCATTAAAAAGCCACTTGCAGCTCCCAAACCTCAGTCTGAGTATCGCTGTGCTCGTGTCCCCTTCCCTCTCTCTAGGGTCCATGGGGAAGAGCTGTGTCCCTATCAACTCACCTCCCAGAAGGTCTTCTGTCGCTGCGCTCTCCTTGGGAGACAGAGGCTGGGGAGGAACAACGGTGCCAGACCTCCTGCTGTCACTTGCACCTATGCACCTGCCCCTGTTCTACTGGTTCCTGCCCCAGCAGTGATGGTTGCCATCTAACTGAGCTTCTTCTGTTATAAGGTCCCCCTCAGCCTGCTACTTGGGCACCATCATGAAATTAAAATGAACACAATTAACATTTTCCCTAGGCAGGCAACAAACTGACTCTGCTATCCCTGCTGGCTGACTGACAGCACCCAATGGTAACACCCCAGGAAGGAGAAGCTGGTTGGACAATGGCGCATCGTGTACCCTACAGGTGACCAAGCTCAGCAGAGAAGGTTAAGCCCTGGGACCTCACAGCAGGAGAGCGCTGGAGGTTGTAACCACTGTGACGGGGCGCGTGGGGAGAATATGCGGTGGACGAAGGGCTGTGCATGGTACAGATGCTGTCGGTGGACCCCAGGGAACTCTTCTCCCAACAGAAGGGCCAAAGTTAAAATGCCGGACAAGCCCAGGAGGCGGGTGGGTGACCGGCTGCAGTGCGGACTCAACCAGGCTCCCTGGACTCCGCTCCCCTGCGACATCAGAGTGAGGAACGGCTGTGGCCCAGCCCGCCCAGCTCTGCTGCATTCCTCTCTCGCCACGCACAGGGCGCCACGAGGTGGGCACTCAAGCCCATTGATTGCTAGCCCCCCTCCCCCCCGCGCCAGACGTTGCATTTTTATTATTGGGTGAAAAGGTTTCATCAGTAAAATAAAAATTCGTGGAAAGAGAAGGAGACACTTTTCTCTGCACGTAGGGGCAGCTCTCGGTTGGGCCAGAGCTGAGAGCAGGTCCCTTTAAATGGTGTGGGTGGGAGCAGTTTACGAGGCTTGGCCCAGAGGGGGACGCAGGAGTGGGGGGGGGGGGGGGGAGAGTGGGCCAAGCCGTGTGGGCACTGCCAGGAAATGGGAAAGGGAGGGTCCCACTCAGAGGTGGACTAAGATCTCCTGGGGCCCTGGCATCGGAACTGTGGCCCCACCCCAGCCCTTCCGCCTGCGGTCCCACCTCCATTCCACCCCTTCTGCCTGTGGGCCCTGCCCATGGCCCCACCCCATTCCACCCCTTCCCCTGTGACCCCACCCCTGTTCCACCCACAGCCCTGCCGCTTTCTGCCCCGAGACCAGAGATGCTGTGCCCTGCTGCGACCCCGGGGCCGCAGTGGGAAGCAAGAGCTCCTCTAGTCCCGGGGCCACGGTGGGGAAAAGGTTTTTCCGGGGGTTGCAAATTGGCTGGGGTCCCTGAGCACAGGCCCCATTGGCCCGTGTGGTAATCCACCACTGGTCCCACTTTAGAAATGGGGAAATTTAACCTACGAGTCAAGATATACATCCGCCAGTCCCTCCCTCCCAAGGGCTGGTCAGGCCCAGAGGTCCTAGGTTGG
The DNA here is from genome assembly GCF_015237465.2 of Chelonia mydas. Lineage (NCBI taxonomy): Eukaryota > Metazoa > Chordata > Testudines > Cheloniidae > Chelonia > Chelonia mydas. The sequence continues at coordinate 9,090,280 of NC_051250.2, read as the reverse complement.
AAGCCATACTCCAGCCATTGTTCTGCTGGAGACATGAGTTCTCAGGGCCACTGGGAGTGGGAATTCATCACCGTATTTAATGGGCTCTGTATACAAAACACAGTGGGCCCAGCCCCACAGTCCTTGCTCAGGCAAAACTGCCAGTGCCATCACCTGAGGCTCTGACCCACTCCCCTCACACAAGAACAAGTTCCCAGAGTCACTGCCATGCCAGGGGGCCGTGAGTCACAGACAAACGTGGAACATGATCACCGTCCTGCAGGGACAGGCTGGTGGGGGGATCTGGAGATTGGTGAGTGGATCTGGAGTCTTTCACCAGTGGGTCAGTGGCCCAGATCTAATCCAGGTCAGCAGGGATCTAAAGTTGCTACCACTTTATTGCTATCTGAAGGACACCATGCAGGAAACTACAGCTCGGTGAATGGCTGCCAGTCGCTCACCTGCTGGGCCCAGAGAGGTTAACAAATACACAGCATGACTAATGGCTTCTTCCATGCCAGGATCCTATAGCACTTTACAAAGAGTGGCCCCTTTGCGCTGGGGAGGTGTCACGCCCATGCGTGACAGCAGGGAAGTACTATCCCCATTTTACAGATGAGGGCACAGGCTGATTAAGTGCCCATGCAGGGAAAACTTTAGCAGAGCTGGGAACCGGACCCAGGACTCCTTACTCCCAGCTACAAGACAACCCTTCCCCTCCATAGCACCACTCAGTCAGTTGCAAGCTTGGTGCCCGAAGGGCAGGAAGCAGCCCATCCATTTAACTAAAGTCTCTCTGGTTGCATAGATTTGCTGTGAAGCTTGGAAGCCACAAATCAGCCTCCTCACTGGTTTTAGTCCACACTGCAGAGGACTGTCCCAATTTAATATCTAGGCATTTCATTGAGGTGCTCCTTACTCCCTCTTCAGGTCCGTCACACAGCAAGCGGCAATGAGTTTCAGATCCCGCTCCGCAGACTCGGGTTCACGCTCTGGCACTAAGAAGAGCTGTGCAGGCCAGAGAGGGGGGTGGGCTCCAGTCTGAATCACAGCGTCTACACTGCTGGTTTTAGTGCCGTGGCGCGAGCCTGGGTCTGTTGAGCCGGGCTCTGAGCCTCGCTGCCGCGGGCTGGGTAGATGTACCTTCCAGACCAGTAACGAAGACGTACACTCAGAACGGACCCCACGCTGGTCCCTGCGGTGCTCCGGAGGCAACTGCCCCACTCGATGCGCTGCGAGCCACAGCTACCCTAGCGCTTCGGATCCGAGGCCACAGGCCAGCTTTTCTGTGCAAGCCCTGATTGGATCTTTAAATATGATTCTGTGAGACTGTATCTGAGGCTTTACTGAGATCCCACTCTGCTGCACCACCTGCGGGCCCTTTGGCCCGGCCTTTTGTAATCCTTCAGAACAAAAAAAAAAACCAATCAGGCTTGTCTGGCTGGATTTATTCTCTCTAAACCCCCGGTGGTGCCTCTTTAGGCACCTGTTTCCTTAGTGACTCTCCCCCCCGCCCCTTACCTTTGTTCGTCCACGCTCCGTTTTTACATCCGCCTATTACCTCCCTGCTTGGCTGCAGCGGCCTCGCGCTCTGTGGAGCAGGCCTTTGATTCCTGTGCGGGGAGCAGAAAGCCAGTTGCCCTCACACTGCGCACAATCAGCTCTCCACTGGGCTGTAGCTGCAAGCACAAGTACATAGGCCCCGTGGGCCCATCCTGCCCAAAATCTCTCACAGGATTGCTACCACGCTTGGAAACTCAGAACACTTTCACTCACCTAGATGCATTAAATACAAAGTACCAAAGTACGTCCTGACCTTTAGAAAAAGAAACCCTAGGCATTTGGGAAGCTGTTGATATAACATCATCCAACATTTCTAGAGTGTCTTTTCAGTCTGAAGGATCTCAAAGAGCTTCACAAGCTGCCCCTACACGAACCACTGCCCCCACTACCTAAATGTTACCACCTCTGGTGAGGAAGGCAGCATCATGTCTCCCTTTAGTGGCCAGCTCAAGCAAGGCTAAAAGCCTGCTGCGTAGAAATGCCCTTTTTGAATTCACGCCGATACCACAGTGATGAGTGGAGTGGAGAACCTGTGTAGAAGAGAAGGGGAGGAGAGGACTCCTTTAGCTCTAGTGGTGGGTGCTTGTGTTTTTGGTGCTAACGGGTACAGGTCCAGTGTTCACCAATCCCTGTGGTGTCAGTACAGACGTTGCCAGCAGTCAGTAACACATGCAAAGCAACACAGCCCAGTAGTTTAGGACAGGAAGTGAAAGCCATCTCCAATTAATCCAACACCCAGGGGTGGTGAGGGGGAGGGAGAATAAATCATATCCACAAAGTTTGGGGGGAAAATCCACCTCCTGGAGGGGACAGGATTGCTAGGGAGAAGCGAGCAGTGCATCAGGAGAGACCTCAGCAGCGACTTGTGTGTGAGCTCCCACCAGCTGCATCCTCCAAGTCTCCACCAGCTACACAATTAACGGACAGCGATGACGGGGCTTGATTCAAATCAGGTCAGGATCCCGCAAGCCTTACAAAGAGAAGCCAGGCTGCAATTCCTGCTAGCCTCACCTTGGGCATGGCCGCTTGCCCATCGCTTCCCTGAATTAGTGGGGCAATGGGCTGTTACTGTCTTTCCCCCCCCACCGAGGCCTTAAATCATTTCCTAACACCGAGGTAAAGTTGCCTGGGCAAAGGGTGGAACCCCCAGGAGGGGCGTTGCAGCCATGACGACTCCAGGACACGCGGTACCAGAACGACACGTTCCACTCACCCCAGGGAAGATGAAGGGATCGTGGCTGAATGATCCTTTCCAGCATGGTGAATCTCGTAATGGCATCTCTAAACGGAGACGTTATCCCAGGATGAGTTCTTGGCATAGAAAAGAAGCCTGAGCACCAGACGAGAGCCCTAAATGACTGAAGGACACTGCTAACGAAATGGGCTGATCCTGACCAATATCCCTCGGAGTTCGTCGGCTCTCCATTTCACTTGTCCCTTGCTGTCTTTGCTAGGTTTATGTGGAGTGGGCCTTTGGGCAAGGACTTTAGAACACAGGATGTGACAGGCCAGAGCAGCCGCTTGGTGCCCCAAGTCTGTTATGACGTGTTCTCCAGTAATGCCTAGGAACCCAATCACTGATCAGTGCTAAGGCCTATACAAGCACATCACGAAAAGGCAGCATCCATACCCCGAAGAGCTTGCAATCTAAGCATAAGGTGAGACAATGGGTGGATGCAGACAGACAGGAAGCACAAGGTAAGAACAAGAGGATACTGGGGCGCAGGACAAAGGCTCCCAGCACACCACCGGCTGAACCACTCTTGAGGTTTTTGTAGGCATACCCCGCTTTCGGCAGGGACCCAATAGCTATTGCTCCCGAGAAAGGCAACTCTGCTCCTGCACGTGCCCAAAGAAAGGGCCGTGTCTGGCCAGTGTTGTAATGCTGTGTTTGGGGTCAAAAAGTTCCCTCCTGAAGGCTTTGACGATCAGCATGAGATACAAACATTCTTGTCAAGAGGTATAACCAGGGGTGAGAGTAACCTAAGGGACTTACAGGTACTTTCCTGAGGGGGCGTGGCCTCAACCAGAAGAGGCAGGGCCTTTAAATCTAGATTTAAAGGCCTCGGGGCTCTGGCTGGGAGCCCCAGGGCCTTTAAATCACCCCGGAGCTACCAGCTGCAGAGGCAGCTGAGAGCCCTGGGGCTTGGGGCGAATTAAAGGGCCCAGGGCTCCAGCCGCCGTGGAGCTCTGGGCCCTTTAAATCACCGCCCGAGCCTGGCTGCTGGAGCCCCAGGGTAGCGGCAGCAGGGCTCCAGAGGTGATTTAAAGGGCCAGGAGCTCTGGCCGCTGCGGGGAGCTGCTGGAGCTCAGGTGATGCTTTAAGGGCCCAGGGCTCCCCGCAGAGGCCGCGGCCCTAGTCCCTTTAAATCCCCACCAGGGAAGCGTACTGGACCGGACCAGCTTACTTTTACCTCTGGGTATAACCACAAAACCACACTGCGATGGTCGTGTCCAGCCACAGCTGGTTGAGAAGGACCTAGAGTAGTGATGGGTCTGCCCCTCCCTACATACCCTCATACTAGAGCTGGAGGATGTGTAGGGCACAGGCAGGGACCCATGGGCACTGCTGAGAAGATCTCTGATTGAGAGCACACAAGACTGAATTACAGCTTCCCAACGTGAAGGTCCGGTAATGCCACTGGGGAAGCACCAACCTCCTTTCAGGACAGGCACAAGAAGTCAAGGGGGAAAATGGGAGCGATGTGTCAATCAAGGCTTAGCAAGGAGGGGACTCTGGCTAATGAAGATCCAGCGTGTCCACTCTTCAAGGAGTAGCATTGCTGGGTTTTTGAGCCCCGGGTGGTGAAGAAATAGCCTGGTGTCAAAATAAAGGAAAAGGGGTGGGGGAGGAAATGCTGTCCAGGGTGCTGAAAGGGAGCCCTATGAGCACTGCCATTGGAATGTGTCAGAGTGATTTGTAAGGGTGGCTGTTATCCTCTTGTTGCAGATGGGGAAACCGAGGCACAGAAAAGTGAAACCACTTGCCCAATGCCATACAGCAAATTAGTGGCAGAGCCAGTTTGCCCCAGTCTCAGCCTCCTGCCCTAACCACTAGCCCACAATACCATAATTTGCAGACGGGATGAACTGGGCACACTGGGTAGGCTTCTACTATTGCATTCCTGACTTTTTGCCGTTTCCCTCTTGAATCCTCATGCCCAGAGTCATTCTCACCCTTCCCCCCCGGGACCTTGGAAGTCAGGATGGCTTCGCTTCTGCATCTTCCCCATCTTCAACACTGCCTGCTCTGGCAAGGGGCTACCACCTTAGGCCAGTCTCAGGGGCATTAAGCACAGAAAGGAAAGGAGCTGCTTGGTTTCCACATGCAATACAAACATAGCTCTCCTCGGCATTCTAGTGCCCCTCCCCTAGGCCTTCCCCAGTCTGTCTTCTGCACACTCCTGCCTCTTTTTCCTTCCTTCACAATGTCCCTCATATATGATGGCTACACATTTTCCCGTTGCTTTCTCATTGCCCTTCCCTCTTATCCTCCATCCCCTCTAATTTACATTGGCCCTCCCTGTCCCCCTCCTGCACAGTTCTGCTAAACTTTCTGGCCCTGATGTCTCCTCAAGCTGAAGCACATAGAGCATACCCTGAGTTCAGTGGACAAGCTAACTGTAAAGGCACCGGGCCCAGCAAAATCCACATGGATGCGCATCAAACCGACACTCTCAATGAACAACAACATGTAATTATTAGGAAGATCGTCCCCTTGAAAGCGGTTATTTAACGGCATTTCTTCACGTCATGGCCAATTAAGTCATAAATTAGTCCTCAGGAGGAGCCTGTCACACTGGGGTCAGCGGGTTGACACTGCTGCAGTAGAATTCGCTGAATCCTTGGCAGCCCTTCAAGAGAAGGGGAAATAAATTAGTAACTGGAGTTGAATAAAGACTGTTGGCTTCTTCCTCGAGCAGACTTGGATCACGTCAAGAACCATTCAGACCTCACAGCTGCTACGGTCATGTTCTTTTCCTGTAATGAGTGGGTGTGTGCCTGCACTTCGGATCCAAACACCTCCCAACCTGGCAACCAGATCTGAGCATCCTCAGGCCTGGAGGAACTGCGCTGTGCCGCATGGACCTGACACTAACGATTGGGGCCATCATCTCAATGACCTGCAGAAAATGTGCTGTCAACATTTGCACCGAAGGCCCCTTGAGTGATCATGCTGCTGCAAAACAAAAGAAAACAGAGGCCAAAATACTTCAATATGATGAAGTTAGGTGCAGGTCCACGTTCCCCGCACAGCACCCCCCCCCCCCAAAACCCGCTGAGCTCCTGAGCACAGCCTGGGACCCCTTCATGTCCCCTCCCACCCACTCCATAGGTTCTATTCTGTAAGCAGCAGAAAGTTCAGAAAATAATTTCTCCCCATACATACATACCTCTGCTCGTATGCAGTGGGGACCAACCAGTGGCAGTCTCTGCCAAGAGCAGCGGATTGTTGTGGGCTGACCATTTTTGATTGCCAAAAACACAGCAATCATTAAACCAACCTAATAACCCCTTTCAGGAGGTGAGCAGAGCCAAATAGGATGGCGGCCAAGCACTAGAAGGTTTCAGAAACCTTCATTTCCAGGGACACAGGGCCTAGCTTGTGTAGTTTGGCGTCTTACAGAGCTGCTTCTGTTTTTCAGACACATGTTAACACGCTCTATCTGAAGTGCCCTCCTAGGGATCACTGAGGCTGGAGGCAAAGAGCCAGTGCACAGGGAGTTACTAAGCAGACATATTAAGAGTTAAAGTAACACTGAAGGAATCGATGGAAGATGGAAAGAACTAAGAGCAGGAGCACTTGAAATTGACCACAGGGATTCATCTACTCTGCAAGGTCCTGGGAGAAGCTTGTGGTACCATCTCCATCATCTGGGTGAGTGAGTGATCTTTCTGGTTCGGTGGAGAAGAAAAAGATCCTTTTCTCCTTTGCTTTCTCCCCGCCCCAAGCCCTGCATCATTTCTCAAGGTTTGATGCAGAGTGGCTCAACTGCATCTCAGTCCAACACATGCCTTGACCAGGAGCCAACAATAACACACATCAGTGCTAGCTCTAGGAGTTTTGGATCAGGTATTTTCAGAGATTAAGGCCAAAAGGTACCACTGTAATCGTCTAGTCTGACCTGCTACATAGTACAGGCCATAGGATTTAACCCAGGGATCCCTGTATCAAGCCCATAACTTCTGGTTGAGCAGACATACACTGGATTTAGAGATGTTGAGTGATGGAGAATCCACCAAATCCCTAGGTAAATTGTTCCAATGGTTAATCCCCGTTCCTTAAAAATCTGCACCTCGTTTCTAGTCTGAATTTGTCTGGCTTTGGCTTCCAGACACTGGATCTTGTTATGCTAGATTAGAGAACCGTTGACAACCAGAAATTTTTCTCCATGTAGGTACTTACAGATTGTGATAATTGCCTTCTTAACTTTCTCTTTGATAAATCTTGATCTTTCTAAATAGATTCAACTTCTTTAGCTTTTCACTCAATGGCAAGTTTTCCAGGCCATCACGAAAGTTCACCTAAATAATTGCTTCCCCCATCTGTTCAGTCATGTGATCAAAATGCCCCTATGCTATCCCCGGGCACACCTGATTTTGCTGGAAGGCATAATCTCATTTCAGTGGAATCCTATCCTCACATGTAGCTTCAGCCATGCGTCTTCTCCACACCCAGGCTCAGCCCTCTCACTTGGGACTTGACCCCTAGAGAGGAGCTGGTAAAAGGAATGAAGACCAGCCACCCACTCAGCACACAGCAGTAGGGCTGAGCCCTTATTCTCAGCATACAAAAGCGAAGATTAGTGGCTAAACAGATTCAACAAGGGGATCTTGGAAGTGTTCAATTTCTTCCTATCATCTTATGTAATCGTGATGAAACCTGGCACAAGTGGGGTAAATGTAACCATGACAGACTTCCCATAATTTCTCTCTCTTCTCAAAGATTTCCTCATCAAAGGGCATCTGCCTGTAAAAGAAAAAAAGAAAAAAAAAAAAAGACAGTCTTCAGCTCCCAATAGATAGGCCCTGGCTCGCAAGGGCAGCTGGTTCTGTTTAAATGAATCTTTCACCATCAATTAGAGGCTTTCGACAGGGTTAGCAGCTGGGGGGTACATTTTGTCCTGACTCCTGTTTTAACAGCAGAGTGGCTGCTAATCAGTTTCAAATCTTCAGTAGATGCCAGTCCCTGGAAAGATTTAACCCTTTACCCAAGTAGCATGACCTGCAATTCACTAGGTAGTTCGATATAAACTCTGAGGTCTAATTTGTTGTGTAATTAAGTAGGAACCTTCAAGGATTCTACTTCTACTGCCACAACCGGTTGCTTTCCCAGAAACCTTTGGTGGTAAATCTTAAGGTATCTATACTCATCACTATAGCATCCATTTACATGGGGCAAGATTGACACCCAACGACTAGTAAATAATTTCAAGTGTCCTGTCTAGGTTTGTGGTTGCTCCAAGCGCAGACAAATCAGCTTTTCTAAAAAGATAGTTCCCCTGTGACCTGGGCCAGCTCCCCTTTGGAAAATACAACCCCCAAGAAATCGTTCAAGCTGGTTTTACTCTTTGTTGCTAAAACAAGCTAGGATTTGCAAAGGAACTTGAGTTAGACACCTAAATCCTATTCAATTTTCGTAAGAATGGGACACCGGATTCCCTCTGGTTTCTTTAAACATCCCAGCCACAAACGAACAGCCTGGAGAGAACCTTTTAAGGTAGCAGCCTGCATTCTGGATGCCTAGCTCCTAATTTTCCAAGAAGAGCCCTACAACTGGAGACCAGCAACTCAGTTTAGTTTCCAATCCCAACTCCTTGTGACTGTTCACTTATCTCCTTGCAAACCTCTTGTAAACCAGTGCTGCCAGATGAATGGAAGAAAACTGGTCCAAGCAGGGCTCAGAGAAGACATCCAATACACAAGCATTTTTTTGGACAATCCCCCTAGTAAATAACTGACAGCCAATGAGAGTCTAGAGAGACTAAGCACCATCACTAGCTGCCAGAACAATTAACCCTCCCCTTCCTAGTCATACCGTACTTAGCAACCCACAACCATGAATACCTGGTAAAGCCACCCAAAATATGGCTCAGTTGTTGGGTGAACATCCCTAACTAGGTTCCACTAGCTAAGAAAACACTACCATGACCTTGGCACCTCTCTGCTCAACGCTGCAAGCCAAACTCCCCATTTAAGCACTGGGACCAGTGGACAGAGCTGCTTAGGGCACGTGGCTGCAGCACCTACTCCATCAGCAGCAGTGACAAGCTCCAGCAGCTCTCTTGGAAGAAGTCAGTCTTGCAGCAGGGGTTGGCAGAGAAGCAGTAACACAACGTTTTACGGTGCCCTGATGTCGCCAGCGTGTTTCTGAACTGCTTCTGGCCTAATGAGGAGACACATAACCGTGGGGCATCTGAGGGCAGGGAGAGTGAAAGGGGTAATAAATTAGGCATGTAAATAGCATGTAAAAACAACCAGGTACCTGATTAAAATTCTATTGGTTACATGGTTAAACATTTAACGGGGTGCAGGGGGTGCTGCAGCACTCCCACGTTTTAGGTGGGGTTCGACTGCCGGTGGCAGCCAGGACCATGGGTGGGTTAAATTGTTAACAGAAACTGATAAGCATCAAGCTTATCGGTTAACCTTTTAAAACTCAGAGATAATTCCACTAAGGTTAAGGTTAAGGAATGAGAAAGTGTAATTAACAAAAGGTAAAATGTATGGATTAAAGATGAGGTGGACTTTAAAGGGTGTTTTCTGTTTAGCTGCTCTGATTGGCTGAGTTTTTCTGCAACTCAGCCATATAACACTCAAAGAGATTTCCATTTGGTAGATCTCAAAGCGCTTTTCGACAGTCAGTATAATGATCTCCATTTTACAGATGGGGTGACTGCAGAAGAGGGCTGGGTAAAAGGGAAATGAGAGAGGCAGGGGGTGTGGAATGAACTAAAGGGATAGGGAAGGGGGTAGCTGGGGATCAAAACATAAGATACATTTGTACAAATGTATTAAATAAGCTTACCAATCACCACCTATCCCACTGTTTGTATATTACAACTCTTCCCACCACCTTTTGTCTTGCTTTTTTAAACTAAGCTCTTTGGGGCAGAGACTGTTTTCCTGCGTGTTTGTACAGTGCATAGCACACCACAGGCAGCATCATAAATACATAAACAAGTGAGGTCATTAATGGGCAGATCCTTATCACCGGATGCTGTTTCCACCAGACTTGTTGAAAGAAGGCAGAGGAAATGGAAAACGTAATCCAAGAGATTTATTCCATCTGGACCTCCTGCATTTCTGTTTATAAGAGGGCAAGTTATTTGTCCACTAACTATCCCTATATTTTCCTTTAGCAGAAACTTTACATTTTTCTGTCTCTACCAAAAGTTCAGAGAGTACAATATAGCCCTGTCATCTCAGTTGCTTTAAAGCAAAAAATCCAAGACCCTCACTTCAAAAAAGTATCAATTAATTGACAGACGGCCACCTATTTATAGTGTCAGGAAGAAAAAAAAAATTCCAAAGCACTCTATGGGTTTGCATACCAAAAGAAGTCTATGGAGACCAGGAATTTTTTTTCCAAAGTATTTAATAAAGAAAACACAAGGTAGCACAAATGCTTGACAGAGCAGTGAAGAATTGATGGCTTTTTCTGTTCCAAACCATCAGCAAAAGTGGTTAAATCCCTACTAGCTGGTTGAAAAAGGAAAAACTTGGATTAAGGCCACAATCATTCACTCATTACATGTAGATTCACTTACTATACCATGAAACTGACTCAACAACAAATAGCAAAAACAGATGAATGATCCCAGTTTTGTAACAATATACATGAAGATCAAACAAACCATAGCAAGAAAAGCTTTAGACAGGAAAGGCTATGCCACAACACATGCCTCTGTATCAACCCCAGAACACCCATATCCACCTTGGAAATACAGCCAAGCAGTAGTCTATGTCACTTCGGTAAAATAAGTTTCTCATTGCCAAAGCAAAACATTAGTAATATAAGACCACACTTGTCAGTTACTTTTACCCAAGTACCATTAAAATGGACTGTTTTTCCTGAGGGTAGAGATTTTGCAGAAAGGAAGGAAGCTGCAGAAGGAGCAGCAAAAATCATGACAAGCCAGAGGAGGGAAGCAAATTAGGACTGGTAAAAATGTCCCAACAAACTGTACAGCTTAAAAGATAACGAATGCTACCTGGGGAAGATTTTCATCTGAAGAACCCATGTGTTCTCAGTTAAATCTAACGGATTTCTTTGCTACCTTTCACAGCTTGTCTGCAGAGAATTAGACAACGCTGTGGTAAAAGTGTCTGGTCACCACTAGAGCGTCCATCATTGCTAGTGCTGCATTAGTGATTAACCAATGCTTTACAAAACTTTTGTAAAAACCATTATAGATGCAGACTGTCAAACACCTTAGGTTCTACTGTAAGCTTTGCTAAATACTCAGTTTAGTTGCATTTCAAATCCATTTCTTTGTTGCCTTCCCTACTGTTCTACCATTCCCCAAATATGGGCTGACTGACATCACTCCCTTAGTCACAATCATCACTTCTTATCCACAGTTTGAGAAACAAAATGGTAGATACCAAGAGTTTAAAGTTGTGAGTTTATTGCATATGTAACAAAAATGAACATGACCTCCTGGGTCCAGCCTACTATACAATCACTGTTTATTCCAGCTGGTTCCATAACCACATTAAATAGAACTAGTATTTCTTTAAATACTTTGATTTAGACATAAAATGAAACTTTAGTGTACAACTTTCACAAAATAAATCTGCAATAAAAACAGTGGGAAGAATAACAAGGATAGCAGCAATACTTAAACAAGACATTACAAAATAATAAATTAAAAATACATTATAAAGTGGTCAAGGAACAAAAATTAACAAATTAAAAACAGAATCACATATACTGTGTTTCGCGACCCTGCTGTGCGACACAGCAGTGACCCTGGGCACAGAGTGTGTGGTGGTGGGGTCTTTACTTTTATGAAATCTGCTAGATTTCAAAACCACCTTCCTTGACTTGAACTAAAAATGTACAGCTGAGCAAGCTTTGATTTCACCATCTCAACCAACAAGCAGCCTTTTAAAGCAGGGCTCTGTCAAACATAATGCCCAAGTTAACTCTAACATTCATAAAGCAGTCTCATTTCTTCCCGATTTAAAACACAAGCAGAGTGGTGGTCTCCTACGTCCCTGAGTGTATAGGATCGGCTGATAAGCAATATCAGGGCAAGTACTGAAAGTCTGTACCACTGGAGCAGTTTCTAAATTTGCTTTTGGAATAGGTACAAGAAAGAATTCAGAAGATGTAACTTGCACTTTCCTCAGGTCTGCTCCAAAATGTATTTGTGTACAAGGCAAATGGGTGATGGTGAAATGTGAACGGTAAACTTTTCTGTGTTATTCTTTGGGCAAGTCTGTAAACAACCAACCAGTTCAAACACCGGAAGTTGTTGCAGAGAACACGTTCCATCTTCTTCATGCTGGCAGACCACAAGGGAAAGAAGATGCTTTAAAATTCTGGGTGTCAGAGGTGACAAGAACAGACTCAGAAAAAACCTCAGTCAGTCAATCAATGACTAAGTTCCCTCCAGCACCATCTCATCTCAACTTTCTGCTTGTCTTTCACAATTTCTTGGCCATGAAACCAGATGTGAAACCAGAACAGTGAGTCTTAGGCAGAACCAAGCATTGTTTTAAACCCACACTTGCCTAGCTTGTTTATTTTCTCCATCCAGACAGTTTCAAGGCCTCCCTCACACATTCATGTACAGAATGATATAAAATTAATGCTCCATTGTTACGAAATTGAAGACAACATAACGGGAGAGGTGGGAAAAGCTGTTTCAAAGATTTATCGCTTAAGTAATTTAGAGGACAGTTCCCTCTCCTCACTGCTGCCAACATGGAGAAGGGACATTAGCACGGCTTTTAAATATATAAAAACATAGAACTTTACAAAACAGAAATCCTTGCCTATTTTGTGCAACCAACGAAGTGTTGATCTAAAAAGAGAGAAACTATCACATGCTAACTTGCTTGCTGACTTGCAGTTCTCCGGACTGAGAGCCCTCATCCTCACCTTGATTGGTTTCAGAGAGCCAGCTGTGCTTTTGTGTGAAGCTGGTGGGTTTATTTATTTATTTATTGTTAGCCCTTTCAGTGAAAAAAAACCACAACGTGAGACAGCATATAATATTTTGGGGCAACAACCTGTTTTGGATTTTTCCTATCTGCCTACGGTATATTGCACATACAAATGCATTGAAAGGGTTAAATACATCCCATTGGCAGTGACTGATTTCATAGCCATTTTCAACAAGCCAGGACTAGTGGAATTACATTACCCAATACAAGACTGCACAGATGTGGGGCTGCAGAAAGTTGCATTTTTCCCTCTACTGCAAGTGTCACACAATTTCTCCTTCCATGCCCAATAACCCATAATGCAGAAACTGGTCCTTAAGTGCCACTAGATTCTAAAGACTCTGCATACAGCTGTCTGAACAGGTCTTTCTTACAAAATCCTGCCATGTGAGCTTCTCTAGCCAAACTGTGCAAATCCAAAATTATACAATTTCATACTTGGAATGCAATTCTGACACCTCCAACATCAAATCACAAGACTTATGGTCAATGGAAAATAAAACAAAGGGGGAAGATTCCAGGATTTTGACAAGTATATAACTTTTTGTCCTATCACAGTTTAAAGCTATTATCAAATTCAATTAAAAAAGACAAAATAGAAATATTCCAGTAGACATTTTCTAAGAACAATCTCTGACCCACAGCTGAATTCCAATGCACTATTCCATAACCATAACATCTGTTAAATGTTTCAGTAACGAATCTCTCTAAAAATCAGGCTTGCCAAAGAAAATCCTATACAAAGCAAGTCTGCTTTACTTATGTTTAGACATGTTTGATGGCTAACTTGCTCTTTATGAAGTCATGTTATTTTGTTAAAATACTGTCTTATCTTGGTGTGCAAACTGGAAGAAATGTTATTTGACCCAGGTACTTGATTTGCTTTAGTTTCCCATTGCACTGGGAATCCATTTTAGCAAATGAGTTAGAGTACCAACCTTGAACATTAGTTTCAGATAGTTGAAAAAAATGCCATACGTGGCACTCTGGAGTAATTTCCATCTCTATAGAACTTAAAAGATAAAACCTTCCAATAGCTTTACGTAAAGTTTAGACTTTATTCACTATATAGTTATCCTTTTACCTCCCCCTCAAAAACACCTTTCACAAGGCCAATGACTTAACAGAACTTTGTTCCATTAGCTTAGCTTTTAGCAATTTCCTCATAAAATCTTTTAGAATTTCAACTCACAAGTGTCTCTCAGATAAAACAGTGGCACAGAAATCACAGCTTTTTGGATTTATCTGATTTGAAAATGTTGTCTGTTTGCTTTCTCTTTACCAAGCTTCTTTGAAAAGTAGTTACATTTGGACAGACTATGGTAAGTGAATCTGCAGGAGAAATATTTTTCCCATGTGCAAAACAATTAAATTTCAACCAGGACATCCAAAAAGAAATATACACCACTTAAGCTGCCCTGGATTCCTTCATTTTTCTAGACGTGAGCCACTACTTTCACTGAGAGCTTCCTGCTAAGGCAGAACTTCAGTTACATGTGCATATGGAGTTTTATTTTCTGCTAGAAATTTGTTTTAACAGGTGTTTAAAACGTGCAATTCTGAATTCCAGTGCCAGTCAGATATTCAATAGCTGCTGGACTCTACAAGAGGCTCAAGCTTGCTTTAAGACAAAATAGCCAGGTACTCCTACCAGTTGCAAGTCCTCAGCAAACCAAGCTCAGATACTCAACTACAGATTGATACTCCTATAAAAAGACCACAGGTCATTGACCCTATCACAATATGTGTTACAAGTCTAGCAGAATATCTGGTGTAATCAAAGCCAAATGCTGAACTTGGCTGCATTTCATTTTATGGGGATGGAAGAAGAGGGTGGGGATTATTGTAACAAAGGGGAGAAAATGGCTGGGAACCACCACCAAAAGCCCCCTCCCCCCACCAACAAAGGAGGGGAAACAACCGCATCTCTCTAAGTTGTCTAGTGTTCCAATGCTTCAGACAGCTTAGCAGGAAGTTCACAGCGAGCTTCTTCTAGCTTTTGATCTGGTGGTCCATGAGCTAGTGTCTGTTTCCTTTGGTTGCCTCTTCACTCCACAGCAAATCCACATGTCTCTTCCACAGCTGTCAGTAGCTTCTCATAAAGCTTCTCATATGACTCATAAGGCGGAATGTCAATCCGGTTAAAGCTAGCCAAGATGAAAATAACAGTATGAACATTGCTGTATATGACCCAAAACATTTCACTTGCAAAAACCTAGTTAACCCATGTTTAAAGATGTACTCTATAAAATGAACCGTGGTAGAGGTGAAAATTATTAGCTGTTTCAGTGACCAAATTAAACAAGATTAGGGCTTACTTAGCACCTTTTCCTGTAGTTCATGAACCTGCACATGGGAGATGTGAACTGGGGAAAAAGGAATTTTGTTAGCATTTGAGCTTGTTTAACTTCACTGTTCAGTGTTACCCTTTACCTAGTTTTTTTTTTTAAAAATATTGCCTCTAATATGGCTACACTTTTTAAAATAAAAATTTAGCTTTCACACGTGAAATGTTTGATAATTTTTTTTTGCTTAATAATAATGTATAATTCCAATGGTGGAATAAAGTTAAAAGCTTTCAATAAAAATACAAAAACATTTCCATGCAATATTTGACCTGAAAACACCTGCAACATGTAAAAGGCACCAGGTTACCGTGTCTCTGGCTAGCATCCAAAGCATTTTGAAGCACTGGTTTAGTCATCGTAACGCTAACTTTTTCCTCGCCTAACAGGGGGAGAAGTTACTGAATTCAAAGCGTTTCCTGTATCAAGACAATGCTACTGCTGTCTGAGGTCCAATGAAATGTCAGACAGCAGCATGCCTAACATACAGGGCAGCACTGGCTACATACTTTGGCCCAAGTATGAGGCATATTAGGGCAGCAGTTAAGTGGATAATTTATTGAAAGTGTTGCTTCAAAGTAAGAGTTTTCCTACATTTTGGTTCTGAATGCCAAAATATTTAGGGTACCTATTAAAATGGCTTCCTGTACACAAGAGAGAGAGAGCTGGTCTATGCAAAAGCTAATCTCAGATTCTCTTGAAGCTCAATTCTGCAAACGTATTAGTAGTACCTTTTTTCTAATTTTATAGCTAAATGTACATGCAAGAACACCATTACTGTACTGCTGCACAAGGAATACATGGAATTACTGAATCATTGTCTTTGATTATTTATTGTAATGAGTATCCCTTTATCTGTGAAGACTTGACTGGACAAATGGAAATACATTAATATACTGTGCACCAACACAAGAGGCAGCAGATTTTAACAACACCTTCATCTTACCAAGTGTGGGCTTTTGGAAGGTTGTCTGTATTTGCATCTATCAAATGGATGGTAAACAGCCTGGGTCCTGCAGCGCCTGTAGAACCTTACAGACATATATTCTAGTTAACGCACTTCAGCAACACAGTTCTAATACATAATGAATTTGCCAAATACTGGGGGAGGAAGGGAATTCATTCCGATTTCAAGCAGGAATGTACCAGAGGTTAACTGCGCACACCAGTCAGTGCAGAGTTGGCCCAGGGGTTTTGGGGAAGTAGCTGGAAGTAGCTTTGTTAAGAACAAAGATATCACCCAACATGGCCCTCAGAAAACATATGGGTTTTTACTTAAATAAGAGCTTCCCCGTTTTCAAAACGGGAGAGGTGTTAGGGCAAGCAGCACTTGGGAGATGCACACAAAACACTACGTCTGCAAGGCTCCATTTATTCTCAGCCAACATGTATCTATAATGGGTCCATTCATAATGTGCTTAAGACACTGAAATTCTGTTGCCAGAAAGGCAATTTCGGGAAATACATTCGAAGTCTAATAAAAAAAATACTTATAGCAAAGGTTTTGAGTCAGAGTATAAAATCTTCATTTAAGAAACAGTTTAAGTTGTTCATGTGTACTCAGGGACCCTATGAGATTTGTAAATTTCATGCACTTAAATATACAGTGGTTGTATATACAATGATTTTAACTACACCATGCCGGAAAATAGTCTTCTCAGGAGACTGGCACGTACTGGTGGTGACACCAACTGAACTGCTACCTGATAACAGGAATACAGACTTGTCAATGCATCTCACTACTGGCAACTGCTAACGTGTTCATTACTGGCAGAGGTGTTGAAAATGAGAACTTCAATTCAAGGGCAGGGTTTCAGTAATTAGATTACTAAATTCTAGGGCCACATATTGACATGCAACTATTATTGTGCAGTGAATATGGAACAACTTTTACTGCCTTCTACGACTATGCATTAACTCAGACTCCACATCAGTCACCTTGCAAAGCCTTGAAACCTTGAAGAGGGACACGTGTGGATCCAGTCACAAACTGTAACAGCCTCGCCCTTCTTTCCTCATCAAACGTTTCCACGGCTTGCCAAAACCACTTTACGATATTGCTATCTGCCATGCAGTGCTTTAGACGTGTGTTTGACTTCCAGTCATTCAGGTCTATCTTATCCAGGCCTCCTATTATTAGCTGTTACATAATTAAAAAACACTTTAAAGCAACAGGCACTGAAATGATATCTTACGTTAATATCTATTACCCCAACCTGCTTTACAAACTGTAATATACTGCACATACACAAATCATTTTACCCACAATGAAAAAATTTTCTGGTACACAGTATATAGTAATGCTACTAAACAGCTCAAGACAGGAGGTGAATACGCTCTCCAATTGAAACGGCAAGTGGATTTTAGGTAGGCAAATGCAATTACCTAAACTGGGTTTTGGAGAAGAAACCAGAGCCAACCCTCTACTTTAATTATCACTAGTTTTTTTTGTTTTTGTTTTTTTTTAACATGTAACCTGAAAAGCACAGTGAGACTCCTTACACTATACCAGAGCTTCAGACTTAGGCAAATGAGGGTCACCTAATGAATCATACACACCACTTTTCATAGCACTTTATCTGGAGGTCTTCCATCCCACCAATGACTACAGCCAAACCCTGCTTAATTTGTGAGATCTTACCAGATTACTGCCAACTGTGCCATGGCATATATATCTATACATTATTCTGTTTATCATCTCTAATATAGACTACAAAACAAATTCCTCATCTCTCTTCCATAAGTGAAAATGGAATGCTGAGTAGTGGGAAAAAGTCATGATAGGCCACGGTCCCAACCAGCTGGAGTGGTGATAAGGAAGTGGGGATACAAGATCCAATTGCTTAAAATTAAATTAATGATATTGTATACTCCAAAGGTACTCAGACTGTTTCAGGTGGTGGACCACATTTTAAAAAAGAGTATTGTCTCATGGATCTGTCTTGTGCCATGATCTGTAGACACCCTTCCCTCTCAGTGACATTCATTTAACATTGTGATATTTTCCATATAAACAAATGCTGCCATTGCTACAAAGTTTTTAATGCATTTTTTATCTGCCTTTCAAGGCAATTTAGAAGACTGAAACAAGAAATAGCATTATGTGACTAGCTGGCATGCCGATTGCTAGCAAGTGCTTCCAGGACCATCAATGGTCCGCAAGCTACAAGCTGAGAACATCAGCTTTACTATTAAAGGAGCAAACCATTTGCACTGAAAGAACACAAAACAGAAATAAATGAATGTGATATAAAGAAAAAATACTATTTTAAGTGGCTGCATTTTGAAATTCAGGTTTTAAATAACAGGTCCAGGTCTTTTCTGTATATTCTATACTTAAATTTTCTGCTTTCATTTTAAGTGCTCTAATTTTTGCTCTGTGTAGCGTCAATAAATGACCTGGATTGTAAACAACTACAGAAGACAAGCTGTTCTGAGGAGGCTAACAAGCTAGACCCTCTCAATTCCCTGTTTATGCGATCTGCAATATAGAATCAGTCTTATTGCTGAAAAAAACAAAACTGTCCACCCTCCAGCATTAGCCCTTGGTAAAAATACATGTTGTCTAAACATCTCCCATTTTAGACAGCCCTAGCCGTAATGCTAGTATCTTACACGTACAAAAAAGCCAGAACAAACTAGCAACTGCGATTAAAATGACACAGCTTTCTAGTACTGTTCATTATAATTGAAAAGGGCAAAACAATTTTTACATTAATACTCTAAACATTTGCTCATGGGTCATCCTGATCACAAAATAAAGTCATTCTGAATGATTAACACGTGTACCTCAAGCTCCTTCTGGTCAAAAGGCTTTAGTAAGTGTTGAGGAATAAGTTCATTAAAGCCTTTTTGTAGAGCCAGAAATTGTGCCTCAATTCCTCTCATAAATCGCCAGTTTACATACAACCTGGGGGGGAAAAGCCCAAAATGGAAAGTTAGGAGCAATGTGCTGGTTAGAACAGGGCCTTTTTATATTAGTAGAGTAGAAAAGTTTGGTCAAAGACCTATTATGGTTTGGATAGACAAAAAACTGTGTTTACAGAAAAAACGTTTTTGACCATTTTCCTTCCATAACTACCAGTTCCATATCAACACAAAGAAAACAAGAACTAACTTTAAAAAAACTCAATTTATTCCTCCTAGCTCTTATGGCACATATACAAATTACACTGGTATGTCAGGAAGGTATATAAAGATGAAAACTTCATACAAAATCAGGCCAGAAAAGTCAGCACTAACTAGCTACTGGGAATAGGTCACTGGATCTTGTTTGTATCATTCGTTACATCTCCCATCAATTCAGAGCATTTGTATTCCCAGCCTAAGGGAAAGCAGTAAATTAATGTTTGAAATGCCTCAAAAAAAAGTATTATTCTGTACTTAGGTGTTGCAGATTTTCTGAAAAAAAAAAATCTTAAAGTTCTGCCCTCAACCATCAGTCTCCCTTCAAATACCTATCACCACTTTTAGGCATGTCTGCTAAGCAGCAGCTCAGAAGTCTAATCCCAAAATGAATTTAGTCATGTTTTTCAATATCAGTAAGTAACAGGACAGAAGTCAACTGAAAGCAGCAATGAATTAATATGTATAATAATAAACAACTAAGGGAGAAATATGAACCTGCTCTCTACGTTTGATATAGGTGTGATCTTGAATTCTCTTTGGATTTTTTCCTAAAAAGAGATGGACCTAGCTCAAGCACAAATTATTGGACACCATCCAGGAATTATGGAATGAAATTCTGTGTACTGTGCAATGCTGCAGATTAGACTAGATGATGGGTTCTCAATCGGGTGGTCATAACCTGCCCTTCCCATATTGCTAAATAGAAGGTGGGTCTGGTATGGAAAAGGTTTAGAACCCCTGACTAGAGAATTATACTAGTCCTCTCCTGGCCTTAAAATCCATAAATCTATACCTTATAAATCCTGCAGCAAAAATGTCCCCAAATCTAAGACCCTTAGACCTATTTATCCTTCAGAATAGACTGATTTAGTGCCAGCAGAAGCTACTGCCATGCAGAGAACCACAACTCAGAACAGAACTTGGTCTTTCACTCCAATGGTTTTGCAGGGGCTTAAGTGCCAAGGAGTTATTTTCTAGTAATTTGCTCTGCCTGATTGAAGGAACACTGTTTACTTGCTCAGAGAAAGGTCTTCATTCCTCCCTAGACAAAGGAGGAGTCATTATAATGGACACAAGTGGTTGTGATGGGCTGGAAATGGGAACTTTCAGGAAAGCAAAGGATTTTCCAACGTGCTTTTTCTATGTGAATCTTTTTTCCTCCAAGTCCTAAACAAAACATACACTTGTTCACTAAAAACAATTTTCAGAACTCCCTCTAAATGTGCACTCTTTGTTACTTCACTTTTCAGATCCTAAGAATTGTATAAAGAACTCATCTTTTCCAACCCCTTCCTGTTATGTTTGGGGCAGCTGGTTCTTCCTGTGATACCTGACATATTCTTTCTTGTTCTCTTCTGTAACAGGAACATTTCTGCCATTTGGTTTGAGCTCATGCTGCAGAATCCGCCCAAAAGCATTGTGTTCCACACAGAAAGTATGGTCCAACACCGGGGTGATGTCATTCTCTCTGTCAATTAAAAGGAAAAGGATAAAACTGACATTTCCCCCCCCCCCCCAGTCTGTTGATGCACACAGACCAGTTGTTTATTGAATACTTAAGCAAGTTAATCTGTGGAGTGAAGGGTCCATCTGCCATCTTTCATAAGCCCTACATTTACTGTTTCCTAAGTTGCCTCTCTCATATATAGCCTTGTGGGTTTCAGAAGCCCAACCTATATGTTAGTTTCCCTTTTCTCTATCAGATTGGCACACCCTGCTAGTAAACAGACAGTTAATTGTTATATTTAAAATATAATTAACTGATTTGTTGCCAGATTTCAACGCAAAGTATGAGGAAGATCATGTAACTTTCTGAACTGCTGGTGAATTGACAATGAATTAGAACACAAAAGGAAAAGCTGCATGGATAAAAATGATTTGTCTTATGACCAATGAAACTCTGAAGGAATTTCATATATATCTGAGTAAATCTAAGAGGATGTGACTATAAAAGATAATTTCTTATGTATGTCTAAAACAGTAGAACCAAGGGCACACTCCCTCACTGGTTGTTTCCCAAGCAATCACACACAGAATTCATTAGATTTTGATATAAATAATTTCCACAACTGAATATTAGGTGACTAAGGACAAGGTTAGGATTTCCTTGAAGGATCCAGCAAGAGCGGAGCGGTGTCTGTATAAGAGCTTTCCTTCACAAGTACCTTCAATTCTTGGATTGGGAAGCAGCGGCTAGGAAATTGCGTGTTTTTGCAAAATCTGCTCTACTGTGAAGGCTCTCTTTTAATGTGATATCTTACTACCCCTGAGGTCTAGTGCTCTGTCTTCTACAGTTAAGTACTTGGTAAATGAATAGTACTTACAAAATCCAAACTAAACTCTTGTGCAGTTCTGGGTCAACAGATTCCAGATCAGATAGCTGAATGGGTTTCCCCAGCAGCTGTTTGTAGAAGGGAACTGTGAAACCCCCATTGATGTAGTGTCCATGGAACACAGCTAAACCCATTATCCGACCAACAAAATGGAAATATGATAAGTGATCCTGCAGGGGACACAGAAGAAAAAGAATAAATCATTGGAAAAGCAGTCCACTGCTGACATCTTGTGGCTACATTTATGCCAGTAGCAATGACTTTGTATCCAAGGATTTGCAACCTGCTGGGAACCAGGAGGTATGTCTACACTGCTATGCTAGCCTGGGCTCACTCACGTTTGAGCCCATACTCCCTTCTGTCTACACACAACTCTCTCAGGCTCTGGTTCAGACCTAGAGTCCTAGGTTCCTGCAGTATTAGAGGGTTCAAACCCTTCTGCTTTGCAGTGTAGATGCAGCCTCCTGACTGAAGTCCTAGAAGTCCACCAAAGGTACCCCACAATCCCATGGGCCAACTTCCTTTGTCCTCTTTATCCCAAGAACCGCCAGCTGACTGCAGGGAAATGGAAGCATCCGCCCCCCTGCTCCTTGCTGTAATACAGAAGCTTGGTGGGTCAGTATTTAAACCATGCATTGTTTTCTGACCAGCGAGCTGCAAACACACCATCAGAGAGCTTTCTGTGTTTGCAATGGAGACTGAACAGAAAAAGTGAGTGAGGCCAGCGAAATGAGACAGCTGCTGAAACTGGTCCCAGAGGAGGCTTTGCCTCAGGAGCAGCACAACCTGGGGCCACACTTGGAGGAGCTTTTTGATGCCCCATCCTCACCCCTAGGAACAGCCCATTCTCTCAAAGCCAGAAATTACTTCAGAAATGTCCATTATGCTCAACATGCTGGAATAAACCACACACCAGATTGCCTCAGAAATCTCTGCCACCACTTTACCCACGGTTGATTTTTCCAACACCAAAATGGTTGGCAAAGAACCCGTAGCAGTCTGGGGTAGCCAGCCTCCAGACTGTTATAGCAACCTGCTTCTGG
This sequence comes from Chelonia mydas, assembly GCF_015237465.2. Taxonomy (NCBI): domain Eukaryota; kingdom Metazoa; phylum Chordata; order Testudines; family Cheloniidae; genus Chelonia; species Chelonia mydas. The sequence goes on along the minus strand of NC_051250.2, from coordinate 9,067,711 downwards.
ACCAGCATGGCTGTCCTCGTGTAGCTTTATGCTGGAGGGAGGTGTGGGTGGGGGTAGGGGAGAGGTAGGGTAAGCTGCTCACAAAGTTCCAGAAATGTAGCTTTTCTTCATGTGAAAATTCTGAACCCATTGCTGATCATCCTGTCTGCATGATGATGTGGTCCCACCAGTCTATGCTTGTGGCTCTACTCCAGAAGAGCTGATCTACGTAGGGGGCATCAGCAGCTATACTGAATGTGCAGCATCAGCCTCTTTAAGTCTACCATGTTGTGTTCTCCTTGTTTTCTTCCTCCGCCTCCATCATAAGCTCTGTCAGGTGCCTTTGGTGGGCCAGAAAACACCACTGAAATGTCCACCAGCTTCTCATGGAAGCTCTGCCTGTTTCCTGACACAGGAGTGAAAGCACAAGCAAGAGAAGTGCTGCCAACACACTGCTGGTTCTGACAGCTGGGAGCACAGAGACCAAAATGATTGCTTGGCAGGATGTGTTAGCTAGCTGTTCAAATTTCCTGTAACATGCAGGGTGGGCAGTCAAGTTTCCCACATTGCACCATGGTCAAAGGGCTAAAGCTGCCACGTTTCAGGAGTTACTGGAAAGTCTGGGATATGGTTGGTGGGACTCAGGCCTGCATGGTGCACTGCAGACACCAGAGCTCCGAGTTCAAGCCTGGGGTAGAAAATTCTTAATGTACAGTTGACAATCAGTGTAGATGATCGAGCCCCGGGTTTTCTAACCCATAGTCAGCTGACGCGAGTCCCGCTAACCCTGGACTTACACTGCAGTGTAGACATACCCAAAGAGTCATCATTTCACCTACTGTCATATGACCAAGCACAAAAGAGCCATTTAATGATAAGATGTCACAGACGATATCTAATGAATTAACTAGATCAACTTAATTTGGAATGGTCTCCAAACAACATCTGAAGGGTCCAAAATCGAAAAAAGAAATGCAAAAATATGAACCCAAAGAAACCCTTTAGAAATACAAGCAGAAGGGAAAATCCAAACAAATCAAATGCTCATCAAGTAGAATATTATCCGCTTCACCCCTAAATCTTATTGATAATTTCTTCTGTTGGAAGTTGGCAAATAGCTCATTTCATCCAGTTCTAGACCAGCCACATGTTGCTTATGCTTGCAGGTTTGCCTCAATTTTTAAGGAGTAGGCTTTTTCAACCTGAGGCCAAATTTCTTCCAATACATCCTCTTGGACAGTGCCATCTTAACTTGTCAACATTGGGATTTTAGTCACTGATTTAACTGCATGAGGTGTAAGTCATGCCTACACTAGGGATCCCCCCCAAAAAATCACAGCCCAGGAGGCTGTGGCTGCAAGAAAAGCCCCTGGTGGCCACATGCAGCCACAGTGGCCGCATTTGAGAAACGCTGATCTACTCTGACCTCCTGCATAACACAGCCCAGAGGTCCTCCCTGAATTAATTTCTGTTTGAACTGAGAAAATCTTTCAGAAAAACATACAATTTTTAAACCAAGACCGGAAGTGATGGAGAATCCACCACAACCCTTGTTAAGTTGTTCCAAAGGTTAATTTCCCATCTGAGTCTGTCTAACTTCAACTTCCAGACATTGGATCTTGTTATACCATTGTCTGCTAGACTGAATATCCAATCATCAAATTTTTGTTCCCCATGTAGGTACTTATAAACTGTGATTAAGTCACTCCTTAATCTTCTCTTTGTTAAACTAAACAGATTGAGCTCGGAGTTTTTCACTATAAGGCATAGCTCCCAATTCTTTAATCAGTATCCTTGGCACTTCTCAGAATTCTATCCTGTTTATTAATAAACATCCTTTTGAGTTGTTTACCCCACAACTGGACACAGTGTTCCAGTAGTGACTGTACCAGATGCCAAATACAGAGGTAATATAACCTCCCCACTCTTACTCGAGGTTCCCCTGTTTATGCATGCAAGGATCACATTAGCCCTTCTGGTCAGAGTCACACTGGGAACTAATGTTCAACTGATTATCCCCCATGATCACCAAGTCTTTTTCGCAGTCACTGCTTCCTAGAATAGAGGACCCCCATCCTGTAAGTATGACCTACATTCTTTGTTCCTAAATATATAACTTTACATTTAAGCCATATTAAAGAGCATATTGTTTGTGCTCAGTTTACCAAGCAACCCAGATAACTCTGTATCAGTGACCTGTCCTCGGTGTTATTTACACTCCCCCAATGTGTGTGTCATCTGCAAACTATCAGTGATGATTTTATGTTTTCTTCCAGGTCACTGATAAAAAAAATTAAATAGTATAGGCCAAGAACTAATCTCGGTATACCTCAGTAGAAACACCCTCTCAATGACAATCACCAGTTTATAATTATGTACTGAGACCTGTCCATGAGCCACTTTTTAATCCATTTAGTGTATGTCACGTTTAATACTGTACTAGTCTAGTTTCTTAATCAAAATGTCATGTGGTACCAAGTCAAATGTCTTAAAGAAGTCTAAGTTTATTACATCAGCACTATGACCTTTATCAACCAAATCTGTAATCTCATAAAAATCTAAATTAGTTGGACAGGATCTATGTTCCATAAACCCATGGTGACCGACATCATATTACCCTCGTTTAATTCTTTATTAAATGGAGTCTCATATTGACTTCTCTGACTGAGGGCAAAGTATGTGGGGCCACTCCACTTGTTGGCTAGGCATTGTTCAGGAAGGAATAGTGCTTACACTTTCCAATACTTCCCAACCCTAGTATTTAAGAGAAGCTGCACCCATGCATATGGTCTTAACGGACCAGGTGTTTAACAGTACCAAAGCAGCTCACATGACAGCACACAGCAGTGCTGACATACCATAAACCACATACTACTTCCTGGTAATCAGTCTAAAACTTGCTATCGCATTAGTTCATATCCCATCACAAAGCTTTATTGTTTACCCTCTTAAGATTGGACAATTATTAAACAGAAGTAGAAGTGCGGTTGAGCTCCAACTGAAGTTTAACACATATGATTATTGCCCTAATGTTAATACTTACAGGATTGATAGAAGAGTCTGGATTGATTTGCAGCATGTAAATATTGTCAGTAGAGTACTGGAAGAGTCCATAATAGGGGTTCAACATTTCATGGCACAGTAAATACAACCACTCTCTGCCAAACAAAGCAGGATTTTAGTGAAAGTTTCACTGAAATTTCAAACATTTATTATAACTCTGTCAAACAGTCCTGAATGATTTATTTTCAATTTTCTATCAGAAATCTGGTAATCTATATTGCTGAGGGTGGAGAACTATAAAGCTTCCTCTAGGAAGCCAGGAAAAGTCTGGCTCATTTACATACAGATTTTGATTTTACTTTAAAAGTATTGTCAAGGAAATTAGCATTAATAAAAAAAAGTGGGAAAACAGACTCTAGTAAGCAGTTAGGGTAATGTAATCATAACTCATACTTTTCACTCGAACTGTGGGACTGAGTGTGATCAAAGGAAAACAAGTTGCTGGGTTATTTAATCAACGGATAGGCTGGAGCCCCCCTAACATGAGTGTTCATAGTATTTCCAGATAGCTAGCTCTGCACTAACTTTTGGTGCAGAGCTAGCTAACTGGAAGGATACGAGGCACCACTGGGCAACCTTTACTATGCATTAAAGTTTTTGAGCAGTTAATGTGTATTTGGGTCATATGTTCATATAAGTGATTAAGTGATGTAGGAGCCTAAGCCCCACTGACTTTCCAGGAGCTTTAGGCTCCTAAGCCACTTGTGTGCTTTTGAACATTTTACCCATATAGCAGGGTGGCTACCCTGCTCCTAAAATAGAAGGGGTTAAAAGCAGCCCTGGAGAGGGCTGTGGCTGGCTGATTGGGGAAGCAGCCAAGCTGGGCCACGCCCCAGTCAGGCCCCAGCTGGCCTGTATGAAAAGGCTGTGAGCCAGAGGCCAAGGAGTCTCTCTCGAGGCGGGGAGAGAGCAGGACCTGGCTGCCTGCCTGACAGGGTACTGAGGGTGGTGCCATCCTGGGGAAGGAGCAGGCTGAGCAGGGGTACATTTGAGAACACATACAAACATGAGTTTTGAGGAAAAGTTAAGTTTAAGGGCAATGATGTAATTGAAGGGACATCAACTTGAATTAGTCTTTTTGGGGGGGGGGGGGGGGGGCAGTATTCAGTAGTTTCATGTACTACACATCTGCCCCACCAATGGGTTGTAGATTTACAATCACATTTTCGTATTTAAAAATATGTTCTTTTAATTCCTCTTGCTGTGTGACAACCATACAGAGCTGACAATCTAGAAGAAAAGTGTGACTATCCAAAGTATGCCCAACTGAAATGAGGTTTATTTCAAACCTACTTCAGTTATAGAATTTTTAGGTATTATTACTAACAATAGTAGCAAAAATTTTCAGACTTAAGTGGCAGTTTTATGTTGACAGTATTCCCTCCAAAATGATCTGCAATTCAACCTGTATTTTCCCACACTTCCAGTAATAAAAGCAAAGGAGGAATGCGGCAGCAAAACAAACATACAGTAAATATTTTGCATAAAGGATCTCTCATTAAAGCAAACTGTATAACCAAGTGACTCATTGTAAGAAAAAGCAAGGTTTTAAAGTAATATTTAAAGGGGAAATGACTCAGAAGTATTGAGGTGCTGAAAGGAAGAGTCACAGACAGCACAGTAATAGTAAAAAAGCAGCTTCCAATTGTTAAACATTGATGTGACATGAAAAAGGAGGGGCAAAACCAAAAAGAATAAAGCAAATAAGAAAAATTACAAGCAGAATTTTGTGGGAAGTCAGTTTTTGGATAGAATTTGGAGATGGACAGGATCCTGATGAAAGTAACAGGGGTTATACTGTTCCACTATCTGGAACAAGAGAGTAGTCTAGCTACATAATTCTGGATCCTCTGAAGTTGTCTGCAGAGATTTGGGAAAATCATAAAAAGATATGGAACAGCATCCGTCTAGACAGGAAGTGATTAAGACCTGAATAAACATTGTAGCAGAGGCATTGTCAGGGTAAAGATGAATTCTCACAGCATGTCAGTGGTGGCAACAGGTGTAGGTCACTAAGTACTTTAAAAGGCTGTTTTACAGTTAAACTAAAACATTCCAGACAAAAAGGACTAAAAAAATCCAGGTCTCACCTTGCCACTCCACCATAATCCAAGCCTTCTTCTCCTCGAAATTTCACCATCAGCCTCTTTTTCAAGTCTTTTGGCCTCATCTTCATTATCTGACGGTAGGACTCCTATATATATACACATGTATTACAAATAAGACAGTTCTTTCCTTTCCATGGTTATAAGTCTACTATAAAACACTAGAACCATATAGGTTGTCATTTGAGTCAAGATTTCCCCAGTATAATGAATTAGAGTATTTCATGGTTGGTGTCAATGTGAACTCCAATAACATCCCACTAGTATTAGTGTTAAATAGGAGAAGATACATGGAGTCTGATTCTATAAATTCAGATGTTTTTTCTATGTACACATGCTCTTAATATTACCCATTCCCAGAATAAGAAGAGACTTCCCCAATTAAAATAAATCTTTATATGACTGAAAAGCACAAGCAATAATGTCAATCAACGATAGATGGACTGGAAATACAACTAAGGGATTTCACTAAGAAAAATTCAGATTAATTTGTTAAAAATCTAACCAAACTGTCACATTAAATTCTTGACTGCTTGTAATTTTAGATAAAGAGGGTCAAGTTTCCTGCGAAGTCTACAGAAAGAAAAAAAGGTTTCAGTGAGACAAGACAAGCTGCACAAGTGTGGAAACGCCGGCACAGACTTCTCTCTGCATGGCACATTCTGAAGATATTTTCATATCACCACAACCTTATATTCAACATTTGAACCTCAGCAGTTAACATTTTCCTCAATGTTATTCCCCTATATTTTCATACTGTCCTGCTCTGCATTTAAAAAAAACTCTGTCGGTGTTGAGTTGCGTGACCTACCCTCCCCACGCTCCTAAGGGAAGTGTGTGTGTAGGGGGGGGGGAGGGGAAGGGAAATACTCAAAACAAGCGAGGGCTCTAATCACAAACTGAAACTCAGAGTTAAGAAGGTAATAGGATAGGTCTGCTACCCAGTCAGACAGGTAAAAAAAAAAACCAGACAGATAATTCAATATGCTCTGAAGTGGTACTTCAGCTGCCCTTCTCTAGCTACAAATTTAAGTATGAAAAATAATCCTGCAATTTTGTAGCCCAAGCTTATGTTTTACGGCAGCTTTATCTCCTTAGCCATATCTACTTTAGTACATGCCCTAGGATGAATCAGATTCACTGTGACCAAAGAGCAATTTTGCATAAGAACTAACAGCAGCATTTGACTCTCACATCTCACCGGTGATACACAAACCTACATACCTCAAATATTTCTTCTCTGGATACTTCAATGCGGCAGTGACCAGCTTGTGGTTGCTGAAGAGAGAGTTCATGTCTAAGGACTTTTAATTTCTGTACTAAGTCTCTTTCATATCTTTGTGCAGGCAACTCCTCACCATCTTCTAATGACCCCTCATTTGGGACTGGCAAAGGCTGGCTCGGTTCTTTTAGTTGGCATTGATGGCTTTGGAAAAAACGAAGTAAAACATTTACTCTAAAAGCACAGCAGTAGAAAATGTGGCATAAGGTGATGGTCGTGACAACGAAAGAACTAGTTAGCCCGCCTTTTCATTAATACTTAAATGAAGCAAAGTGGATTGAGCAGCGTAATTACTGCAGCCCTGCTGCCTTTTATTGGAGGCTGTAACAAATCAGGATACATACAAAAACTGAGATAACTCAACTATTCCCAATTCAATGGTTCATGATAATACTATTAAGAAGTTCTGAAAGACAATATTATTCACCTTTGTACAATGCTTATATTGACTGCTGACTGAACAGTGATGAAAAATTTCATTGACTTCTCCAACACTGAGACCACTTTAAGAGCTAGGACATTCCATTACAAAACTGTTTGCATAAGAGCTTTATAAATTAAACAGCTTAAGACCACATTCTCATTGCATTTTACTTGGGCTCCATGCAAGTAAAACAAGTAACACCAAAACGAGGTAGTAAATACTGTATCTATTGTTAGGATTAAAAAAATATGCTGGTCTCAAAAAGTTACAGCATTATATCTAAATTTAACTGATTAGGGACAAAGAAAAAGCTAAGCTATTTTTAATAGATACTTCAAACCACAGGAGCCTAAAATTAAAAGATGAATTCTCTACTGTGTGAAGTTCTTACTTCATAATGTGATGTAATCTTGGGTCTGTGAACTGTGTGGTTCTGTTATTGTGATCTACAAAATATATTCTTCCAGACACTGTACTTCTCACTTCCCAACCTGGTGGCAGAGGTCCTAGTTCATCACAATTCACACTGTTAAGGTCTCTAGAGAGAGAGGAGAAGGAAAACAGTTAGAAAGTATTGGTAATTAAAAGAAAAACAAATTACTCTGAAAATAAGATGAGTGAACTTGGAGTTCATGAAGGCGAGGGGAGATTGGCCCCCGTCTTACATGGCATTCTGTTTTATTTGTTATGCAAGAAACCCAGATATTCAAATAGGAGGGATAGATCTGAAAACCAGGAATATTATAAACACCTTGGAGTGACAGCAGAAAGCAAATTAGACATGAGTTTGCAATACAATATGGCAGCAAAGAAAGGTCAGTGTTGACAGTGTAGTTTTGGACTACACATTCAGAGGCACATCACTACAGAGCAATGAGATAATAGACCCTCTTTGCAACTGCATGTGGAAAATTGCAGTCATTTCTGAACATCTCATTAACACAGAGAATGAGGAATTGGAAGGAGTTCAGAGTACAGCAATAAAAGCGATTAGGAGCCAGAGGGTTAGAACTGAAGAATAACTGAGAACTAAATACGGATACTTGGTTAAGCAATTAAATGGGGAATATTTTCAAATGGCGTAAACACCATCTAGGGATTGCTCATGGGAAGAGGACTACGAATACAAACGCACTAAAGGGAACTCCTTTAAACGCTAACAGGGGCTTCTTTCCAAAAAATACAGCATTCAGAAATGTAAGACTATGAATTACAGTGTTCAAGAACCCAGACCGTTAAAAGCTGAGGTGGCTGACTATTCCCACTATCTTTTTGAAAGTGTTAGTGATAAAAATAGGTACAAGCAGGCAAGGAGATATCATTCTAATGAGCAAGTTTCTGATTCTAACCATATGATTAATAATTTCAGTACAACTCATTTATTTAGGGAGGCATTGTTGACAACATTTTCCTTTTCATTCTAGGTAATCTCAAATGTAATTTTTTACAAGTGCTATTGAAGACAGTACACTTACTTACAGGTAACATTTCAATTCCATTGACATGATGTATTTTACACATGCAGAATTGCAAAGGCAGAGGATTCCAGCAGCCTAAGTATAGGAAAATACTAGTAGGGGCAAAAAAGGGATGGAGTCATTGAAGACTTATTTAGACAGCAAAGTTGTTCTCATTAATAAGGAAGTGAAAAATGCACTAGACAGCTGCTATGATGCACATTTTAGTTGAGGTTCAAGATGCTCCCTGACAGATATTCTGAATGGGAATACTCCTAAATCTAGCGATACATTATGAACATAAGTCAGTGGATTGTGAGGCTATGGGGAAAGCACATTTTATATAATCCAAACTTCCTTAGTGCGGGAAAAAGCAGGTTTTCATCAGGTTTTCTAAAAGATTTCAGTTATGGCTATGTGTTTAGATCAGCTGTACATCTGAAACAGTAGTTTAGTGATCTGATCACATCCAATTTTTAGTGTACATTTGTGCTTAATGGCAAGGACAAGTTTCTGCCCCGATTATGAAGTCTTGTCTCAAAACAGGTACAGAAAGAGAGAACAACCTTTGCTAAAAAATAAGGCAATGTTATCGCTAGTAAGACACTGAGACCTGTTTACTTAAACTGTTGTTCTTGGAAGCCTGTCTCTGCACTTTGCTTCATCTATCCAGTATCTTGCATTACTCCAGTTAGTTATTTTGTCTGCACAGTGAGCATAAAGTTGCAGACTTTCATAGTTTTACTTTGCAGGCTTTGGGGCACAGACTGCCTATAGGAACATTATGGAGAAGCAAATCCCCTCAGGGAAACTAGCCAGCGATGGATGTGTAGTCACAAAAGACTGGATTAGCACAGGCTAATTCTTTAAAAAGGCTTTACCAAATTAATTTTGTGGAGGATTCATGTTTTCCCAGCTGAAATTTGTTGGTCTGAAATTAAGAGAATTTTAAATAGTTCTTTAAAAGTAATTTTTCAAGTCTCGAGTGTAGAATTGGCAAAATATTTCTGCTTCAGCTGCACAAAAGGTGAGCCATACTATAATTGAAGACATCAATGAACCATTCAGGAGTCAGAAGTTATCAGTAGTCTAAAGCCAGCAGAATTTAGCTTTTCTCAGTTGAGCACTCAAACTGCTCTCAATTTCAGAAAAATTTTAGGTCATATTCAACAAAGCAATTTGCAACTTTATTAAAAAGATGAAGTCAAATCAATATTTTATCAGTGTGACTTCAGTAAAGGTTACATGAAGTTTTTACTTGATTTAAAAGTCGCCGGTAGTTAATTTGTAATTAATAAGCAAGTAAGTATCCTGAAGGGATTGAACTGAAGTCAATAAAGAAATCTATGATGATTCCTTATTCTGCTGTCTCTCAGAGTAGGAATCACTTCATATCATCAGCACTTCATGATTCAGCTGACCGCCATAAGATGAAAATAACTGACTTTGTGTAGCTATGAATACATACCTTGGTATCCTGGGGTCATGCCACGTACTAACTCCAGTCTGTGTGTGCAAAAAATAAACCTGTCCCTGTACCGTTGTCCTTTGTTCTACATAAAGGAGGGAAAATATTCCTTAATTATTCTAAATTATAAATTCTTAAAAATCTATAAGCAGTTTCTTAAAGCTATAAGCATATTCTTTTACAACATAATCAGGGAGAGAATAGATAACTTAAGCCATCCAGTCTGATCTCTTGCACTTTGGACTCATTAGTATGTTTCACTATCCAACTGCTCTTAATATTTCTAATATCTTAAGTTCAGATCACGATGCCTTGAACTAATTCTCTTCTTTTATAATGTGTTGATTATATTACTATCTTAAAATAAACTAGATAACTGCCTTACTCCCAAATCTGGGGTCTTCTTTTTTCCTAGATAAGATTTAATTCTCCCTCTCATCTTATCCTCTGATTCTTGTTTCTTTGTTGCCTTTATATTTTCCTGTAGTTTTTCTCGCTCTTTCCTAAACTATGGGCCTCAACCCTGTACGAAATATGTCAGAGGGAAAGCAAAATAGCACTGCTACTCTAGTTTAAAAGGGTTTTAAATGCACTCTCCATGCATAAACATTCAAATTTAGCATTAGCTTTTCTGCAACAGCATCACACCACAAACTCATGTTTAGTTTACGATCAGCGCTAGGTGTCTCTTGCAGTAGCTGTTTTCTAAGCAGCCATTCTTCAGTTTATATCTGTACTGCTTATCTCGTGTTCCTAAATACAGACCATTACAGACATACAGATATTGCCTGTACTAACAAGTAAAGCATGTATTTTATATTGAAATTAAGTTTAGATATAAAGCTCTCTAAAAGACTTCAGCAAATGTACAGTTCCGGAACCACTTACCGTAACCTTCAGGTAGGTCAGGTGACTGATGACCATGTGGTCTATTCTGAGGTGTTTGTACATGACCTCTGACTTCAGGGTTTCGAAGTCGCTGTGCCTGAAGCCTCTGATCTTGACTAGGAGATTCCACAAACCTACAATTCCCTCCACCAGCAGCACCAGTAGTATCTGTATATGGTGCTGGTTCCTCCATGAAACAGCTGAGTGGCCTTCCAGGTCCAGAATCTTCATAAACCGTTCTGAAAGCAGGGACGCTCACAAAATTAACACAAAGGTTTGTATACAAAAATGGCTAATTTTCTTCCTCTCCATTATTTGATTTGAATGAACTGCAACTTCTATGACACACACTATACCTTACTTTAAATAATTATATATTTCATTCATTCAATGTGTGCACACATATTGAATTAAAATTTATATTTATGTTTATTTATATATATATAGTGTGTACACTCTATACACACACACAAATTTCATTCAATATATGTTTATGTGCTTGCACACACAAGTATGTATAAATATATAATTAAATTGTGTGATTAGCAATACACACAAATTTATAAAGAAATGGTCCAGAGATATTATATCTCAGGACCATTTCTTAATTTATTTGGATGCATTACTATTCACAAGAATTCCCGATTTTATTTTTCCAAAGCATAACACATAGCATGAACAAAAATACCATGAATGGAATTAAGGGAAACTAAATACTCAGCAGAATCAGATGTGACACTTACCCTTCGTTCTCCAACAGCCCTCTACAATCTACCACAGAACCTCCTGAGCCTATTCTGTCCCGTGTCTGTAAACTGACTGAAATAGAAAAAGAAATATTGAAGACAAATCCTGCCATTCCAAGAGTGCATCATTTTATCAATAGTTCACATCTGCACTAATCAATATTTTAATAAGTGTTCTTGATTAAGAAAGAGATAGTATCTTGATTTCCCAAATGCAAACTACTAGCATCACAGCTCCAAAAGCTAGGCTGAGTCTTCCCTATGAATAATCCAAGCTAGCGTTTACTTTTGTTATAACATGGATGATTTTTATTTATCAGCATTCACGAAGGTTCTACATCTCTTCTGTGAGTACTGAGTCAAGGAAGCCTGGAACTAGAACTTTATTCACCACTAGATGTCACCACAATGGAGAATTACAATTTTTGCCAATTACATTGCCTCTAGTGAAGAGGAGTCGGGAAAAGAAAGGGGATTTGATTGTATTTTTAAGTTGAAGGCATAGTTCAAAATATTTAAAAAACAAAACAATAGAGTAAAATTTGGGCTAAATGCTCCGAACAGAGCAAGAAAAACAACAACAATTGATTAGACAAACTTTTTCTTCATTTTTAAGTACCCCAAGTTACAGATCAGCTCACACTAGGAGATGGCTAGGCAGGCACACTACCACAATGTCAAAACAACAATTCTTTATCAGGTGGTATTCTCAGGAAAGTGCCTTAAAAATGGTGTTCTGCAAAATGTTTATATCTCAATATCTTCCTTTAGGGTTGATAATACCAATGAATTCCTGTTATATATCACCTTGGCCTACATGTACAATTGGTTTTCCATAAAGGAGGTTTACCCTAAGTAGCTGTATTAGAACCACCACCAAAATCGTCCATTCCTACTTATTCATACCATTTACGCTTACAATTACCAGCTGGAAGAAAGCAATTTAGATTATGATTAAACAAATTTCAAATGATCTAACCTAGTCCCTGTTCATTTTCAGTAACCAGGACATCTAATTAATATTAGTATAAGGAACACAAAAGGGGACTGAAGCAATAAGTGACTTCAGGAAATGACATTTGAAAGATTTTTTTTTTTTTAGGCAAGTTTTCCCTTTTAGCAACCATCTGAATCTTGTTTTAATCCGAGGAGTTGTAAGCGTGAACTATAACTGCTTCTTTTTATACAGACAGGAATGTTCTTACCCACTATTTGGCCTCGTACTGCATCAGTATCTGTGGGGTTTAATTTGCATAGATCCAAACGCTGGTCTGCAAACGAACAATTAAAAAAAACTCAACCCAAGCAAATATTGAACTGAAGATAAAAAAAGTTAATATTCACAACTCAAATATATACCACCAAGGACTTTTGCAAAATACATTTTTTAAAATGCATGTAAAAAAAATATACTAACATCCAGTATCTTTTAGTCTACTGATGGCATTGGAAAGGAGACGGACACACCCCAGGAAGCCAGCTCCCTGTTTCTTGTGTATTTTCTTGTGATTCCATACACTGATGGTTATAGAATCGGTTTTCCCAACATATCTAGAAAAATATATATTTAGAAGAACAGATTAATTCAAGCTTGTTCTATTATTCTACAGTATTTTCACTTTGCTCCACCTCGATTGAATTCTGATATATTTTAGTCATGTCGCTTTATCATAAATACAGAAACACTTAATCTTGCTACGGTTTTAATCAGATTTCTGTAACTTTACACAGCATGTTAATGTTACAGCTCTGGTTAATTACAGACAACCTCATTAAAAGTTATGAGACACATGAATTCATTACATGCCAAACTTATTTCTTTTAGATTTATGTTTATTATTTTGAAAACATTTTAATCACTGCAACAAGGAGAATGGAAATAACTTTGATGCAGGAACCTAGCCAAGCTCAGAGTCAAAGCTTTCATGCTGTGTTTGAAACACCTTGATGCTTTAAAATCACGCCTAATTTTTTTTTAAAGTGTCCATAAAGAAAAAGAAAACCCTCCAGGAATATTTTAAGAACCACAAGTTAAGCTTCCTCAGGAAGTGTGGCTCTTCTTGCTAACAGATGGGGGAAAAGGAGGCTTGCTTACACTTGTGTTTTACTTTCCAGATAGATTCCTGCAATAGTTTTACAGAATAAGTAACTCACAGATCATAATGCTGGTTCCACTTGGGGTCTAATGTGTTCTTCACAGTGTCAGTTGAATGGCACTGACCTGATCCGTCTACCACTATTTTTGCAAATGGATCAGGAAGTCCTATGGAGGGGGAAAAGGTACAATTAGAATCACAGCGTCAAATTAATAATGAGAGAAAGAGAGAGAGAGACAGAGACATTTTTAATGCATTAGCAACTGAAAGAAAAAAAACAAACAATCACAAGTTTCAGTTTCAGCAAGTTACCTTTTTGTAATTTTATATAGGGCCAATAAAGCGATGACCATAATTTGACCTTTGTACTATTTTTTTTCGTGTTCAGTTTTCCTTTTTATCCCAATTCTGCCATGAGCTTTTAACATCTTGTAAGGAAAATTTACAGTTATCCTAAAATTCTTTTCTAAAAAAGAAAAGGAGTACTTGTGACACCTTAGAGACTAACGAATTTATTTGAGCATAAGCTTTCGTGAGCTACAGCTCACTTCATCGGATGCAAAAAAAAGATTTTTTGTGACACAGATTTGCTTAACATAATTCTAACCAGTAGCAAATTTTGAAATTCTTTAGGGGAAAAAAATATTAAATACTGCTTAAATTAAAACAGTATTTCATTTAAACAAATACCTTCATTAGTATCTATGCATTTCTATGCACTTCTTGGTATGATGTTTAGGCTCCAGCACTTGTATGGTATTTTATAAGCTCAGAGTGCTTTACAAACATTAAGTGTTACCACCTCTTTTGAGGTCAGTATCACGCCTCTTTTACATAGACACAGAGGTAAGTGACATCAGTGGTAGAGTCAGGACTAGAATTATTGCCCCTCCGCCCGCTCCAGTCTTGTATCTACGCTGCCTGTCTACATCATATGAACCTAAATAGTAATCCAATGCTACTGGCAAATGTGGAAGTTATCCGTGTTTCTCTGTGAGAGAGTTAGACATGCATAGGAGTTAGGACAATAATAATTTATAGTTTAAAAATACAAGTGTGAGAACAATACCATAAAGCTATTTATACAGTATTAGAAATCTGTCAGTTATACTTACTGAAGAAATCTTTTTTTGCAAGATTCTTGGCACATAATACTGCAAAACAAAAATAACAGATTAATATATCTAAAAACCTTTTATAAAAATATCTTCAACACCCATATTGATTAGACACCAAAAATTCTCAATCTTGATCTTAACTTAAAACTGACCTAGTTAAATATGAACACTGCTTTCTTCTTGCCCTCAAAATTTGGAATCAGCGTAGTCTCTGCATGCACTCATGTACAGAGGCAGTTAAATTAATCCCCTATTGCCTTTACCCTCATAGCTCAATGCTGACCACATACCCAAAAAAAAAAAAAAAAGGAAACTTGGTCTTTATGAACTTTTGGCACGAATTGTTTAATATGACAAAGACCGAGTTCAGTATCTTTCAAAGTGTGCCAGTTTTGCTGAACTTCCCAATGCAGAAAGTGCTCTCTGTATTTTATATTTACATACCCAAAAGTGACTTCTCTTGCCTCATGTCCACCCATTCAGATTGTTGGTCATAGCTTTTCAAGCAGTTGTTACTGTACTGTACCAGTAACTTTTTTGTAGAATTTTTGAACCTACCCTCCTACTGAACCCCAGCTTTCTCCACCTCAATCTGCCAGCAAATTCAATTCTTGTATGCAAAGGTATTTTTACATGTAATAAAAGAAGATAAAAGAGGAAGGGAAAAAAGCAAAAGCGCTCAAGGCATCTTCAATACAATATCTTTTTGCCCTAGATATAAGACAAGACCCCATCCAAGGGAACACAGCCAAAAAAGCATCCAATTATCCATGAGCTTCTTGAAGGTCCACAAATCAGACATTATTTGCCTCTCCCCAATTCTACAGAAAAGAATAGCAGAGAAAGCAGAATTGAAGTGAAGTGAAGTAAGGGAAGGAAAGACTTTGGTCTATCTCCACTTCTATAAGGTCCTCTTCTGTTCAAGACTCCAATCTTAATTCTACTGTTCAATAAGAACTTTTCAGTATCCAGTCTCAGTTCAAAGGAGGTGTCCAATATTCATTAAACTTCTATATCAGGCTAGAAAGCATAACCACTGACTGTCAAATATTAACTTTAATATCTTCAAAATATTTAAGTGTTACTTAAGTGAGTGTGTGAGAGAAAGGCGGCTAGCTGTAAACCAGTGTTCAATTCATGTATCACTAACCACTTGTTGAGAAGGTCTCCTCTCTGTCAGGATGAGACTTCTGGACACAAATAGCAGGATGCTTGTATAATGCTTATGCCATCACTCTGACTATCAACAGCTCTCCTCATCTCTTCCCCATCCTACAGCTAACGGGTTCCCCTCCTACACAAAAATCAGCCTTAGGAATGTGGGGTCAGACACAGGCATCTTCACCTTGGCTAAGCTAGACTTAGGAGGTAGTTGTAACAAGAGTGTGGGAAAAACGATCTTGGCACACCTCTGCTGAGACCCTTTCAGCTTCCTAGGAGCAATGCCACCAGCATCTGCCTTCAACTAGGAAGTGGAGTAAGAGGCTGTCAAAGAGCAAATATGATTGAAAACAACACCGCATTAAATTCATAAAATGTACAACCAAATGAAACTGTCCAGAGTAGCTTGCTACTCAACTTGAATTAACTGCAAAAATAAACCATTAGCTTTTACATCCTTTGTAGCAACAGGTAAAGATTTTTTTTTTAATACAATTATCATAAGTG
Source organism: Chelonia mydas (assembly GCF_015237465.2). Classification (NCBI taxonomy): domain Eukaryota; kingdom Metazoa; phylum Chordata; order Testudines; family Cheloniidae; genus Chelonia; species Chelonia mydas. The sequence continues at coordinate 9,051,417 of NC_051250.2, read as the reverse complement.
TCTTTTTAAATTGGGCGCTAGATCACAGGATCTTCTTCCATAACCATTCCCCCCCCCCCCCCCGATCAAAAAATGAAAAATCTGCAGGTCTGTGAAGCATTGTACTCATAAGAACACGGATGACACAATTTGAAATAAAACAGCATTACAGAATCAGAGTCAGTTACTACGTGAGCACTTAGAGCAAAATTTAATTTTCTTCTATTGCTGGGGTTGATTTGAGAAAAAAGGAGGAAATAAACAGAAAAAAAGTGAACATGGGAAAAATTAGAGTCAGAAATGTTAAACTGTTAGTTGAAATTTCTAATTAACAAAATCCCTTTAAAGTATGGAGTTGTTCAGCCTCTCACCCCACTTCTCACCATCAATATGAAAGCTTATTGGAGAAGTAAGGGAAAATTTCCCAATATACAAGTTAAAGCCCTATACTCAATCTCATTGTTAAATATTTTCAGACTGACCCAAGTTTTGTGGGGGTTTCTTGCAGATTCCTTCTGCAGAGCTCCTGAATAAAAGCCACTGCAGCTCCTGACTACTGAAAAATTAGATTCTCTGTTTAATGTTTTTTCTCTGCCACTAGCTTTTGGTCTACTGTAGTAGAGTGTTACTGCCAATTTTAGTACTGCCGTCTGTAAAACCCTCAATTTTAGTTAAAGCTATTATTCACTCTAGTAACACAAAATTCCTGCCACAAAACAGTCAATGCTCCAAAAACACCTTTATGAAGCAGTCTCAGTAGCCAGCATCCCTAAGCTGTGCCCCTGGCTTCATTCCACTATTTGTGCACTAAACTCACTGAAGCAAAAATGCTTTTAACTGCCCTATCAATGGGTTCACTTACAAAACTCAGAGTTTTAAATCCAAGTAAACAAAGAGGTGACAAAGGCACTTGATAGGGGACTGCAACAGGAAGTGGAGCTGGTGATTGAGGAGATGGCTTTCCTCCTCCAGGCTGTGTTTATGCCAGACTTTTTCTTAAAGTGCACTACCGCCAGCGAAACTCTTCTGGCAGGGTGCACTATGGTAGTCTAGCCCTGGGCATTGTACTGCCAGAGCGCTATATACCACTTGTAAACATAAAAACCTCACTGCATTTGCTGCAGAAATATTGGGGGTGTTAACCCTGGCATGCTGGTCATTTACATTATGCTTTCCAAATAGCTTCCCCTCACCTTGTTTCAACAGAATATAGTTTTCTTCACATTCTGTCCTGAACTGTTGCATAGAATTGAGAAGCATTTTTAAATGACTGCTGCATTCCACCCCAAAGGTAGCCTTTACATCCAGATTGTAATATTTTATTAAGGTTTTGTGGAACTACCTGCCAATTCTAGTAGCGGATTCAAAGACGACATGAGCCAGATTTGTAAAGCACTACTGTGGAACCATATTTGGCAGCAGGTATGGAAAATGTCTTTTCCTCAACGTCAGTGCTCTTTCTGGGTATGACTTCACTGCAGAGTTAACTCAAGTTATCTGTTCAAGTTACTCCTCTTTAATTGGTTGAGCTCAAGTGGGAGTGGCCCCAATGAGAAATAATACTTGAGCTTCTGTGTCCACACTGTTGTTATACTTAGGGCTTCTATTCTTTGGGGCTTATTTCTTGCAATTTGAGTTTTACGTAGATGCCAAAAAATAGAGGAGTTAGGCCTCTCTCTTTTGTATATATTGTAATGAGTAATCTCACTGTAATGTTCCTTTGTGCGCTTTTAATGTAGTGCTGTTTCAAACAGCGTTATGTTAAAGCACACTATGGAACCTTTAGTGTGCACCAGAAGGGTTTACATAAGCCGAATAGTGCGCAATACGTTAGCATACCGGCGGTGTTTTAAGCAGAGGTACTTTGAACTCTTTGCCACTGAATTGTAGGAGAACTTGTCCATCCTTTCTGGGCATATGGAAGGAACTGTGGGAAGATACTGCAGGACTAGAAGCACACCAGAGGCACTAACCTGTACCCAGACTACAGAGTGGTTGTGTTAGAAGTTGACAAGTTGTGTTCACTTGAGTTTTAGCCTATACCCCTTCTCAGGCCAGTCAACTTGAGTTAAAAGGAGCACTGCACTCAAGTCAGGGCTTTTTGGATGTGGATGGGATTCTAATTAGGAGCAACACTTGAATTACTTGAGTTAACTTTGCAGTGAAGACAAGTCCTCTGAGAATGGTCACCTCTTCCTGTGCAGAAAGAGGGAAGGTCTTATTGAAACATGTCTGCAGAGCTAGGTTTTGGTCATCTTTGTGCTTTTATTAGGTATTATAATTGATTATCTTTGTTTGTATAAATGCACTTTCAATTACTGCATTCCAAGAGGTGTTTAACCCTCTGCATTCTCAGTCAGAGGCATTAATCCAGATTGGTGGACATAAGGGTGCAGAAAAGATTTTGACTTGGAAAATACTGACACATCTGACACCAGTCTTGACTTTCCCTCCCTAATCATAGGTCAAGTTAGTTAGCACAGAGTAGGAACTTTAACAGGTCATTTCTATTTAAGCTCTAAAATCTTTAATGCTGTTAAGTTTTTTAATTCTTATTTATAAATGACTACTTGGAAAGTTTCCTTATGGGAAGAGAGGAGTAAAAGTGAAAAACGGGAAGTCCTAGATGCAAAATAACTGACACATTGTAATGAATATTACTGTATACCACACAAGGACATCGGGCTGCAATTTAGTTTACGTTTAGATGTGGTCTACATTACAAACTTATGGTATAACTACGTCGTTTAGGGGGCGTGGAAAATCTACTACCCTGAGTGACACAGTTATACCAACTGAAATTCGGATGTAGACAGCGCTATGTTGATGGGAGGGCTTTTCCCGTCAACATAGCTACCACCTCTCGGTGAAGTGGAATACCTGCACAGATGGGAGAAGCTCTCCCACTGGCATAGGTAGCGTCTTCACTAAGTGCTACAGCAGCATGGCTGCAGAGCTCCATGTGTAGAAAGCCCCCAGTGTGTCTGAGGTCAGGTGTATACTATAAGTTTTTGTTGGCATAGCTATGTTGGTGAGGGTGAGACAAGCTATGACCAACGTAACTGCATCAGCAAAAGCCCCTCGTGCATACAGTTATACTGGCAAAACTGTGCTTTTGCCAGTACATGCTGCATCCACACTAGGAGCACTTTGCCAGTATAGTTATATCAGCAAAATGCTCCAATGTAGAGAGAGACAGAAATAATTTTTTTTAAAATTCAGTCAACTTTGCACTTCAGGGTCTGAAAGATTTCAGAGGGTGGTGTGTATTTAACTTTTCAGAAATCACATACTTGGATCTCTGATATTTAAAACCCAGAGACCAGAGGCAAACTGAAAACCTGTACAGATGTCTATGTAATAACTAATCTGAATATTTTGCAAACACCACATGACTGACCTGCATTAATGATGGAGAATAGTCTTATAACGACGACAGTTCGCTAGTCAGCGAAGAACAGGCTTCACTGGAAATACAAACCTATCCTGACATTTCACTCCACCTTAACTAAAACTAGAACTCAACTGGGCTACAGGACTGAATGAATACATTATCCTTTACATTTCTATGAAGTTGTCTCTTAATTAACTGCCAAAGGAAGAGTTACTAGATTTAAGATATTTAGGTCTTTTTATGCAGCCCTTTTATGTGGGCTGCAGTGGGGTTCAAAGTATGTTTTTTTTCTGGGTTGAAACTCACTACATATCCATCTACAAACAGTAGGCACCTCTGAAGAGAGATTCAAAAACCACACCTAGAGTGAGTCATTTTTATTAAGCGATAGCTAGCAATTGGGGGGAGCGATAGCTCAGTGGTTTGAGCATTGGCCTGCTAAACCCAGGGTTGAGAGTTCAATCCTTGAGGGGGCCATTTAGGGATCTGGGGCAAAAATTGGGGATTGGTCCTGCTTTGAGCAGGGGGTTGGACACGTGGGAGAGTTGGCTAGCTTTCCAAGCTTTTGGAAATATTTTAACCTTTACTGTCCTCACACACACACACGAAAAATATAGGGTTAAATGGTGGGGCAGTGCTGATTCGTGAGGACTGAGATTAGAGTTCTGAGCAGAATTGTGCAGGAATTTACAGAAGGAATTAGGGGACTAATGTGTGCAGGGGAACAGAATTAGGCCTTTGTGCATATGTGGTGAATTACAGAAATGGGGAATAGAGAATAAATTGGGGGGCATGTGAAAGAGTTCTAGAATTAATTATGTGGGAAAGAAGATTAATTGGTTAATTGGTGTTGAATTAAATCAATTTTATTTATTCAAACAGACGCAAATTTAATTTTGTCAGGAGATATTAGCAGGTACGGAATTTTATTTATTTATTTTTTTAATATTAACTTCCCCATCTGTCCCCCTCGCTACCCACCCATAATTAGTGCCCGATCCAACTTATCTACTAACCTAAATATTTATTTAAATGCCCTCAATTCTAGCTATTGTATCACTTAACGAATGATCCTCCTGTGCCCCAACACAACACAGCCACTCCACCTCTGTGCCAAGAACCCACCCACTCCCACTGCACAATTACTATTTCTGTAACAGAAATTCAAGAAGTCAGAAGTGCCTTGTTAGTGCAGCCACTGCTCCCTCTCCTGGAAGCAGATCAGTTTTTGAAAGTAGGAGTTTCCTTTGATTCCCGTTCACCAGCCGCACTTATTTAGCCTCTATACTCAATTCCTACCCAATACCTACTCCTCTTATTCAGTCACCTTCTTACCTATATGTTCCCCCCCTTAACGGTCTCCCAGCCTCACAAAACAAATGAAGACAATTTAGATCTTTAATAGTGATTTTTAGCCACAGATCTCAAAGCACTTTTCAGTCTTATCAGTATTCCGATTTTACAGATAGGTAAATGGCAGAGCGGGGAACTGTCCCCAGATCTCCCAATTCCCAGTTCAGTGCCATATTCATTGGGCTACACTGCCTCCCTTGACATTTCAGGGGAATACAGCCACATATTCCCACTGCATGGCATACTATTCTCAATCTTTTCCTAAGTAACGTATCCATCAGAACCACAATAAAAGTGAAAACAAAGTCAGTCAAATTTTTCTTCCCTCTTTTCTAACAAATGTTTCCAACAAATCTGACCAAGTGAATTCTTTATGAAATGCCCACAAATTATCTTTCAACTATTTGAGAATACATTATGCTCTCATTACACCATTGTCTTCTGTCAGAGTCTGGATACAATATGTATTTTGAGAAGTGAACAACTAAGAGACTGGTTAGAATTTTTTTTTTTTTTACGTGATGTATATACAGGGAATAAAGTTCAGAAAATAAAGTGCAAACATCCTAAACGCAACTTCATAGCTGAGAATTTAAACAAAAATCAGGAAATTCAAAGCTACAATTCCAACAAAAGCTGTAGTAATATTCCCTTCCATATATGCAGCATATTTCTGTTTATGCTGTTAATTTTATGCCCTGATGTAGAAACAATACATCCAAGTTACAGTTGCTATGGTAACCACAATTTTGGATTTCTTGTGAGTTTTATTTCTTAAACCATAAAATTATATTCATTTCCACTCAATTTAAAAAAAAAAAACTCTGACTAGCAATGTTTATCTGAATGGTTCGCACATATCTGATCATTCTCTGAAACAGATATTGACGTGCACAGCTCCCCACCATTGCCATAAAATTAAAAAATTTGTTGGAAGGTCAAGTGTTGCACATATGCAGCACATAATTTTCTTGAAATATCAAAATCTTTGAGAAATAAGCCCATGATGAAGTTTTAAAATTAGCTGTTTCTGTTATCCAAGCACTAAAAACATTCTTAAAGCATGAAAATACCAAGCGCACACAGCAAGTCTGAGGTAGAGCTGGTAATCAAACTCAAGAGTTCTGACTCTTGCCCCATATCTTAACGTTATACCATACTCCCAGCCTTTGCTGAACAGCAAAACAAATAATATTCCAAAAAGTAAGCATCTGACAACAGCATCTTTAATCATAACTTCACCAATATGCATTTGATTTTTACAAATATCATAGGTGCGACACTGAATGCTTAATTCAATACAAAATTTGAGATCTGAACACAATACAGGTACCGATTTTAGCTATTAAAATTGTCTTTAGGTTCAACCTTTAAATGTAGTTCTTTCCTATTTATGAAAAGACTGAAGCTACATCTTTAAATGACATTGGGATCCTGTACATGTGTGGAATAGAAAGGAACAATACTAACAATGATGCAAAGGCCATTTATCAGTTTGTACTAACTTTTAATATTGGGAAGGCAGGACTATTTGTTTCTTTAAAAAAAATTATGGAAATAGTCACTTAGATATGTTATATGAATGTGCTTTAATTACCCATCTGTTAATGTTATCAGTATTCATTCAAATTATTTAAGATTTTTGGCAGAGTACCGAACCACCTAAACAAAAGGGCTGCCAACTGCAGACAGCATTCATTTAGTAACACATCAAACCCACAAGAATATTTAGGCAAAAACATTCTTAATTACTAAATATATAGATGGGGGCCTGGACTCCCCCTCCCCTTTAATTTTCCAGGAAATCAAACGTTCCACAAATACAAACTCTAGCCTTAAACTACTCATCCACTTCTGAATGATTACAAAAACAACTGTACAGTGAAATTCATGCAAGACATAAATGAGTAACTTTCTAAGGACATGAGAAATAGGAAAAGAACCAAGTGAATATCCAAAAAGCTTTCTTCCAAAATTACTTTGGAATTCCTTTGTACATATTTAGCAGAAAAGTGTTTACAGAATACTCAGATGATTTAGATAGTTATTTACTGGTACAATGAATTTAAGATAATATTCAACCTCTTCTTTCACAAGTTTGAAAGCTCTTCAAATTTTTCAAAAACTGATTTTCTTTAAAAATATATATTTTTATAAAACTTGTGTGTGGCAGATCATTTGGGTGCTAATTCAAATATGTAATGGTCTTCTGAAAACCTACATACTGGTTCCAAAATGGTGCATTTTATATCTTGCTCTTTTACCAGATACGCTCTGTTCTCCCTTTTGAAAGCGAAGGGCTCAGCCAGCCACTCTACTAGTATAATTATGTTTTTGTGACCAATTCGTGAAACACAAATGACAAGGGTCGAGTTATGTGCACACAGCTGCTCTCTCTCTCTCTTTTTTTTTTTTAAACAAATATCTGTGTGTCAACCAAGTTTGAGAGTCCTTACAAAGAAACATCTTTCTTTGTCCCTTGTATACTGGGAAAACTTGGACGGCTATATATATTGTCCACAGAGCAAAACACATTTGAAATGGTGACAAAAAGAGAACCATATGCCAGCTTATATAACTCTGGCAAGGGCAAAACATGGTTAGCTATTATACTTATTAACCAAGTATTATCTTTGACCCTGTTTACACACACACACACACACACAGTTAAGCGCCAAATAAATTATCTCATCAGTAAAAATATAGCAAAAACCTGACTGGTCATAGGCTTCAAGTGTCCTACAGTGGAAAGCAGAAGCCTCTGCATTGAAGCTGTAAGAAAGTTTATTTAAATATAACAAGACAACAGCCCAACAGTGACATTATAGTATTCCCAAATGGTCAAAGCTCTAAAACATCCATCCAAATGGCAAGCATTTTTTTGCCATTTCAATCCTGAAATCTTCATTAAAAAAAGCATTTTGCATCTCAGCCAAATAATGCTTGGGATTTATAGCCCTTCACATAGACTATATCAAAGACTACTTCCAATTTTAGATGCTATTTAATTTACATAAAGATCGTACCAAAAAAGAGACAAGGATATGATTCAGAATTCCATATATATTAAAAATCAATTATGTGAAATTAAATTTTATTTTTCAAATAAATGGAAGACGACAACAAAAAAATCAGGGTCTCTTATGTTGAATCAATACAAGAGCAAAAGTATTTAAATGAAAATAAGCCTATCTGGAATTTTTATAGACAATACTTTTTTTGGTACAGATTAGTGTCTGGTTTTCATCAAACGCTCAACAGGAATGTTTGCAAGAGCTTAAAAACAAACAATGTTATTTTAAAAATGTATGCAGTTAAGCCATCTGTAAGCTGTAAACTATGCAAACTGCTAGTTCATCCCATGAGAGTTTAAATGTATCACTTTGAAAGATTTCAGTTAAACAACTTGCATGGAACATGGTCTTAAAGTAAAAATACAGGCATGACTTCAGTCAAAGCATGGCACTCAGCTGAGCAGACCTAACAAAAGCTGCTATGTAATGCACTGTGTAAAGGTGGCTAGCAATTGGCTTCTGCTGAAACTATACATCACTTCGGATGATGGAATCAAGAGCCACCAGAAAGAAAAAAGCTTTTTAACTGGGGGGAAGCAAAGAGTAAACTTAATTCTGCTAAAAGATACCATTATAAAGTAAGAGAGGAATAAACTAACCCAACAGCAAGTGAAAGTCCACGGGAGATCTATATAAATAGACTGAAACCAACACACACTTTGTAGATTCAATTAATGACCTGGAACCAACAGGGATATTCCAACTTTCAATTACAACCAATTCTTTTGATGGCAACTAATACTATCCAAGGTACTTCTATAACCATCATAACCACAGTATCCTAGCACCCCCTTTTCCCTAAATTCTTTTAAATCACTAAATACATTCAAATGAAGGATTTCCAGTACAAGACATCAATTTAAGAAAGAAGGAAACTTCACTCTGTAAAATATCAGACACAAAAACTTTAAGGCCAGATTTTGAATATGTCTAAACATGAAACAAACCAGTATTTTACATCTCCAGCAGTTAATCTTACACCAACTAATTATTGGAACTAAGGGTTATTCTTTAAAGTAAAATTATAAAATAAAGTCTCCTAAATTAATCTGACATTACTACTGGAGTGGCCTCTAAATAAATACATACTGAAGTACTTTTCAAGAAGTCCACATTCCATGTTCTCCTTTTTTTAAACCTATAGGATTTATTTTGCTTTTACTTACTATTGTATATAGGTATTAATATTGCAGCCTCCATTTTGATATTGAGTATCGTAAGCAACCAGTGGTCTGGGATTTTCCCCTATTTCCTAGAGTATATACCTGGCTTTCACATTTATATTTTAGTAAGAAAGCTATGGCGAAAAGATGGCTTTTACATTTCCATCTAAATGTAGTAAGACTACTTATATCAATCCTTGTGACAGAGAGAATTCCAAAGCTATGGGCCCCACTGCCAAGGCAACTCCGTTCCCTGCTTCCACAAATTACACCCTTGTTATCAACAGTTCCATTGTTCCTGATAGATACAGCTGTCTGGGTAAGCATGACAACAAGGGGGACAATTTTTGAGGTAACCAAGCCCCAGCCCATTGAAGGCTATAAATATCAAGATCAGGACATTAAACCCAGTATTCAGTGAGGAGCTAAGAGTGTCCAAAAGACTAGGATGAGGTGTTCATATTGATCTGGGCTACTTAGCAGATGGACAGCCATTAGTTGAACCAGGTGGACTTTTTTCATCAGTGTCATTTTCCTTCCTTGGTACAGTGTGTTGCCATACTCAAGCCAAGGGTAACAAATGTGTGGATGACCACACATCCAAAGGATGGGGCATGGCCTCCTGGCCAATAGAAGAAATTATTTTTGGCAGCTGATGCTATCTGGTAATCCAGTATCACTGAAGAATCCTAAAGGAACCTAAAATCTGCGTACCAACATGGAACGCTGAGAATAATGTCCTGGTGCTGGCTACTTCTTCAAAGCATTTCTCTTCCACCGCCCCACCAATATTTTTTCCAGGTACAGTGTCACACAGCCGGGCATCAAGGCACTGATACTGCTCAGACACTAGCAGCTAGACAGGGGTACTGTTAGTTTTCAATATGGAGAAAATACACATACTGGATACAGTTTTAGTTATTTCCCATGAATATAACTTCATTTCACAACTATATCAGTGACCGGCCTTGAATCCCTGTTATATTTATTTTAAGTTGACAGTTGTGTCATGTGTCATTTGAAAGAATTCCCGCAGATTAGTAATAAAGTCTTAGATTTTATCTAGGACCGTATCAAGGTATTAATGACATTCACATTTAAGACCTTCAAGTGCAAGATTTGCCTATCAGCTAGATTAGTTTAAAAGATTTATCTATAATTCTAAAGATTTTAGATTACCTATTTTTTGTTGCACAGCTAGTTACTATACATGAGATCCTGATGAACAGTTTCAACCCCTGCTGATACTGAAAGATCAGCTTCTTAGCACAGATATACTGCCTTCTCTTCAATGTAGCCCTTTCTAAAACACTCAGCCAAACAAAGTGAGCCTGCCACATGAAGCTATTGCAGCATAAACACACTAAAGTCATTCTAAACATCATTTGGATTCCTTCCTGTAGGAAAATAAGTACTAAAAATGGAGAAAGCCATTTTCATTCATTACCCACATTTGACCATGTCTACATCTCGAATGAGGCTGTGTTTGAAAACCAATATCAATCACTGTTCCCTCCAGGACCCTTCCAACTGTGGCTGCACATAGTTTAGCCATTTGTGCAATGGACACAGTCAAACCCCATTTAATACTGGACCCAGGAAGTGTGATACTGCTCTATAGTCACATTGCCATGGCAGCTAGACAGAGACAGACCTAAACAGTAAAACTCCACCGATTCTATACACTGGCACCAGACAGAACACCTAAAGTATCAGATTAGCGGTCAAACATCTATTAATCAATTTTGGTTTTTATTAATAATCCTTGATAGCCATATTATTTCTATCAGAAGTAGAAAACAAGGCATAATTTTCTTAAGCCATTCCCAGAAGATTATAAAAATGCACAGCCAAATCTGAAGAATAAGGGCTATATTTTTCAAACTTAAGTGTCTAAAGTTGCACACCAAAATCTATTTTTAAGTAATTGCTCTGATTTTCAGAAGTGCATTGATAACTCCCACCTATTTCAACAGAAACTACAGGCACCAAGTTTTTGTTTTGTTTTTTGGTAAATCAGACCTATTACCTAAGCACCTAAATACGGAGTTAGGTGTTTGATTTTAGGAACTCAAGTTTGGAAGTTTTAGCATTAGGGCGCAATTTTATTTCTCAAGTCTTGGGAGGTAGTGAACAGAAATTTTCTGCAACAAGACATCAAACAACATGAGATTCTTGGCAACAACTTTGATTTTGAATATAAGAAGTCTCTCGATTAAAATATTACTCGTAATTGAATCATTACAAAGTTTCAACTGTCAAATTCTGAGATTTATACATACTCAAACTATTATACATCCCCAAACTATCGTACATTCCCTCCATTTATCGGTCCAAATTACTGTAGTTTGGCACAAAGAGCTTAAAACTCTTATTCCCATTACTATTTGGACACCTATAGTTCTCTAAACATCACCACTAAAGCCTTCTTGCTTAGAGCTGAAAATGCATAGAAAGTATGGAACAAGTTGTCTATAGTATTTCTTTGAATCGAATTTCTCATTCATCCCCCAATTCCTGAACCTTTTTCAGAGTCTATTAATCCTAATATAAAAATCACTATTCTCTATTAGATAACAGCAGCTAACCTGTCGTAGGAAATACCCCTATATAATACCATTTTCACTGGATTAATATCAAAATTTCTAATATCTGGTAAACAATTAAAACACTTTTGATTTAGAAGTAAGCAATTTTTTACTTGGCTATTGTAAGAATAAGGCAGTAGTGTGCACATAGAGATTTGTGTTTTCTTGATAGACAAAAATTAAAGGAAGCATACACATATACTCTCTATAGTCTATCTCAGTGATCTGTGGGTCACGACCCATTTTAATGGGGTTGCCAGGGCTGCCTTAGACTTGCTGGGGCCCGGGACCAAAGCTCAAACCCAAGTCCAAGGACTTCAGCCCTGGGCAGCAGGGCTAAGGTTAGAGGCCCCCTGTCTGGTGCTGAAGACGTTGGGCTTTGGCCTCCCGGCCTAGGGCAGTGGGGCTTTGGCTTTGCCCCCTCCACCTGAGGTGATGGGGCTTGGGCAGGCTCAGGCTTTGGTCCCTCTCCTGGGGTCCTATAGTAATTTTTGTTGTCAGAAGGGGGTTGCGGTGCAATGAAATTTGAGAACCTCTGGTCTATCTAAATCACATATCAGTCATACAAAGAGTAAATCCCTGAAAGCACTTTGGTTGGAGTCATATAAATGCTTGATGAACCAAGTTACTGTACATCAATGCTTGTCTGGTTTCCAAACAGTAAATGAGATGCATTTCCTGGTGTGGAAGACACACGTGACTATTTCTGTGCCTGAGGAAATGTGGGTCAATAAGCATGCATCCTACTGCTGAATTTGCAGACTCTCCAGAGACTAGCAACAATGTGACTCAGGAACACTAGACTGTCTGCGGGCACATACTGTACACATATTAATGAGATTACCACTATTCTGTTCCAATGCTGTTCACACTACACTAACGCATATCTAGCACTCATTTGTAATACATATTCAAGGAATCCAGCATGTGTACCACAAAACACTGTGTAGCTGACCTTCACATTCAGTTGTGCTAAGCATCACCTAGGAAATACAAATTATATAGAAGACTGACAGGCATACCACAAAGATATAGAGCCACTGAAAAAACAGCTTACACCTATTATATCTTGCCTCTTTTCTCCATTGGAGTATAACAATTCAGAACTGCTAAGATGTTCATTCCTTTCAGCTAAGGAGAGGTGAAAGGTAAATTAATTGTGTGTAAACAAGGTACTATGGGCAGGAGGCGGCAAGCTGAAACATTTTGTACAGAGTACTCTAAGCAGTTGGAGCCAGAGAGATAAGCCATTCCTCCCCAAATATTTTCATTTGTCTACCGAAGAAATTGTCTGGCAGCATGAGATGAACCAGTCATTTACCTCACAAAACACCCTGGTAACCATTTCCTCCAAGCATGATTTTACAATTAGCATCAAAGGCTTTGCAGTCTCACATCATATTGATACCATTCTTCACTTACATTTACAAAACTATTATCCTCGATTTTAAATATATTTTGTTTATTTTAATAATTTTTTAAAAACCTAGTTCTTGTGCAAGCTAAATATACAAAACAAGAAAAACATCTGAATGGCATCAAATTAAGACGTTATGAAAAGAAGGCTTTTATTTAGAATAAAGTTGTATCAGCCAGTGTTACTCTCTTGTTCCGCTAATTATATAGGACAGCATCTATTTAAACAGCCAAGTTAATGACTTCAAATGTGATCAATAGTCCCTGTTTGTACAGCATAGCACTATGGCAGTCACCAGGGCTGAACAACAAAACAAAAACTGGCTACACCAAATCTACCAACTGAGATACAATGGGAATAAGAGAAATGTTTTCAGAGTAAGAAGCAGACCATATTTTCCATGTTTGCAGTTACAAAGATCCCTGCTCACCTCTCATTTTAGAAGATTGATCAATATCATCCCACTGTCTATGAACATTACAGAATTGATACAAGCAAACTATGTCTCTTGTATGCATAAAATATTTATCCTTATTATTCTGCTCACAACCTGCTTGTGAGTTTAGTGAACTCAAGCATAATTTACAACATGGATACAAAATGATTCCAATCTGTATCCTGTACCACATAGCTATGTTAAATATTTAAGTTTGTCTTCAGCTCATGCTGTGCAGGACATGACAATTCCCTGGCATCTGAGAAACACAGTAAGCCCTTGGACCACAAGCATTAGGTTGTCCTTATCCTCACTGAGCCAACCGTGAAACGCCACTTAAAGCTATTAGGCTACATACTGGAATGGAATCTGGAAAGACAAGAAGAATCCTCTTAGAAGCAGATGGAGAAGGATAAGTGTCACTGCCTAAACTTTCCATCAAAAGATGCTAGAAATTTTTTACCTAAGGACTGATTGCAAACCAAAAAGAACAAAATGACAATCCAGTTCAGGATGAAAGCAATAGATTTTTATAGTGTTATAGTCAAAGCTTTCTAGCTAAAACTTTTCAACCTATGCCATAATTATTTTCACTGCAAAGCTAGTTTATTAGCTTACTTTTCCATATGTATAGTTATTAAAATATTATGACTTTCTGGATACAGCTTGGCAGCTGAGATCACACTTCTGTACTAACAGGATACCACCAATTTAACTGACCTCAATCAAATCTATATCTACAATGAATGAGAACCTGAAGAGAACTACTGCTTTAATGTAGTATTAGGATTGAGATCTTAAAGACATAAAATTGAGAAATTTCTAGCGTTACTGCTATTAGTAAATTGTTCTTACATCCAAAATCAGTGTCCAATGAATGAACAAATTATAATTCCAGTACTACTTTGAAATGCTCATCTGGAAGGTGACAAATAATTGCAATGTAGCTCCAATGAAAATATACCAAAGCTGCTCCCCACCCTGCAAAAATATGGGACTTTTGGGTCCAAAGAGAAGATGCAATATTTTCAGAGATTACATAATATTAATTTTGCTGTGTTTTCCATGGGAAATAAAGTTAACAGAGTCAAACCATGCTAAGATTTGAACTAAAACCTTATAATTAATAATTTTTAGAAGTTAATTGAGAAAACCTGTTCAGTAGAAAACGAAGGATTTTGTTAAACTGCCTGAACAAGTAAGCATATTACATTTCACATGGATGGTTAACATATACAATGCTAATATTCTAGTTCAAATTAAATTAAATATGGAGGAAAGTATTTGCTTGGGTTTGATTTTAACATTCCTCTAACTAGATATTTCATTTACCTCCACAATACTCCATTAAAACAGTCCCAATGAACAGTTAAAATTAGAGAGAGAAACAGAATTACAAAACCATCAACATAAAGTTCATGCTACATCCCTGGAGGCAGTGACTGCTACTAGACTGCTGCAATGCAGAGTATAGAGACTCTCAGAAAGATGGGTTTCCTCATTATACTTTCAACCTATTGAATGTACTTGCACTTGTTATGACAGCTTTACTATACATACTCAATCATTTTAAAAATTACACTAGCAACAGAATAATTTTAAATTGTTCTTTTCCACAGAACAGTCCAAGATATTCAATCCTAACCTACTGCTTCAGTTCATGTCATATTCATAGTTCTCTTACCCCAAATGTAAGATTTCTAACCCAAACATCTAAAACAAAGGACACACCTAGTTAGAACATGTAACACTAAAACTGAAAGGATGGAAAGAGCCAAATCAGGCAAAATTCAGTACACAACCGATAAAAATTTAACTTCCGTATACCACATTCAAAAAGTATGAAAACATTGTTCCACTCCTTATTAGGAACACACAAAGAACACTTCAAAATGAAATAATATGGTGTTTAAAAAAAAAGCACAAGCTATTCTAAACTACTGCAGAATGGTAGAAATTTGATGCATTGTCCTGAATGTGAACTAGTGAGATCTTTGTAGAGCACTTTGCGCATGTAAAAAAATAATCAATATTTGAAGGACATAGTGGGAAAAGATAAATTAAATAGTATTCTACCAAGACAACAAAGAGGGGTTCTAAATGTCGTGTCAAAACTGTTCACCTGAAGTAAGTAGGAAATTGTCCTAGTGACTGCTATCAATTTCTGCAAAGTCAAAGCTTACATTTAAAAAATTAAGTTTCTATCCCTTATGGTTATGAACATAGCAGTTAGGGTACCTTCTGAAGTCTGCAGACAGATAGCTCTAGAGCACCTCTGCTCTTGCTTACAGCATTGCCAAACTGAGGAAGAGTGCAATCTGACCAGAACTGCCTTTTTTCACTGCTGCTATATAGAACTAATGAATACCTATAAAACTGACAGGTATCAGCTTCTGGTTCTCTGGACAAGTCAGGCTGGCCAAAAGTCTTGCAATAAAGTACCTACTGATTCCCTGGACCACTTTTTCCAGCCTCCTACATCTAGACTCCATAGTCCTAAAAAGAAAAATCAGACTCAAGACCAGGTGTGGGACTTCCAGCATGATTCTTTCCATTGCTACAACCATAAAAGGAGCACCACTGAGGCATCTGAAAGCATAACAGTCTTATTTAACAATTAACTGCTGATTGACAACTGCATGAATGCAGAAAAATTCCAGGAAACAAGTAGGTCATTTTGTTTTTTCTTGGTACGCGGATTACTACAGTGAAGCTGTTCTGTCAAAATGTATAGAGCCTTTGGATTGATCACACAAATAAGTATTCCCACAACATTTATATCATCATTTCACACCTCCGCAAATGAACAGTAATTCTTTCCTTTGGTCTCCCAAAAGTATGAAGCGTTTTCTGTGTACAACATTTGTATGCTTAGTAGCTTGAAATAATAATAAAAAAGTGGTACTATTTTCTCTGAAATTTTGTTTTATTCCCTCCCTTTTACCCCATCCCCAGTCAGCTAGGAATAATTCTCAAATCTGTTCTAGTTCAGCTTGGAAGTAGAGCTCACAGGCTTGATAAGCATGCAGAACAGGAAATGCTTTGGATTGCAGACTACTTAGAACACTTATTTTCCCAAGCAAGTTTTTACAAATTCAGTTTGATGGGTGGTTTTATAATTTTTAATTTCCACTAAAGCATATCAAAACACTATGGCTAGACAAGTCAAAGAAGAATGAAAATCACTACCGTGGCTTACACCACTATGTGAGTTTCAAACAATCCAGATACAGGGAAGCAAAACTTGCTCCGTAAATACTGGTGGACCTTTGCTATTGAACGGAGGCCTCTAAATGAGAGGGCATTTAATTTTTAAACTAAAAACTGAAAATAACAGTGACCTTTTACATTTTTATTTTGTTTCCAAAAGTCCTGCAATAGATGAGGCAAGAAGGTTACTGCCAGCAGGTGGAGAGAGTAGACAGGAGAATTACAACAACTCTGATTATGTTTGTTGCCCATATTTTTATTTTTATATACACACATTCATACACACACAGATCTAAACAATACTTATTGAATAAAAAGTGTTATGTTAACACAACATTCAAGTTATAAATTTAACCTTGAAGTCAAGAAATGAAAAAAATATGCTGCTCAATGTAACATTAATTTGCCCGTATTACCACAAACACTTTAAATGACTAGTTACCGTTAAATGTATACTTCACTACACAGTATGTAAGTGTACATTAATCTTGCAAAGAAAACTATCATTTTCATTTTCTGATATGCTTTTAAATTTGTAAACTTAATGTTACATTAATAAAGCTTTTGGTTTGCATTTAACTTCTGAGTTGAAGAAAAAAAACTCCCCCACACATTACCAAGTAAATGCTTCATGCCAGTACTAAATTTCACACCTGAATTGAATAAAGTGATGAAAGAAGGGCAAATATATATCTTTGCTGGCATCATGGTCCAGGGGACAGGGAATGGACTGTGTGTCAAAAGAACTGGGTTCCATTCCTAATTCTGTCACTGATTTAGCTGGGCAATCTTACAAAAATTACCCCTTTTACCATTTCACATATCTGCACCTCAGTATTCAGCTGTAAATTGGGGATAACAATCATTTGTGAAGCTTTTTGAAATATAAAGGAGATAAGTACCATTGCTGTTTGGTGGTAGAGAATTTTAAGTCTAGGTTAACAAAGCAACAGTATATCACTTCACATAGTGGAGGTGCTCTTCCTAATGGAAAGAGGTTTTTTAAAATCAAGATCACAGAATTTTCAGAAAATGTCACAGATCCAGAAAATTGTGGCACGTTACTATTTTTGCACCCATCAATTTCTTCTTTCCTTGATGCTAAAGTATTTGAGGAGTCTACTATTTCAATAAGACATTTACAAACAATGAGAGTGTGCATAATATGAAAATTAGAGATAAGAGAACTGCCTGTTAAAAACAATCACCTTAAACAGCTAGGTTGACCTTATTTGTGGCCATCTTAAAGAAAAGAGGGACACTGCTGATATTTCAGCTATTGTCTAACAATGCCAAAGTAAATGCTACTTCAAGAACCCAACAAAACTGGCAAACATTCAATGCAAGGTTAACATCACAACACGAGCCTGTGCTCACATACCCTGGTCAGAAGAAAACAGTTCAGATCCATAGGCTTGGTCTACACTTAAAAAAAAGTTAGATCAACCTAGCTACATTGCTCAGTGCCATGAAAAATGTCATGCCCCGTGTGATGCAGTTAGGTTGACTTAACCTACACTGTAGACATGGCTAGGTCAATGGAAGAATGCTTCCATCAACCTAGCTACCACCTCACATGGAGGTAGATTAACTACATCAATGGAAAAACCCCTTCCATTGATGTAGGAAGCATCTACACTGTGATGCTGCAGCTGTGCTGCTATAGTGTAGACAGACTCTTGTTAAACAGGGTTTCTCCATTATTCTTAAAATAATTTCTTTTAACAATCAAATATTAATTATCCCTGAATCTGATACACATTTGAACTGCATGTGTAAAACTGGAGTTCTGCATTGTAAGCTTGAGTGTAAAATCATATACTGATGTTTCCAAAGACTTCTAAAGAGTATCTGTCTAAGATGTATTCAAAAAAGCTATTAACACTAGTCATTGTTGAAGAATGAAGTTACATAATTTTTAGTTAGAGTGCAGCATCAGGTCCATTTAAAAAAAACTGTTATATACACTGATTAATCAAAAACACACAAATATAAATTTACCCAACTTTCTCATTATGATTATCTTTGGGCTGAAAAGCAAGCACAGGAGATTTCAACCCAAAATATACCGATCACTGTAAAGCATATAAATTACATAGCTGGATTAAGTACTTCTAAGCATTTGTGATTATGCATATAAAACCGCTATTGACTTAAGTAAATGTAGCACAAGCCAGGTACAGTACATTTAGCTCTTCACATGCATTTAAAAATCTGGACTTTTTAGCCTCTGCACTTTCAGTATAACAATTAGGAGTGTTAGTTTCACAAAATGCTCTCTCTTTTCAAAAAGCTTTTTGGGTAGTATTTGCCATGGGATTTATAGTAAATATAATAGTATCGATCAAAGGGGCAGAGTTTTCAACCCAGAGTTTTCAAGAGCATGGTACATACGCTGGATGCAAGCCAGGCACCACTCAGCATCTGAAAAAAACATTTCAGCTTTACATTAACAGTCATCTTGAGTACAAAGTGAATCAAATGCCAGCTGTCTAAAATACATTTCCACAACTTTCTTTTATCTAGAACTTAAAGAGAATGATATAATGTAAAGATTTATTGTAATATACTCCACACTCCGGAGACCAAAAAGTTTACTATTCAAACAAAATATATTACCTCCTTTATCAACATAATCAGATTTATCTTGCCATTTTGTAAAGGAAACAAGAGATGCAAATCTTCAGATAGTAATACGCTGAACTACAGAGGCTTCAGATCAGTGCTGCATTTTATTTTAATCTAATCATTTGAGTGAAAGTATAATCAGAAGACTGAAGTACAAAGATACAAAAAGCATAATGAGCATTCTATACTTTTCCCCAAAAGTACAATAATAAACCCCCCTTTATTGAAAGATGCTAAATTGCAAAATTTACAAGGAGAGACTATCAAGTTAAAAAAAAATCACTCATCTCATTTTTTTTTTAAACCTATATTACCGATAAGAGCTAAGATACTCTAACTAAAAGGTTAGAGAACACTATCTTTTACTTTTCAGCTTATTTTTTGTATATTTCATTCTCCTGCATAGTCAGTCTCCCCTGTTTGTGTAGATATTTTACAGTCATTGGGGAGAGAAAAAAATCTAAGTATTTGGTAAATATGACTAAGATCATAAACACTGGCAAGGAAACTTAATGACACATAGTATATCTGAAATCATTTTTTAAATTGATAATTTTGAATTGACAGTGTTCCTTCAAACTTACATTGTTTACATCACACTCTAATTGAGTATTAGAAATTAAAGAATAAAATAGAAAGTTACTATAAGCGCCTAGCTGCAGAGGATTTGTCACAATTTCAAGAAACCATAAGAGCAAGAGTCAGACTCATGGACCTTAAAACATTTAAATTGCTTCATCATGCCACAGCCAGCCTAAACCTTTGGGTTCACTGATACATGATGCTACAGACATTCCTCAGCCAATTAGAATTCCTTTCAGCTGCAATGGAGGAGAACACAGCTGGAATTGATGGAGTAGCATGCATCACCACATACTCATTTTAATTAGGCATTATTTTAACATTATTCTGAAACAACCGTGGATTGTTTTACCCACAAATAGATGGACAAACATTCCAATTAAATACGTTTATTAAACTGCCTTACTACACACAGTAATTTCAATATCTTTAAAACAAAAAAAGAGGTTAAAAAAAAATCTTGCTCTGCCTACTCTACCCATCTATGCTCTGAGTTTGGTGGCCTTAGGGATTTCTGTCTACTGTGCTTACAGTGACCTTGACAACAAGCCAGTATGAATTTTGGCCTTTAACTTGAAAAAAATCATTTGCTGAAGAGGAAGGTATCAAGCTATTTATACCCCTTGGTGAGATTTTTTTTTTTTTTTTAAACAGTTTTCTTCCCAGAATACAACCCTACTTTGTGACACTAACTTGACTTAGATAGCAAACATATCTTCCAATTTAGACACCCCAAAAATATTTCCAGGATGTGTCTCTCTCTTTAAAAACAGAATAATTTAATCCATACAAACACACACACCACAGAAGGGTGGGGGAGACTCAAAATGTTGCCTTTTCAGGTCTACACAAGGCAGTTACTGGGATGTGAGAAGAGGCAGAACATATTCTGATTTCCCATTCAGAAATTACTAAAATGCCACTGCAATTCTCTTATCAAATTGTCTTGAATCACAATTTACAAGCAGACAGCCTATTTAACTGGAGTATTGAACTGCAGATTTTCCTTTTTCAAAAGGAAAGCTAAACAAGGTTTTAGATTCAAGTTTCTTCTCCTACCATGTACACAGACCTCATCTACACTGAGGCACTGGTGAAAATCTTCCACCAACTCTATCAATACTAGCAACAGTGGGAATTCTAATGTGGACTGACTGTGTCTTTAACAATCTGCTCTAAATAGGGTTAGATAATATGGCAGCAAAAAAGCTGGTGGTCAGTCAACACTAGCACTCATCATTTCTAGCACAGCGGGAGGTGTCAAGCAAATATGGAAGATTTTCAGAAAGACTTCAGTGCAGACCACAGGCACTCACACCAAACTCAAAACCCTATCTACAACAGGAAACATATGCAGTTTACAATGGTTCTCAGTAAGAGGTATCCTGGACCAATGTTCTATAAAGTTTAACTACCAGCGTAGAAAGAGACAAACCATCTTCAGCAACAAAATAGCAGATGCCTTGGCCATACTGGGAAGCTGAATGGTTGCTGAGAATAGTTCTCAGTTCCCTCTGAACCAAAATTGCATATGGTTAAAGTGCTAGTACAGACAAAATTTTTCAGCAGCATTCCAGAATTTTATTCTGTCCACAGGAGGACTTGAAATATTTTCAAGTATTGGTTCCAATGGAACCAGCGTAGAGAACCATATTCAGCAAAGATAGAGAAGAGAACTCACTACTTTATATCTTCATCTTACTTATTTTTATACCAAAGAACATCAAATGAACCACATGATGTGCACATGACTAAATTAAGTAACCACATTATTGAACTGGCATAGCCTTCATCCTTCTTTGACTTATTCCCACCTTTGTTAATCATTCCCAATAACTGTGGCCCCATTTCAGCAAAGGATTTATGTGCTTAACTTTAGGCCCATGAGTGTTCCCACTGAAGACAAAGAGATTACTTATGTTCTTAAGGTTAAATACATGCTTAAGTGCTGTACTGAATCAAGGCCTAAGTCCAGTTTAAAATTTATATTGTAAGCTCTCTGGGGCAGAGAGCATGTCTTTGTATTCTGTGAAGCACAGAGTTCCAACTTCAGCATGCTATACATAACTGATACCACTCCATGCTGAAAACTTGTGTTTCACCAGCAGCAGGTAAAGTGTTTGCCAGCTCCTGTCAGCAATAGGTCAATTTCCTTGTATAAATGGGAACACAAGGTAAAACGTAATCACCTCTACACTACAAAATTGAAATTACTAAATAATTTTCAGAAGCATGTCCCACTCCATCCCTAAATCAGTAATAAAAGTGGTGTATGTACGAATACATCATCTTCAATGCTGTTTCAGAAAACATGACTAAAAATTAGCAAATCTCACACTTTCTGTATCTGAAATGATAATGAAGATGTTTTATCTGCTCCACTTCTGCCATTTCAATATTGGTTCAGTGGTTCACTATTGAAACCAATTTTCAGTAAAAGTTTAACTTCTTCGCAGACACAGAAAGAAGACATTCAGAACAGTTTTAGAAACACAAATACAAGATGAAAGAGAGTTAAAAGGAATGGGTGAGAAAAGAATAGTTCTTAGCCTGGTAGATAATAAAAAGAAGAAAAAGCAGTAATTAAATTGTTCAACAGTATTCCAAATTATATTTTTTATATGAAGATTCTGAGTTTGAGAAAAGAAAGCTGAGTTAGGAACAATGGTGACTTTATTCCTACTTCCCCCACCCGAGGGGGATGTTGAAGCAAACTCTTTTTGAAAATTTAATTTTCTTCTACTAGGACAAAGGTTTTGAGATGGTCTTGACTTACATGTAGGGAAAAAAAGACTTGTTACCCACGAGCCTGCCCATAGGAAAAGGCTGTTCTCTGGATTCCCACTCTGGTAGCTCAATGAAGATATCAGCAGACCTATTACAAAAGCTGCACTCTGGATTCTTACCCATCAAATACAAAGAAAAAAAATTTAAGTTTTTTTCTCTAGTTATATGCCTCCCCTTCCATATCACCATACTATGAGAGTTTCACACCATAATATAGGCTCAACTTAAATGTATACCCCAAATTAAAAAACATAGTAAGAGAACCAAAAAACTGCCACTGTGTCTGAACAAAGCAAAAGATGCAGTAAGAGGCAAAAAGGCATCCTTTAAAAAGTGGAAGTTAAATCCTAGTGAGGAAAATAGAAAGGAGCACAAACTCTGGCAAATGAAATGTAAAAATATAATTAGGAAGGCCAAAAAAAGAATTTGAAGAACAGCTAGCCAAAGACTCAAAAAGTAATAGCAAAAAAAAAAAAAAAAAAAAATTCAGTACATCAGAAGCAGGAACTAGTGGGGCCACTGGATGATCGAGATGCTAAAGGAGCACTCAAGGACGATAAGGCCATTGCGGAGAAACTAAATGAATTCTTTGCCTCGATCTTCATGGCTGAGAATGAGAGGGAGATGCCCAAACCTGAGCCATTCTTTTTAGATGACAAATCTGAGGAACTGTCCCAGATTGAGGTGTCATTAGAGGAGGGTTTGGAACAAATTGATCAACTAAACAGTAATAAGCCACCAGGACCAGATGGTATTCACCCAAGAGTTCTGAAGGAACTCAAATGTGAAACTGCAAAACTACTAACTGTAGTCTGTAACCTACCATTTAAATCAGCTTCTGTACCAAATGACTGGAGGATAGCTAATGTTACACCAATTTTTTAAAAGGGCTCTAGAGGTGATCCCAGCAATTACAGGCCGGTAAGCCCGACTTCAGTACCAAGCAAACTGGTTGAAACTATAGTAAAGAACAAAATTGTCAGACACATAGATGAACATAATTGGTTGGGGAAGAGTCAACATGGTTTTTATAAAGGGAAATCATGCCTCACCAATATACTAGAATGCTTTGAGGGGGTCAACAAGCATGTTGGCAAGGGGAATACAGTGGATATAGTGTACTTAGATTTTCATAAAGCCTTTGACAAGGTCCCTCACCAAAGGTTCCTAAGCAAAGTAAGCTATCATGGGATATGAGAGGACCTTCCCTCTTAGATTGGTAATTGGTTAAAAGATAGGAAACAAAGGCTAGGAATAAATGGTCAGTTTTCAGAATGGAGAAAGGTAAACAGTGGTGTCCCCCAGGGGTCTGTACTGGGACCAGTCCTATTAAACATATTCACAAATGATCTGGAAAAAGGGGTAAACAGTGAGGTGGCAAAATGTTCAGATGATACAAAACTACTCAAGATTGCTGTCTCCCTGGGACTTAACTAAGAGCTACAAAAGGATCTCAAAACTAGATGACTGGGCAACAAAATGGCAGATGAAATTCAGTGTTGATAAATGGAAAATAATGCTCATTGGAAAACATAATCCTAACTATACATATAAAACCATGGGGTCTAAATTAGCTGTTGCCATTCAAGAAAGACATCTTGGAGTCATTGTGGATAGTTCTCTGAAAATATCCACTCAATGTGCAGCAGCAGTCAAAAAAGCAAACAGAATGTTGGGCATCATTAAGAAAGGGACAGATAATAAAACAGAAAATATCATATTGCCCCTATATAAATCCAGGGTACCGCCCCCATCTTGAATACTGTGGGCAGATGTGGTCGCCCATTTCAAAAAAGATATATTGGCATTGGAAAAGGTTCAGAAAAGGGCAACAAAAATTATCAGAGTTATGGAACGGGTGCCATATGAGGAGAGATTAATAAGACTGGGACTTTTCAGCTTGGAAAAGAGACAAAGGGGAATATGATAGAGGTCTATAAAATCATGACTGGTGTGGAGAAAGTAAATAAGTGTTATTTACTCCTTCTCATAACACACATAAAATTAATAGGCAGCAGGTTTAAAACAAACAAAAGGAAGTATTTCTTTACACAACGCAGTCAACCTGTGGAATTCATTGCCAGAGGATGTTGTGAAGGCCAAGGCTATAACAGGGTTCAAAAAAGAACTAGATAAATTCATGGAGGATAGGTCCATCAATGGCTATTAGCCAGGATGGGCAGGGATGGTGTCCCTAGCCTCTGTTTGCCAGAAGCTGCGAATGAGCGACAGGGAATGGATCACTTGATTTATAACCTGTTTTGTTCATTCCCTCTGGCCAATACAAGGTTTCCCACTGTCGGAAGACAGGATACTGGGCTACATGGACCTTTGGTCTGACCCAGTATTGCCGTTCTTACGTCTTATGACTTTACTCTCACAGCACCTTTGTGTGGAAAAGCAGTAGTATTATCCCCACTGCACAAATGGGGAACCGAGGCACTGAGATTAAGTGACTTGTTCAAGGTCACAGAGGAAGTTTGTGGTAAAGCCAGGACTGAACTCCGTCCAGTGGTCCAACCATAAAGCCACCTGACTCCCAGAAGAGTGTCTGCAGTAAAGGGGTTGAGAATCATCACAGGAGAGAAATTGAGGTAAAAAAGTAAGAAAGTTTTGGTCACAGATTTTGATGAAATCCCATGCTATTATCCAGAGTTTGTAGTGACTCAACTGTTATTCCCTGCCCCTCCCCACCACCCCACTGTTTACAACAAAATCATTTCCCTGTCCAACTGGTGTAACATACTGAGCTTATTAACCAGCCATTTCAATTTTCACCCCTGGATAATAATAGTCAGACCAGTACCAGGACAATCCTTTTCTACAACCAGTACACTACATTCTGTACGAAAATGTGAGAAAAATACTAAGTACCTAATATGTTGTACATAGCTGCTTCTGACAAGACAGACAGATGTGCAGTGCTATTCAACATTTCTGAAAATGAGACATAAAACTGTCTGGATCACCGGTCTCAATGTTGCTATTGATCAGTTAACTTTGCTGCAAGCAATATTACATTAATAATGAAGCCAAAGCAAGACAAGCTAATACATTTGTGACAAGTGCTTTTCAAATTTGCCTTTTCACTAATGTAAGTGCATTCTATCTAAAATATAATTTAATACTTTACTTTGAACTTGAAGTCAATTTATTCCCCAAAGGTTTAAGTTACAGGTGAGTTTACTTACAAAATGTTTGGAAGCCATGCTTTTGAAATATACTGATCATTCAATTTTATACACTAAATGCACTTGAACTACTCTAAATTTCATCCAAGGTTTATTGTAAGGTATTGGTGTATGTATCACCATTCTCCCTTCTCCTCCTTTCTCTGCTACTATTAACACAACCATTTCTCCTGTAAAAATCAGATCTGTAACCCAGGAGTCACCTTTTAGTGCTCCCACTTGCCTCAGACATCCAGGCGGCCTCCAAATCTTGTTGCCTGTTCCTCCATAACATTTCTAAATCCAACCTTTTTTTCCTGTCAAGACAGCTAGGACTCCCATCTATACCCTCATTGACACCTTTACTGCACCCTCCAATCTGTACAAAATGCAGTTAAAATAGTCTTCCTTGCCTATCACTCTGACCATATAATCCTTCTCTTTAATCTCTCCAGTGGCTCCCCACCTCCATGATATCAAGTTAAAAATGGCTGTCTTACTTTTCAAGGCCCTTCACAATTCTGTCCCTCCCAACTTATCCGCTCATGTTTTATCACACTGCTCCTCTCCACCCCAGCTCCCTTTCTTTTCTGTCAATTAGAATTGCCTCTACTACCAACTTGTCCATTCAGCCCATAAAGATCTTTGCATTTTCTTTCACTCAGATTCTTATGCATGAACCCCTTTCCCCAGAACTGATCCATAAGGATCCATACTATCCTTTCTTCCTTTAAATTGCTTCCCAACACTGCCACCAAAGCACCTAGCTTTATTTATTTATTTTAAAGAGCACGCATGCTCTCATTCTTACACTACCACTGATGATAACACTAATATACACATGTTTTTATACTGTGTTGTCCAGAGTTGCTCTGAAAAGCAACAGACAACATGATGGTAAAAACCTGTGCACGCCTTACCTCCACCAGGACCTTATTTGCTCAGGCTTTGGGGAAGTCTGGAGTATAGGGGGGACATCAGAGCGCTTGGGTCTGTGAAAGGTGGGATCATTCTATTCCATGGACTTGCTTTTTGTTGTTTTGTTTTAAACAGGGGGGTGGGATTTGCAATTTTTTTTTTTTTTTTTTTTTATGGATAGCATTGTGGCAATGCCCACAGTGTCTGATCCTGTCCACAAGTAGCTGTGTTTTTAATCATTGTCAAAGTGTCGAGAACTTGGGATAAGTAAAAATAAATAAAACATTTCTGTTAATGCAAATGTTTGTGTACGTACAAGAATGAAGTTCATTTCTTTAAACACAGGAAAGATTCTACCAGTATTCACATCTCATTTATGAAGTGGTCCTTGAAGGCATCTTCTATGTAAGTGGTATTTACATAGTAATTTTCAGCTGATGTAAAACAACAGAGATGGTTCATAATCACAGGAAAAGAAATTGCAAGTCACAAGGCAACATGATGTAGGTAGTATATCAAACAGAAGATGTCCTGTTTTGTTTCATTCAGCTTATATCTCTCAACAACAGAATGTAGTAACAAAAGGCATATTAGCTATAGTTACTCAAAGTTGATCAGTCAACAAGCACATTTCAAATGAAGCAAGACGTAAAATATGTGTTTAATACTTCTGAAGGGGCAAATCTCCAAAAGTAATTATTTATTTTTAGAGTAAATCTTGCCGATTTTAATTCGCTGTCGGGGTTATTTATTAATAAAACTGAAAGTAAGATTGACCAAGTGGGAGATTCCCTCAATATAGTTTAAAGAACGTTATGCTCAAACAAGACACCAAAGTTACTCCATTAACAAAAAATGCAGCATCTCCTGAAATGCTTTGAATTATGAAGGTCGATTCATGCAAACCAGAAGTGAAAATGAAGATACAAGCTACCTGATGCAGTATTAGTTTAAAAAATGCAAAACCAGTAACTTATGTTCAGAATAATTTTTACTTGGGCTGTGTACAGTGTTCTGAAGGGGACTGCCAGTGTCCCTTATACAATAATTACTCCGCTCCTTCTGAAATCAGCAAAAAAATGTTCTGCACTTCTGTTTTAGAAACAATTATACGAATCTGTGAGCATGTATTTAACATACACCAGTATAAAACTATCAAATATCTATAAAACGTTTAAAAATGTTTAAAGTACAGTTTCATAAAACACTCATTCTATCTTTAAAACCCTTTTCTCACAAAGCCTAAATTCTAAACCAGTAGTAGTTTAGATCCAAAAATAATGAGCTGATATCTTCCAATCAATTACTTCCCCCCCCCCCCCCGAAACATATATTTAATCACCCTGTTTCCTAGAAATACTATTTGAAATCAGCTAGCTTTGCACTTTATAAAAGGAAATGGGTTTTAACACAGGTGTTTATAACTGACTGCACTGTAACTAGGAACTAAATTAGGCTTATCATTAAAGCTTAACTGATGCCATATTCTCATTAATCCATGATATTTTATGTACCAACAAAAACTATATATCTTAAGTTCATGCAGTAGCATAGCATTATAGTTCTTTCAATCAAAGAGATCCTATCGTGGATGTACCTGTTGCCTTTCAAAACCTGTACTGGATCTTATTAATCAGTAATTCATGATGCTGTCATCTTTAGAAACAGAAATCACATGTCTTTCCCTTAAACAAGAAATGCCAATGCAGGCTGCACCTTTTATAAAATAATAGGTAATTCAGCTCTGTAAGGGTATAACAAACTGATGTACCCACTACAACCTCATGACCAAACATGAACTTCAAAGCGTAGTATGTGATTTACTGAAGGAAAGCGAATTAGGTGAAAATGTCTGAAAGAGATTAAACAAATGTTTGATTTATTTTCCAATATATGTTTTCCAGCAAGTGAACCTCTCCATTGCAGAAAAAAGCAAATTCATTATTAATTAGGGCTAACAAAATATAAACTATTAAGGGGGGTGGGGGGGACTGATTTTCCACTAGCAAAATTGACAAGCAGAAAAATATGACTCTTTAAACACATCTAGCAAAACCAGACTTTTTTGTGGGGAAAGAAAAGATGCCAGGAATGGACAGGACATCTGGAGACTGCCAAAGAGGGATACTTCCCAGCAGGAACTGTCCATCCCCATAAGGCATGCATACACCAGGACTCACACATTCATCAGTTAAGGGATCTCTAATGAGCAAATGCAAAACACAATGGGAGGGGAGACATGTAAAGTTGATTGAAGAAAAAAAGCCAAAGGGGCAGTTCAGTGGTGTCTGGACTTCAGACTTCATACACCTCCCACTTGACAACGCCAACTGGGAAAGGAACAGGAACAGGAGAAAGAAGCTTGAGAAATACAAATGGTAGATTGTGAGGTAAGGAGATTTGCAGGAGGAAGCGGTGAGAATGGAAAAACCATTGCTAGGAAACAGAGTCTGGCTAGAAATAAAGAGGAAGAGAAACAGGAAAGAAAAATTCTCAACTTTACCCAGCACTCGCTAACTCAGTCCCCAGAATTATTCTGGATTTCAGCAAGCTACAGGCTCCTCAGAAACCACAGCACACGAGAGAAAAGCGTCCCCCCCATACACACACACACCCCCCCAGCCCTGAGCGCTCTGGAACTCGGGCCCAATTGCAACTCGAGGAAAGAATCCCTGGTGGGCCCTCCCATGATCCGCGGGGTTAAGGAAACCCAGCCGAGCACCCCCACCCTCCTCACCCCGGCTTCCTTCCCAGGGAAGGGAAAAGGAAACCCAACCGCCCCCAAGCCCCGACTGGCCAGGACTACACCCCAAGCCAGAGGAGCAACACCGGATAGATCACAGACGGGCTCTGATCCCCATCCCTTTCCGGCCCCCTCCCCCGACCCCTCTCTGCCGTGCAAGGCCCCGCGGGGTGTGGGCGCGCGGGTGGGGGGGGTGTAAAACCCCCGCCCCGGCCGCCCCGCCCCTCGCCGCTCCGCTACCTGTGAGCCGGATTTTGATGCTGGAGCCGTTTCTCCGGGTCCCTGGATTCGACATCGCTCCCCGCGGAGAGGGGTGGAGGGGGGGGGGGGAATCAGCCGCCGGCCACAGTCACCCCCATCCGGGCCCTGCCTCTCCCGGCCCCCGGCCTGGGCTGCCCCTGTCCGGCCGCCGCCGCCGCCCCACACAGCGGCCCCGCCACAGCGCCTCAGCAAGCCGCCGCTCGCAGCTCGACGCCCAGCCCGACCCGGACGAGGACTGCGCGCTCGCGCCGCCTTCGATCCTGCGCGAGAAGACGGCGTGACGCAAGCGCGGCGGCCAGCGGCTGCCGCCATCTCGGGGAGGTCGCCGGCTGAGCCTGGCCGGTGTCACGCTCTGGGCAGAACGGGCAGCGCCCCCAGCGGAGGGCATGAATAGTGCAGCCACAGGGGAGCAGGTTGGTTCTTACCAGGGAGGAGACCGAGTCTGTGCAGGATTTCAGGGTGGCCGCAGGGAAACTGAGGCCTGTGTTGCGCCCCGTTCTCTGGGGCTGAGCCATGCTGCACACCATGTGCCCCCTCCCCCCGAAGGGTCATGGGTCACCCCCATCGCCCCTCCAGGGCCCTCTGGGACTGAGCCATGCTGGACTCCCCTCCTATGGGGCTCAGCCCCAGACCCATGCACTCCTGATCTCAATTACTGCAATTTTTCATATGTAGGAATGAAGCTGGACACCCTGAAAAAGCTCCAGCTGGTACCAAACGCAGCAGCCTGTCTTGTTCAATATCACTAGTTGCTGTGCACTCTTCATGCTAGTGCTCTCCAAGGCATTGGCTTCCCATTGAATACAGGATACAGGGAAAAGTCTCCATCATGATGCTCAAAGCCCTCTTTGGGGTTGGTTCAAGGTACCTGGAAGATACCCGCTTCCTTTGCAACCGTGACCGCCCATAGCAGTTACATTTCTCAGGAACAATATAGGAATTCTCCTACGTACTGGATCAGACCCCTAACCCATCTAGTGCAGTAGTCTGTCTCCAGTCAAGGCCAGCACCAGATTATTTAGAGGAAGATGCAAGAAACCCCTTAGTAAACAGATGTGGGATAATCTGCCCTTGAAGAAAGTTTAATCCTAATCCCTTAATTGTTAGAGAGTGGTTTAAATCCTGAAAATACCTTTTTTAGCATTAACTATTCTAACTTTGGATATTCTTGTGATCTATATCAATGTTCAGTCCCGCTCTGAACCTTGCGAAATCCTTGGCCTCAACATCATCCTGTGGCAATGAGTTCCACAGTTGAATTAAAGTATTTCCTTTTCTCAGTTATGAATTTGCTGCCTTTCAATGTCAATAAATGCATTCTTGTACGTGCGTTACAGGACAGGAAGAACTTGGAACTCATAGCCATGAGAGCTAAGAATGACCCTCAGAACTAAAGGCAAAGCTCACTCCCTCAATAATTTTGTGACTCACATACATGTAAACAAACACACAAAAAATTATAAAGCAAAACGAATCAAGCTACTTCTCCTACTGGCTCGGAAAGGAGAGAGAGATGGTTATTGATATTTCTATGTGTAATATTTCAGAGGTATTCAGATATTACAGTGATGAGAGCATGTACATATATAACAAGATTGATATGGCATGGCATGGAAATATCAAGACAACAAGCATTTTGGCACATTTCCATGCCACAATATCACAGAATCTGCTGAACTTTCCACACCACGATGTCTCGGTGCATCATGCTTACATTCGTCTGCCACATGGCCAGGTTGAAGGCTCATGTTTCCAGGTCTCTGTGTTATGCTAAATCACAACGGTGCTCTCGTGCCAGGTTGTGACAATTCCCATCTTTTCTTTATTCTTTTACAGCATTCTATTTAAGGATCTCAAATTGCTTTCCAAACATTAATTAACCCTCTCAACTATTCTGTGCTACAAAGAGATTGGAACACAGAGGGGTATAATGATTTATTCAGGATTACATAGCAAATTAGAGCAAGGAACAGAACCTAGGAGTCCCGATACCCTGTCTCCTGCTATAACTACCACCATTACTCTCCCATCCAACCCAAACTTTGAAATAGCCTATGTATGCTGATACAGAATATCAACTAGAATAAAAATTGCATAGATATCATAAAACTTTGATTTACAAAGATAGGATAACATAATTGTCTTTATAAACAGCAAACCTGTCCTAGCTCAGGGAGCTACACAATGCTATCAGCAAAATAAAACAAACAATGGTGAACATTTGAATAATAAATACAACATAATCCCTCCCCCAAAAGAGGTGGATTTAGTCTCCTCCAAACTCTGCTTGTGTCTCTTGTATTCAATCCATTAATAAATCTATAGATTATACCCTTTGATAGGGCTAAGACTGGCATGTCTTGATTATTTATTTGCATGTGGTGCTTTGTGTCTCAGGCAAGCACATGCTAGGTTGAACATGCTACTGGAGGAGGTTAGATGAGGCTATGCATAGGCAGACAGAAGGAGTAAACACTAGTGTGTGGCAAATGTTAGCTTTTCTTTTTTCTGCCGGCAAGGAGATGACCTAGTTCCCCACTCCTGCTGATTTATTGAACTGGAAGCTGGAATCAGGACAATATGCACTTGGGTTTTGCTTTGCTTCTGAGTGTATTTAGGTTGAAATCATCATCTGCTGCTGCTGGATGAAAGTGACATGGCTGGCTCCTTCCACAGGCTAAGATAGCAGTTTCTAATCTTCCCTTCTTTGGGGTGAAAAAATTGAAGCCAGGACAGATGAATGAGATGAAGATTCCTGGAGCATGAAGGGGGTGGGGGGTAGTGACTAAATGCAGTTATTTCAAGCCCCTTCCCGTTAAAAAAATAATAATTCAGGATTTTGAAGTAGGGCCAGATCCTCAGCTGAAAATCTGGCTCTTAAGGTTTTCCAGGTGTTGTATAGGTGTTTGTTAACTCCTAGCTCAGCTAGGGACTGGACAGCCTGAAATATATTTTCAGTCCAGAAGTCCCACTCCTTTAAATATTTTCAGAAATTAGGACTGAGAAAGAAGGCAAGGATATTAAGACTAACCCCTGCGTCCCCGCTGTTTGATTTTCAGGATGCTGATGGCTAAATGCCTTGTATCCCAGCAGCAGACTTTCCTTGCTGTTTGTTTTCGTCTCCAGATTGTCGTTTTTAGGAACAACGGTTGTAGACGTTGCAATCTGTTTGCTGAGACAGGTCTGTGATGGCTTAACTAAGCACAGCATCAGTTCAGCAGTGAATCTTCTCTATACATGGAATTCTGTTGCGGTAAAGGGGGAAACTGCTTTATAAATTCCATTGTCGTCTGCAGTGTCGTTGTAGGTTGTGGGTATCCCTGGATATGAGAGAGACAAGGCGGGTGAGATATCTTTTACAGGACCAGCTTCTGTTGGTGAAAGAGACAAGCTTTTCAGCTCTACAGAAGAAGAGCTCGGTGGAGTTCATAAGCTTGTCTCTTTCACCAACAGAAGTTGGGCCAATAAAATATACTACCTCAGCCACCTCTCTTATAAATTCCAGGAAGTAGACTGCGAAGAGAGGAAAACTCCATGAATTTTTGGTCTTCTTGGATTGTACCGTTGGATAAGATGTTCGGGTGTGATGGGTGAAATGGAGACCATCAGATGATTTCCTACATTCAAATCCTTCCTTTAAAACACTTATTCCAAGCCTTTCGACGTGGACAATCACATACATTGTGTATTTGAATTAAACAGCAGCGCTTGAAGCCTGGACCTTCACCCTAAGCTTTGTGTATCTGATCTCCACTCTGTGCTTATATTGGATGCAAACTTCTCAGAGGAGAGATCAGATTCATACAAGGTTGAGAACTAGGTAATCAGGCAACTAATCCCTCATAATTAATCCTTTGCCCTACAACTCTCTTTTGGCTGAATTATTTAGCCCTAGCAAAAAAGAAAAGGAGTACTTGTGGCACCTTAGAGACTAACCAATTTATTTGAGCATAAGCTTTCGTGAGCTACAGCTCACTTCATCGGATGCCCTAGCAATGATATACAACCAAAAGATCCTACCAGTTACTCTTATTGCATAGATTGGGCGGGGTAGGGTTACACTCTGGAGCCAGACTGGTGCTTCCTTCAATGATGAGAGAAGTCAGGCAGTTCAAACACCCTCCTGTTCCCCCCACCACTCCCCCACCCCCGCCCCAGTAAAAACAAAAGTGAAAATTGCCACCTCACACTCAGTCAGTGCCTGAGGCAGGGGGCCTCTCAGGTTGATGATTACAGGATAGTTTCCACAGTATGCATCCGATGAAGTGAGCTGTAGCTCACGAAAGCTCATGCTCAAATAAATTGGTTAGTGTCTAAGGTGCCACAAGTACTCCTTTTCTTTTTACAGGATAGCGGCATCAGTGAAGCAGGCAAGCAGATTCCTGTGGGTAGCAAAGTCACTCACTAGGAGACAACTGAAAGAGCACTGGTATGTGCATATTTATTCAGGCATCTATCCCAATACTCTAGCCACTTGTACAAGAATATGCTCGCTCAGCCAGTCACAGCAAAGTCAACTGCCAAAGTATAACATCTCACCCCTGCTCATCCAACAGCCCCACAACAAAAGCCAAGGAAACTAAAGGAGCATTGCAGCGTGCATTCATGTGCGCTCTTTGTGACAGGGATCCTGGCTTTGCATTTGCACAGTGTTCAGCCCCCTGATCCCTTTGGTGGTACTTAGGTGTTACTGCAATAATAAGAGATCCTAGAGTGGGTACAGCTACCACAACAGTATAAGGAGTACAAAAGAAGAGATGGAATATACCTGGGACACCTTATGAGAATGTCTGAGAGTAAGCTACCTAAACAAGCATTTCTTTGATGACCCAAGCCAAGAGACTGAGCCGCTGACCTAGAGGCACGCTCTGTTGCACAGTAATGGCTGAAGCAGCATTATTACATCTGGATATAAAAGAGCTGGAAAAACAAGCCCAGGATAAGGATGATTGGTGCCATTTGACTTCTGCCATATGCACGTGAATGGTGCAGGGCGAATGCTGCTGCAATAGAAATGTTAGGCAGCAACAAAGGCAGGGCTCTATCAGCCCAAGGGGAATGGGCTGCAGAGGAAAAGACCTCTCCCTGACAACACCCTAGCACCAGTCCCTGCCCCTTTAAACCAGTGTGCAGTGGCTCAAGCTTCTCCACTGTAGCATCCTTTGGGGAAAGAGGCCGTCTCTCGCCTAGCCAGATCCCAAGCATTTATAGCTCCTCCAACTGCTCCCTGAAACTGAAGGAAGCCAGTGCAGACTACAGAGCATCAGTGAAATATACTGTCTGAGAAAGACGCTGCTTGGTTACTGGGCAGCTGAGATTCTGAGTACTAAGAGTCTTATGGACCTGGCCTATTCTGAGCATCTTTCAAAAATCGCCCATCATTGGAGCACTACTGACGGTAGAGCTAGCTTAGATCAGTCCCACGTCATCTAGCAGCGCTGCCAAGTTAAACAACTTGGCGGTTCAAATGCTAAACGACAGTTTCCACTGGTGTACTCACCACTGCTAGACTATTGGTGAGAGATTATGAAAAAGCTCAGCACAGACACAACCAGGTAGAGTGCTTTAAAGTAATCCAATCTCAAGGCGACAGTCACAGGGTGGCCGAGGAAGGCCCACCTCTGTGCTATGTATCAATTTACACCAAAGAGACATCTGCCTCAGATTCTTTTTACCTGGTGAAATACAATATTTTCCAGCTACAATATCAGTCTCAGCAGCAATGCTATGCCAGAAGGAGCAGGCAGCTGAGCTGAGGAGCCCTTTTGACGTTAACCCACTGGCCCAGACAAAAGATTTAATAGTTTAAATTACATGTTCAGGCAACCCTTTGTCCCAGTTTTGAATATACAGTGTCATGTCCAAGAAATAAAAAAACAATAAAGGATCACTTTGTAATTCAGCAGCTCTGGTATTTTAATGTTAAACAGAGAAGAATACCCACGTCTCCCACATGATTAAAACTGCATGCATCTCACCAGGGCAGATGGATCGTGTGTGCGACTCTTGGCCATATTAACACTTCATATACAACTGGGTAAATAAGAGGAGGGAATAGGTTCAGTTCTGCTTCCAGGCTGAATTAACTTTAATGGAAGGAGGTTCTCTATTCTCCAGTACCAGATTTTCCTAATACACTGCAACACTGGGTGCAAACGCCTAAACAAGTCTGGGGCTTTTTTTTTTTTTTTTTGGTCAAAAGGAAACCTGAATGGGGCATGAAATCTTAAATTGTGGTAAATTTTCGGGAGAGGAGAAGAGATCAGGTGGAATTTACATTCCATGAAGACCTTATGTATTTCTCCTTATATAGCCACTCTACACCAATCACCAATAGGGTAGCCATTACTCCTACAGACATTAGAAGATCAAGATAATACCTACCCTTTATGCAGTAGCTTTTATTCTGTAGTTATGACTATACCAGTTTCCCATCTCATGATCATCACAGCCATCTGAACTGTCCCACATGCCATTCAAGTGTTTGTCACTGCAGCTTGTGATTGGCCAGCAGAGAGCGAATAATCCAAGGCCTAATTTCTTTTTTTCGTAGGGTGTCAAAAGGTAACTAGACATATCACACATGCCCATCTGTTTTGCCGTCTCACTTGCATGTGTAGATCTACCTCAAGCAAATTCATCACTGATGTTCATCTGCCTTCCTGCATATTCCAGTTCTGCTAGGGAAGTTTCTGGTTTTGGGGTTTTCTGCAATAGTTAAATGTCCCTTGAGTTAGATAGGGGCCATGCAAGCTCCCCTGGCAACTGGTCACAGTTCTATGATGGAAGCAATAGCTCCAACTGAGATTGCATCATGTCCAACTGCCACGTCACCCTTGCCCTCGTTGTAGTAGCTGGATAAGGCTGGGGCAAACCCTCTGCACCAGAACTGAGGCAGCCTCATATTGCACATGGGCTAAATGGCTTTCAACTAGCAAGGATTTCATTTATAACTGCCTGGGGCTATAGTCAAATGAGTTAGCTAGAGGTTAGCATTGCTCAAGCCTAGCTGCTGTGCCACCCAAACCAAGATTGCTTTCTACAGAAGACTGGATACTGCATGTGGGAATGAATAGGCAGGTTCTTGATCTGCTCTGTGAGAGGGTCTTTAGGCAAGAGTTGTTAATTAGGAGAAAAAGCATAGGAGGAAGAAGTGTGATGTATTTTTCATTTGGACACCACAGGCAGCCTTTCGTAGAGTCAAGTAATTACAGGCACAGGAAGTGTCTGCAAACAGCAAGGTTCAGATGCCCTCTGCCCAGCCCCTCCCTTTTCTATCACCACCACCTCATGGCCTGGGGCAGAATCTGCTTTATAAAAGATAAATATCAGGGAGCTGAAGTGTCAGAGCATCAGGCATCTTTTAATTGAAGACCAAGTCCATAGCTAGGACTGTTTATGCTTTCTGCTATGAACTCCTGAATTGGGGTGTTGGGAGCAGTTCTTATGAAGAGGTTTGAAGGGTAAAGTCCATTAGGGTGCTATGAACAGTGCAGTCTTCTAGGAGACTCATTCCTTCCCTGGTTTACCTTCTATGAAGCACTGAGAGATCGTTCACCCTCAAACAGTTGAGGGCATCTTCTGTACTAACTGCAGCTCCTGGTGCTGTGTGAAAGCATTGAGGGGGTAGGAATGCTGAAGTTCATCCTTGAACATGAGGACCTGTTTGAAATAGACTTCAGAGAGGTAGGCCAGATCTTAGATAGTCTTATGGACTGCTTTATCCATCTATTTGCCAGCAGGAAGTAGTCTACACAATGTTGCAGCAGCTACACTCACTGCCTAGATTAGTATTTGAGAGCATTTAATGTAGTTTTATTCCCCTCAGCGTTAAAAGCTATCCTGTTACTAGTCAGCAGGAGACTCATAGGCCACTTTGGGTACCACTGGTACAGAGATTGATCAGACCTCTGCAGTGTGACATTACTATGAGAACAAGGGCTTCAGAAGTTGGATACTATAACAAGCTATGTTTAAATCAAGGCAATAATTAGGGCAGAGATCTTAACTGTTCTAGTCCCCATCAGAGCTGGGAGTACTGGTCATGCAGCTCCTGCTCTGAGCGGAGTATTAGTTTGAGAACTAGACAATAAGGCTTCCTCCAAAGCCAGTGTCACTATACAGTCAAGGGGCCCATTCTTGCCTACAGCTGTTCCTTGGACTAGCAAAACAGAAATTGCTAAATTCATGGTTATCTAAAAAGATAAGGTAATGCCTTCAGGCTACATATAATGAAATGCATAATTGCTATGCAAAGAGCCTGGTGAAAAGCAGCCTCAGTACATGCTTGTGCTTTAATCAAGCTAATTATCTTTATAGTACAGGTACACATTAGACTGACTCATGGAACCAGTTTTAAAAGCTGTACAGTGGAGTATTCTCTCTTCTCACCCTAGCCTGTACACCCCATGCTCAGCCTGCAATGAGGACATGGAAGAGCTAGTTCCTCCTGACCCCCCCAGGGAAATGTAACTTCCATTAACATGGCTCAAAATGCAGCTGCCATTGGCAAGTTAGTAGGAAACTCCAACAGTAAACATGGGCTCAAACTTGTTTCTTGGCCACCGAGGCAAGCTGTGGCTTGCCTGCAACAGCTAGTTTTGCCACTAGTATGAGATATGAGATTAAGTCAGCAGCTTCTACTTGTTCAGGCCTCATTTTAGGCAATCAGCAACTGAGGCCAGTTTTAGAAAGTATGATCCTCTTTAGCAGATGCTTAGGTCAACCACGAAAGAGTGCCCTTAGTTTCCTTCTGTTGGGGTCAGGGTTGTGTTTTTTTTTTGGGCCTATGAGATGGACACTCTTTAAATTGCTTATTTTAGAGCTAAGGAGGTTTCAGTCACATCCAAGCTTACTTGAAAATTTTATCCCATGTGGCTAGATAAAAGTTTGCTTTATTCTAATGCTCTAAGCAGCAGGGTGTTCTCTTACGAAGCCTGAGTATAACTTAAGAATGCTTTTATTTTGCTTTGTGAACGAGGTGGACTGAATTTTCCATCCAGGCCCCTTGCCTGAAAACCAGTTCTGTTGGACTCCAGTAGAGAGAGAGATTAGGACAGACCCTGTTGAAGACATTCACAGCAGTGATTTGGAAAGAGGCTTCAGAAGCATGTAGTACAAATCCAGAAAGTGTGATTTATTGTCAGATTTCAGAAATACAAAAAAAGACTAAACATCTTTGTTCCTCTTTAAGGGTGCAGCTGCCAGACAGGACACCTCCACCCACCATCTCAGTGTTTTGTGGTGCTTTGTCTTTAGAAGGTGTAGAAATCCGGTTTCTCTGTTGAGAAGTTGAAGGTTGGTCTTTCTTGGTCAGATTCTGGCTGCAGGTTTGGATTCTCCTAGAGAAAGACAGATACTCCTCAGCTGAATGATAGTGGCAGTAGCCGCTCATTGGGATTGCCAAGGCCCAAGTTTATGCCCTCTTGTTGCTCTAAAATCTAGGAAGTACTCAGGGTAGGTCTAAGCTGCAGCTGGGAGCAAGCCTCCCAGCCCGAGTAGGCAGACACTCGGACTGGCTTCACTCAATCTAGTACACTAGAAATAGCGGAAGAGAGACTGCAGCTTGCCATCCTTGCTCCGATCCAAGAAGTTGGATGGGCTTGTGAGGCCAAGCTGCTGCCTGAGCTTGCTTCCAGCTGTAGTGTGGACATATTGGGGGCAGTTAGCTAAGGGTGTTTCATGCAATGGAGACTGGCCATTTGACTTGACTAAATGACTCGTTTCTTATAGCAGTGGAATGCTCAGATCAGTCATCTCCCTGCCAGTGCCACGAAGACTAGGGACTAGTTCAGGTGCTGTTCCAAGCCATCTAGTACTGCACAAAGCAGTGATATTCTAGGCCTCCTGTATTGATTGTGTAGATGGGCTGACTGTCATGGCTACAGGTCAAGTGTCTCACAGAAGCATAGCAGTAGAATCAGGGTTCACTTGAGTTCTGATCACTGCTGTTACAGCCTGACAGTGTCTTCAAAAGGAAGATGGCAAAAAAACAGACTTCTTCCTGTGCCCCTAATCCTTCAAGATTCAGGTCAGCTACCCAGAACAGCTACCCTACAAATGTCATGACTTTAAAATCCTGCAGAGTGTTCCTTTTAACAATAGTTTCTAGACCTTAGGGTTTGGGATATGAACATTATGCTGATATCACACCTAGAGATTTTAGTCAGAATCTGGGCCCCACAGTGCTTGGGCACTGTACAGACTGGTATGAGAAGCCTGCTCAAAAAGCTTGTCATTTAAAGGTGCCCCAATTCATCTCAATGAGTGTTCACTCTTAAGCCTAATGTTATAAATACATTTCAGATACTTTAGCAGCACAGCTATGCTCTGTTTGTGCATGCACAAATGCTGTAACTGCAGTTAAGTCACATAGTGGCACATGAGCTGCTAGACAGGGCTAAGTGCCCTGTATCATTTTCCCCTCCCCACATGCAACAGTAACCATAACTTTAGAGTTCCTGCATAAGGCCAGTGTTCTAAGCTTAACCTTTGCTAGAGGGAGATTTGTTGTGAACTAACATGATTTGACCCTCTACCTATAGGAATAGCAGCTTGACAAGAGTTCTCAATTAGAGTAGGATGTTTAGTCTGGTCTTCCATTCATGGCAATAAGTTAGCTAAGCTTTAAATAAGTAAAGCCTATGTACATTTGCAGTTCATATAAATCTTGAATCATTCCAACATGTCATTTGGAGATAGCCAAAAGGAACTCCAGAAGCAAGATAGGATCTGGTTGACTTTGTTGGGCATCAACTCAAGTCTTGAGCTTCTGGAGTCCAGATCAGTAACGGATCCTGGTGAACTGAATAATGGCACAGTCTGAGGCTAACAAACTGCAGAAACTCAAGATTGTTTCAGGGTCCTGAAAGCCTGGATGGAGAGACCTGGCACAAGATACTATTCAGAGATCACATGTGATTACTACTTTCAAGTGGTAGAACGGGGAGAACAGTTGAGACAGTCCACATACCTCACTAGCAAAATATTTCTCTATGAGACCTAAAGCAGCTCGATAAACCATGGTATTATCATGGGTTTGCAGTGCTTCAATTTTCTCCAGGCCACCAAGTTCCTCCACTAGAAAGCACAGCTTTTCTGTCTCTTCCAGCTTCTCAGCTGCCTGTGGATGTTGGGAGAAGGAGCAAGGAGATTAGGTATCAGCTGCCATGAGGTACTTCTTGACATGCTGAAAAAAATAAATCTGGTGACAGTATAATTTAACTCCATCAGATGGCACCTTGTTCTGGGACTATCCATTGAGTACCCACTCCTGTATACCAAAGTATTGAAGACAGTCAACTCCCATTTGTGAGCTACAAGCTCTCCAGTTGGATCCTGCAGTGCTACAAGAATGAAGCCTCAGACTCAGATATTTACAAAAATTAAACCACACAATAAGTACTTGGCTCCCTTGGGATTTAGTTATAATCCTCTGGGATCTGTTGATCTTTAGTTAACCTCAGTGCTTTTATTTACATATTAAGATTTAGTTTTCAAGAACCCTTTACTTCTGTGCTGTTACACAGCAGGTCAATAGGAATGGATTTATTTCTAGAGGTGGGCCAGTATGGACACAGGATGCTCAGTGCCATACTAGCTTGTTTCATCCTCTTATGAAGGAAGAAAAGCACAGATTCCTGCTTACAGCTCTGTTCCTCTTAGATAAAGTTAAAAGTAGAGCTAAGTCAGCTCAAGTTTTTGGTATTTAGTCGTCATTTGGGGGCAACACTTGCATTCTTGTACTGCCTACAGCCTATTCCACGAGTAGGGCCAATACTGGTGATCCATGTGCACAAGCAAGGTGTGACCCTAGTGCATAAAAGTTTGAGGGGGCCCCCCCAAGGGAAAAGCCACCACTTACAAAAAAAGCAAGACCGCCACTGGAAATGAAGATCTTACCAAGAAGAGATTTGAAATTGTATCAAGGATGACCAGGATGGTTTTGCCATCTCTGGCAGAGAGCAGATTGAGCAGAGGTTTCAGGACCCCATACTGGACAAGTTCCACCACTTGCTGTACAGTGCCTCCTGTTGTGAAGTTGGCTACTGCCCACACGGCCTCTTTCTGAGCTTTAAATTCTCCCTGCAAGAGAGATGCATGTTAGAACTTGGAGATCCAGTCACCTGTATCTATAAAATGTAGTAAGTGGAAAAGGACTAGACAGTTTCCTTGATATGCAGTTTGCTTAAGCACTCTGTAGTCTCAGGAGTCTGCTTAGTTCTTCAATTAAGTTAAGCTTTGTAGAGGTGACACATGGGGGGCA
Organism: Chelonia mydas; assembly: GCF_015237465.2. Taxonomy (NCBI): domain Eukaryota; kingdom Metazoa; phylum Chordata; order Testudines; family Cheloniidae; genus Chelonia; species Chelonia mydas. The sequence goes on along the minus strand of NC_051250.2, from coordinate 9,009,449 downwards.
TGCAGGGTCAAATCTGCCCCCCACCTGATTTGCTGCTTGGCTTTGTACGGAGCATGCTCATATGGACCGAGCATGGTCAGTAACACTGCTGAAGCCAGCTGCCCTCACTCTGCCTCCCCACCCCACAACTATCAGCAGGCACAAGTCATTGACACTTGTGATGTCTGTATGAAAGAGGTTAGTCATAGGGAAAGAGTACATGCATGCTTCTATGAGGGGCATGTGAGAAAAGCGTGCAGCTCCCTTGCAGTTTTAAGGCACATGAAACAGGCCAGAGTACCTCAAGAGGATGAGCAGCACGTGCTGTTCCTCTTAGTCCAAACCAAGTCTGACTAGAAGTGGGAAGCATGGTGCTTTTATTAACTCAGCACTGCTTTTGTGGTAGCGGTCATCCCACCACCACACGTCACCCACACGGCTTCTCCCGTACCTTTCAGAGTAACGGCCGTGTTAGTCTGTATTCGCAAAAAGAAAAAGGAGTATTTGTGGCACCTTAGAGACTAACCAATTTGAGCATAAGCTTTCGTGAGCTACAGCTCACTTCATCGGATGCATACTGTGGAAAGTATAGAAGATCTTTTTATACTTTCCACAGTATGCATCCGATGAAGTGAGCTGTAGCTCATGAAAGCTTATGCTCAAATAAATTGGCTAGTCTCTAAGGTGCCACAAGTCCTCCTTTTCTTTCTCCCGTACCTTATCCAGCAGCTCCACCAAGGGAGGTAGCAGCCCACAGGTAATGAGTTGCTGGATCTGATGGCAAGGTCCTGCTGCAATGTTACTGAGAGTCCATGCTGCTTCCTTCTGTATAGTTGGCTTTGGGTGTTGCAAGAGCTGTGGCAGGACGGCCAACACACCTGCATCAATGGCCATCTGGGTCTGCTCATCCGTCCCAGTGACTACATTTCCAATAGCACGTAGAGCAGGGGTCTAGATAGAGAGAAATGATTCACTCCCTGAATGAGCTAGATGAGGAGATTGTCACCCAGGAGGCAGAACTAGTTTAAGTCTGGGGTACCTGCCAAAGACTAACAAGTGTTTCCCCTCAGTGTTGGTCTTTCCCTTACTGACCAGTAGAAAAGTTCATTCATGCTGCTGGCCCATGCAGCCATAAACTAGTGCACAACTCTGGTGTCCTACCTTCAGGACAAGTTCCACTTTCAGAGGAAGTTGGCTTGTTAAACCTTTATGTCATGCAACCATAAACAAGCAAGACCAGGGTGTTGGATCAGCAGCAGAGCTACCTCTGCAATCTAGGGAGCAGGACAATCCCGTTATAGTGGACAAGGATACATTTGTTTCCCTCCCGCCTTCAGCATGCTTCCGATTCCAGTCCTAGAAGGGAGGAGCCTTGCTTTTTAGGTTTCCCTTTGTAGCACTGAATTGTGCCTTTGTGGAGGAGTGAGGTTCATGAAAGGATGAGTATTCCTTGCCACAGGCCATGTGCTCTACCTACCACAACACTTAATTCTGGACTGCCCATGAGTTCCACCAGCCTCGGGAGAATCCCCGTCTCCACCACCACATGGATGCGATCATTGGATCCATCAGTCAGGTAGGAAACAGCCCAGCACGTGTCAGAGAGAATGTCCTTATCTTCATGTTTCAGTAGGCGAATGAGCACTGGCAGGATCTGCTTCACTGCCTCAAGGGGAGGGTAGGGGTTCTTGTTCCTGCAGAGGTTTGACAGTGTCCACGTTATATTTCGCAGGAACCCAACCTGAAAAACAAGGGAGGATGTTCTCATACAAAGACTGAAAGTCTGCAAAGCTAAGGCCAGGGAAAGGAAGCACTCTAGAAATGGTGCATTTGCCCCATTTAATAGCATTTCCTCATGAGTTAGAAGGGAACAGCAAAGACAGTCAGTGTAGGGGAATCCTGCAAAGCCAGTGGCAGGTTTGTGAAGTTTGAGGCAGGGGGTGGGGGAGAAAGGATAAGATGGGAGATTAGTTAATAGGGTGCCCCCCATCTGAGATGAGGTAGGAGTAAGAAAGCAGCCTCCTTCCACCATGTTAAATTGTCACCTGGTGAGAAGTCTCTCAGATACTAAAACAGTATGAGATTTTTAACTAGAGCTGTTGGCATGTTACAAGTTAAATGCCAATTTCCAAGGCAAGCATTTGCCTGACCTTTGGGACCAAGATTATGGAGTAATCCCCTATCCAGTTCTGATCTGGAGTGGTTGGTTTTTCAGCATGGGCAAGACTGGCTGATCTAATGTACTGTGCACAGAGGCTATGAATAGCTAGTGCTGTGCAGACCATGTTCATCACAGCAGGAGGAAAGCAACGACTTTCTGAAAGACAGCAATATCTGGGTTCACAAAGTTGCATCTACCAAGTTATGTTTCTATACACAATCTATCTGTGCTGTTCCCTGGGAGGAGGCAAGAGTATACGAGTACATCCAGGAATGCAGCAGCAAGAGAAATACTGCAAGAACTAGGAGTATCTAAGGCAGGGCTTCTCAAACTGGGAGGTCACAAGGTTATTATGTGGGGAGTCATGAGCTGTCAGCCTCCACCTCAAACCCCATTTCATCTCCAGCATTTATGGTAGTGTTAAATTTTAAAAAGTGTTTAATTTATAAGCGGGGGTTGCACACAGAGGCTTGAAAGGGGTCACCAATACAAAAATTGGAGAACCACTGATCTAAGGGAAGGATGTTTGCTTAACACTGCCCTAAATTGCCCCTCCTCTACTTTGAAGTGTACAGCAGGCTCTCCTGCCTGTATTCTACCCATAGGAAAGGGCAATGTAGGGCACTGATGCCCTATAGACACCCTGCCCTAGGCATCCATGCAGGTCACTAGGCCCAGCCCTAACCCTGCCATTTCCCAGGGAACATCTTATATAAAGCCTCAGCCCTTCTTGGGAGGAAGGGAGCCTTGGAGACAGTTATCAGCTCAGAAACCCTCAGCAGGGTCAGACTAAGCAGTTGGTCCAGGGAAGTGTGTATTTGACAGTTATGTGGTAAGCAACTGGACTGGTGACTCTAGTGGATCCCTCACATGGGTTTGCAGATAAAGTGATTTATAATACACCTGCATTGCCAACCTCCAACCCCCCCTTTATTATTTGGGGTTTTTTTGGGTTTTTGAGCCAAGGTTTTAAATTCTTTGGGGTAGGGACTGTCTTTGTGTATAGTAACTGATTTTGAAGCATTTAACACTGACTCAAATACTAGCCATTTCCCCCCGCCCCCTTCACATCTTTTGGGGAGTGACAATTCAGCATCTCTCCACTTTCTATCTAGTTCTGACAGTTGTTTGCTACTGAGCACTGGACCAGTGGAAAAGTTCCTTAGATCTAGGTGCAGGGGGTCCAGCTTGGTACCTCTACCCATTTGCCACCATTAGACAGCCAAATCAACATCCGACAGGTGAAAGCAGTCAGGTCTTTGTTAGTTTGTATCCAGTGGGAGTCTTCAGTTTGCCAATCACAAGCCACTAATTAATCCTTTTCTTCCAGCCCCTCCTCCAACAGTTTTATCTCAAGAGCAGAGCCCATCCCACCTTTACACAAATGGGTTAACATTTGGCTGTGTTACAAGTGATTAGTAGTCACAGTTCAGCAATTAGTCAAGTGATTAACAGCTACTAATTCAAGGAGTTAGAATATTTACAGGAGTAGAAGGTGACACCAGAGCCAATAGAGGAGGAATCACATTGTTGTGGATAAGGGAGTCTCTGTACATGGGGCCATCACCTGTGTGGAGAAGAGCAGAATGCTTTGTTGACAGTTGTCTTATCTAGCAGCCAGACACCTTCCTGTTTTGTTAAACAACATTACTACAAGTCCTTTCTACACTTGCCACCAACAGTAGGTGATTAGGTGGTCTATTTTTGGTAGGCAAACTAGAGCCATAAATGGAGACAGGTTTCAGAGTGGTAGCAGTGTTAGTCTGCATCAGCAAAAACGAGGAGTCCTTATGGCACCTTAGAGGCTAACAAATTTGTTAGTCTAAGGTGCCACAAGGACTTCTCATTAGAGCTATAAAGTATTGTTTGTTTTCAATTGGTGAGGATTCAGTGGCCAGACAGTTTTTCCCCCTCACACCAACTGAATTTTAAGAAAATCAAACCATGCTCTCTTCGGCAAGGAAGGAGTGGTAGAAGAGGCAGATATGGGGGGAAAAATAAAAACCGAGTACTCTGCCTTCATTACAAGAGGAATTTAAGGTCTCAATAAGGGTTGTTAGCCAACATCTGTGTGCCAAAGGGGTTTGCCTATACCACAAGGTTGAGTAGATGGATTTATTGGTTCTACCCTAGTTTTTATTCTACCTTAGGCTTTATCTTGAGAAGCCTAGATATCTAGTTCCATTAAGGCTAGAGGGCATGAGGTTATTGCCAAGGCAACACTGATCAAGGCAAAATCTGGAGGCATTCCAAAGGAGAGCCCTTGCACAGGTCACCATTTTGTGAAAGCTAGAGAGCACCTCTTACCTGCTATGTTACCTAGTGCCCACACAGACTGTTCACTGATATGCATGTGTGGAGAAGACAAGAGGGCTACGAAGGCTGGGACAGCACCTGCCTCCACAACAGCTCTTGTCTGGTCAGATGTTCCAGAAGCAATGTTAGTCAGTGCCCACGCGGCTTCGAACTGCAAGGTAACATTATCGTTACGGCTCAAGAATTCCACCAGTTTGGGAATAATCCCTGCTTCAATAATCTGATTGAGAGGTGGGTTCCTCTGCCGGGACAGCATCCTCCTGTGGGGGGGACAGGAGACAGGAAATGGCATCTTAGGGTTAGTTTTCTCCATCAGTGGGAAATCTTGATGAACCACAATCCTATAGTTCAGATAGTGAGATAGACCCTGGGAGTGTTTTACACAGTGAGTAGACAAGCTCTGTAGCTCTCACTACAGAAAAACTGAATTCAGCGTCTAGTTTAGGCAAATCCTACAGTAGTTTTGTTTGTGTATCCAAGAGTTAGTCTTCTACAAAAGCACTGTAGAACACACGGGTCTTCAAGAGGTCATGGTGGTAGCAATATCATGATTTGTTTATGGCTCAGAGCAGTGGCAACCAGAGAACATGTTAACAAGAGCAGTAATGCTCCCTCTTTCCTGTTTAAAGCTTACTGCTTTTTGTGGGGCATCCTTTAGAAGACTTGTTTTCTGGTACAGTCTCCCAGTTTGACTACCGACAGCTTGTTGAGATTTTGCCTGCGACACTCAAGAGCCAATTGCAGGTCAGCTCTGCCATGCACCTGGAAGACTGGCTGCCTTCCTCTTCCTTGAAGGGGTCAGTCACATCTAGTTTTCAAGTTGTTTTAATTATGTGCACAAGTTGGGACTAGTAGAGGCCAAGTTGGTCACTTGTGAAGCAAATGCATTTGAACCAGTCCCCAGAGGAGCAAAGTTACTGCACTGCCTATCAACCACCATGGGACCTTTAGGAAGGCTCTTGGGGTACATCTACACTGCAATTAAAAAACACCCACAGCTGGCTCATGCCAGGGGCTCTGGCTAAGGGGCTGTTTAACTGCAGTGCAGACGTTTAGACTTGGGCTGCAGCCTGACCTTTGGGACCCTCCCACCTCGGGCTCAAGCTCCTGTGAACATCTACACTACAATTAACAGCCCCTTAGCTTGAGCCCTGCAAGCCCAGGCCAGCCACAGGTTTAACTGCAGTATAGATGTGCCCTAGTCATTCTGGCAGACATATTGAGGGAGTAGAGTCAGCAGAAGAAGCCAGGAGGAGCCTTCAGTGAGTGGCAGCAGCCACAGCAACCCCTCTGGCTTCTGAAGACCAAGGTGGGAGGCTGCTATGTGGCCGAAGGAAGAGTAGCACCTCAAACAGGCCTAACCCTTTTGAGGAGAGGAGACACTTAACCAGCTGTGTTCCTTCACAGTGCTTGTCTCCTCAGACATTAAAGTCAGTTTTTAAACTGTTCTAACCTGAGCTTCAGACATTGGTTAGTTTTTTCCACCCCCTCTCCCTCCACTTGGCCCCCACTCACTTGCTTATGGAAAGGAAAGAATCATCCCTTTCCCCACCCATGAATTAGCAAGGAAGCAACCCTACCTCTACACAGGCTAATGTTTGAGTTGCCTCATGTTTTGGATTCTGGCTTTTGTACCCTTGCCCTCCTGCCCCCCCCCCCTCGCCCCCCATTACTGCAGTATTTGAATGCCTCAATCTGATTTCTTCCCTTCCTCACAATTATGTTGTGAAGTACTATTATCCCCATTTTACAGATTGAAAATGGAGGCAGAGACACTAAGCAACTTGCCCAAGGTCACACAGGAAGTCTGGTGAAGCAGAGACTTCAACACAGATGTCAAGTCCTATGCCAATACCCTAACCACTGGACAATCCATCCTCTCTAGTCCTTCAATTAGGTCTGCAGTAAAACTCTTGAGCAGGGAACAGGTCTCTAGCACAAATGGACACTATATCAATGTGTGTGCTATTCCACAGAAAACGGTTACAACATACCTGGCTGTCTGAGTAGCCTTCAGATGAAGCTCAGGATTGTTCCCATTCACAGCTTGAACTATTTCCTCCAAGGAGAGCTGAGCAGTCTGTCATGGAGAAATGAAATTCACAGTCAGACAAGGTAAGCCAAGACTCAGACTTAACCTGTGTAGTCAAATAGAAGCCTAGGCCCAATCGGTCACTACTGCATGTCTAAATAGCCATCCTTTATGCAGTGCAGTTTCAGGATGAGAGAAGAAGAAAGTCCATGAAAACCTCAGATGTAACTGATCCCTTGTGCCAGGCAGGAATAAGGTTGTAAGTTCTGAAAGTTTGTTGAGAAGGTTCCAGTGTAGCCAGACTATCAGCTATCACATTGCATTCACTGCTCAAGTAGCCAGCTTGGGTTCTTGCCAGTTCTATCTTCTAACAGGAAGTCTAACATACACCATTGGAAGAGGTTTTCAGACATCCCCTTTCTTGTTTTTTTTTTTAATATTCTTCCTGCAGAACTGAGTCACTTAAACTAGGACTTTGTGAGCTGCTCAGATGTTGCAGTGAACACTACAGAATGGCTAGCAACTAAGTCACTATGCAAGTTAGGTTGGCCATTGAGTCTAGCAGCTAGAATGGTTTTTGCACAGCAGTGCACTGTACTCACTGCATTCTTTTTCTCTTGTTCTGGAGAAAGACTCTCCCCCATGGAAGAGAAAGAAATATTCCTTCGTTTTAGGATCTGTTCATCTTTCTTGGCCTTCCGAAGTTCTACATTAACCTCCATCCTCTGGCGTCTCATTGCCTATGAAGGAAGAGTGCCATATGTTACAAGCTGTTTTGTGAGTGTGAGCTCTGAAAAAAATCGATGTTTCATAGCAGTGCACACATTATTTCTCTAGGAAGTGATCTGACTTCTATCCCAAGTTTAGTCTTCAAGTATACTGCTCAGATTTCCTGTTTGACTTATTTAAGCTTTGTAGCTTCACAAATATGGTGACAAGTCTTACACATGACAGATCAGCAACAATAGTTATTGGGGTAGGGGGATCATGGCAAGTTTTGAGTTATGCTGCAAGACCAAAAAAATGGGAATCTTGTAATGATCTGCCATCGGCCATGAAGCTACCTTTGCAACTGCTCTGGTGACTAGGCGAGCGGAGGATATTCCTGTGGTAGATGCTTTAGTGCTATCCTGGAAAAAATTAAGGTAAATCGGATTCACAGATTGCGAGGCCAGAAGGGACCACCGTGTTCATCTAGTCTGACCTCCTGTATAATTAAGTTTGGAAAAATTGCATTTTTGTCTGTAAGTGTCAATTTCACCATCCACACAAACCAGTGAAAAAAATATCAATTGAAAATTCAACAGGCAAAGAAAGAAAAGTGCTATTTGAGAAATTCTAGTTTGATTAAGAATATTTACTTTGTATATTTTGACATGTGATGCAGACAATTTGTGCTTAAAGCTTTTTCTGAATCTCAACACTTGTTAAGTAATTGTCTGACACCCCCCGGTGATTTCCTGAAACTGAATGTTTAAAGTTAAAAATGCTTAAAACCAAACAGCAATATTTGTCAAAATCATAAAAGACATGAAAATTGAATTCGGCTTCCTGGAGCACATACCTTTTAGAAAAAGCATGCAATCGCCAACGATGGACGTCAATATCCATGGTAATTTGTTCTAGTCTTAATTACCCTCAGTGTTAAATTTACACTATTTCCAGTCTGAATTTGTCTAACTTCCAGCCATTGGATCAAGTTACATCTCTCTGTTAGATTGAAGAGCCCATTATTAAATATTGGTTCCCCATGTAGGTACTCAAGTCACCCCATAACTCTTCTCTTGGTTAAACTAAAGAAACTGAGCTCCTTGAGTCAATTATAAGGCAGGTTTTCTAATCATTTAATTGTTCTCATGGCTCTTCTCTGAGCCCTCTCCAATCTATCAACATCCTTCTTGAATTGTTGGCACCAGAACTGGAGCTACTTTTCCAGCGGTTGCACCAGTGCCAAATACAGAGGTAAAATAATCTTATTCCTACATGCAATTCTGCTGTTTATGTACCCAAGAATCATATTAGCCATTTTGGTGACAGCATCCCCCTGGGAGCTTATGATCAGCTGATTATCCACCACAACCCTCAAATCTTTTTCAGAGTCACTGCTTCCCAGGATCAACTCCCACATCCTGTAAATACAGGATACATTCTTTGCTCCTAGATGCATATATTTATCTGTATTAAAGACATTGTTTGCTTGTGCCCAATTTACCAAGCAATTCAGATCACTCTGCATCAGAAATCTGCCCTCGTCATTATTTATGAAGGACAGCTTTGGTCTTGCATCCTTACACATGCTAAAGGGGAACGGCAGCTTCATTTAGACATGTTAGAAATAGCTAATATATTGGCATAGATGGTTTCATTTCACTAGGAAACTCCAGACCAAGATTTAGGAGGACTTGTTCTGACATTTCCCCTCTCTCAAGGCTGTCACAACTCTGTCTACACTGGCACTTCCTATCAGGAAGTTTTGATAAAGCCATCCTCTGTCGGTCCCCCATTTAGGGCATTCCTGATGCCAGGATAGTCAGACTGTTCTCTGGTGCACATACAAATCCGACACTGATCACAATAGTTATCCTCTCTCAGAGAGCGCTTCACTGCAGCCACGTACAAGGACTTGGCTCCACTTGAGTGTTATTTCAGATTGATTGAGACACAAAGACAATCAGGTATAACTATTCCCAAAGCTGTGGGTCCAGACTGCTGTGTTATGGTGCTGTAACAGAATCAGAGGCCATGCATCACTGTGCTTTTTCAAAGTAAGTGCAGAGCATTCTGGGCAGACATCCCATGGTACAGTGATCCACCACCAGGCTTAGGAGTTCTGGGATTTTTCTCACTGTATGAGGGAACACCTACTGGAAGCCACTGGAATTTGAGGACTTGGTCAAACCAGTGCCCATGATGCCTCTCCTGTTATCCCACATGGGAGCATGGCTGCTATAATTTGTATGTGACTGTGAGAAAGCACGCGCGCTCTCCAAAAAGAGGGCACACCTGGCTGCACACCAACATTTAATCACGGCGATGACATCTGATCAAAATGACCCAGGAACAGTAGTGCGCACACAGGTAAACAGACAGGCCCACCCAGGTGGGCACTAATGCAGGGTACAATAGCAGTGGGAGGACTGCCAGACTCAGAATAGCTCATTCAGAATGGGGATGCACTCAGACCAACCTTATTCCAGGGCAACTCCTTCCAAATTAGAGTGTATCTGCATTCAAAATGGATTAATTAAAGCAGAATGAGATGATGTAATTAAACATGTGGATGTGAGGCAGTTTATCCTAAAGCAATTCAGGTTAATCTCAGATGCTTTCAAGTTTACACAAGCCCCTACAAATATTTTCCTTACCCCAGGATGTTTTTATTTTAAAACTCGGCAGGACTTTTAAAGGTTTGTCAACTTGAGATATCGCCAGCTGGAGAAAGTTGCATCAGTTATGAAACCTGCCCCCAAATCTTGTCAGTTTGCATTTTTTCCTACTTTTTAAATGAGTTTTCCTCAGTTTCTCTACAAGAGGACTATAGAGGAAGTGCTAGAGAACACTGTTCCAACTGAATAAAACCGAGATCCATCTCTCAAATTCTATATTCTATGCAATCTTTTCAAAGCCTTGACCCCCAGGCAGATAACTGTTTTGAGGGCAGTGTAAAACTCAAACAAGAAACCCCAAGCCAAGTAAGAGACAGTTTTAGTGCTAGCTTCAAGCTGCACAAAATTGTGCCCAGTACAGTTTAAGCTCCAGTCTGACAGACCTGAAAAGCTGAATCTCTGCCTTTGACAAGCTTCGAGAGCCAGCTTTCTGCCCCAATGATTTCTTACCAAGTTTGTTTCTCTTGTGGTTTAAAGCTAGATCTTGTTCCTTCAAGCCCAAGGCAGGTTTTCTTCCTGCTGTATTAAGGCTTGTCTACACATACAGCGGTAGTGGTGCAGTTGTGCCACTGTAGTGTTTAGTGAAGATGCTACCTGTACTGACAGGAGACAGGTTTCTCCTCTCTGCGTAAGTAATTCATCTTCCCAAGAAACTGTCTACACCACAGATTTGTTTAGTATAACTACGTCACTCAGGGGCATGAAGCGATGTAGCTCTAGTGACAAGTTCACAGTATAGATCAGTAGTTCTCAGCCTATTTACCATCGTGGGCCACATATGCAGCTCTCTGGTTTATGTGGGCCACATTCACACAATATATATGCTACCTGTATGACCCTGAGGATATCACATGGACCACAGCTGCATGCTCAGTGGGCCACAAGCAGCCCACAGGTTGAGAACCTCTGGTGTAGACCATGCCTAAATCTCATGTTATATGTTTTATCATATTCTGAAAGATATTGTTTAGACCACTTACGGTCAACATTTTCAAGTTCTGTGCCATAAGGGAAGACACCTAGTGAGGAATCATGCATACACATGAATTTGTCAGGACACTGACTGGAGACCTCCATACTTACAGCTGTATCTTTGCCTTTATTTTTAAACTTTCTCATCCTCTCATCTTGCTCGTTTGTGGTAGGCATCTTTTCAGCTGTCTGTTGAGCAAGTTCAAAGCTTCACCTGCAGATAGGATTGGAGACAGAACAGATTTAGTTTCACGGCAACTAGCCAACAAGCTACACCGACATGGTTTAACTTGGTCTAAAGGGAGAGGCTGCACCAGGCACAGGTATGGGCTGTGAACATGTTCTCGTGTCCAAAGTCTAGTACTCCAAACGGCATGTGCTGGGGACAAAGCTCTCTACTGCATCAGTGTTTAGGTACAAGTTTGTTTTCTGGTCAGGGACAGGAAAGACCATCTAATGCTCATGCTCCAGAGCATGAGCTATCCTGGCAGTTAACCAAACGTGGGTCACGTAGAACGCTGACAAAAACCCAGTAACTAACACTAGGCCATTGAAGTTACATTTGTCACTAAGCACAGAGCAGATCTAGGAAAAGAACCCAGACATGTCCTAAGAGGTTTTTGTAGCCATTACTTGTTACTGTAGATTCTACCTCATGCCATCTTTAGTTTAGACACATTCAAAGCTTGAGACGGATGCAAGAGAATCCATGATGTTGAAAGGGCTGACTATGAAGAGACTGAATATGTGCAAGCCTATTTCCTTACGCCACCAGATAGCCTGCACCGTTAAGGTAATAGAGGTGTTCTAGCTTTTCCTATTTTCCCAGATACATTTGTTGATTCTTATTACACCACTATCAACAGCCAGTAAGTGGCTCAGATTTAAGTATTTTTCCAGGTCATAATTTGCACTAAGGTTACAATTTGCACTAAGAAGCCTTGCCCATCACAAAGCTGTGATTACAAGTGTTTGGTTTAAAAAAAACGACCACACAACGGTCAATGTTAGCCACAACTACAGACAAACTCAGATGCATACCACTGGGGAAAGCACATGGTACACACCACCAGCTGGTTTATTTCACAGTGGCAGATGATGCAGGTGACCAAACAGCCTGAGCAGTTTGGTAAAGGAGAAGCAAGGCAAGTTTACCCTTCAACAGCGGTCCTAGGGGATTACCGGCATTGAAATCATGGATGCAGCTGAGATGTTAGAAGTAAGGTCTTTCTAAACATGCTAGTGTAGCAGTTTTGCACACATGTTCCAGTTTTATCTTTTTGCATTCACTACCAGGCATGGGATATATTGCCCAAGCCTTTTGGAGGGGCTAGCCTGAAAATGTTGGCCCTTTGAGGTGCTTCCCACTTAAGGCACCATTTAAAGCCATTTAGCCTCAGCAGGTGTATGAGAAGCCAGAGGCTCAGATACTGCTACTAACAGCCAAATCCACAGGTACATACTAGCCAGCTACCCACTAAGAGGAAACACTCTTGGTTAGTCATTCTACCAGCATGCAGCAGGGAGAGGAAGAGGCCAGTCAACTCCACAGGCTTCACCCACCCCTGCTTTAGGGCTGGATTTAAGCTGTAACTTGCATGCACATAGGGGAGGACAGTTTACTGAGCAAACCCTTTGTTTCTGGCTGTACCACTAGCAGAATAGACCTTTCACCCATCAAGTCATTTATTTGATTTCTGCATTTCTTTGTCAATTGTAACAGAATTGCATAGCGGGGGGAGAGCTCAGTCTAACAGGCTTTGAGATGAGGAGGGGAGGCTAAATGCTCCTGCTTCTTCCCAGAGGAAGATTTTAAACGTCCAAGGAAAAACTGGTGAAAGCCTCCCTCAGGAGGAGCCTCTTCTAGTAATAACTAGTCCACTGCTGCCCGAGACACCTAACAGGTCGGTAACCTGCATAGGACTTCTGCCCTCCCAGCAAGAGCAGAAAAGTGACCTGTCCCCAGCAGCTGGGAGAGGAGGGAGTAGCTACAGCCTCAGCAAGCATTCACAGCAGGCGAGCCGCCCACAAGCTGCACCCCCAGAGAGCAGCTCTGCAGAGCCTGGCCTCCTACAGACTGAAGGAGGCTACCCCACTGCACCCCTCTCCCCCCAGCAGGAGGGGGCTGCAGGCTGACAAACAAGCGCCAGTTGAAGCGGCGAGCGACCCCTCCAGCCGGCGCAGGGACCCCCGCTACAGCCCCTCCACAGCAGCGTCTGCAGCACCAGCTGTTCAACAAAGCCCCCACCCCCAGTAAAGGGCAGGGGAATGGGGGCTGCTTCCCCCCTGTACCTGCTCAGCCCTTGGCGCTGTGCAAAGACTTCAGCTGGAGCAGCAGCCTGAGGATGGCACTTTAATCTCCCGCGGACCCGTGTCTCCTCCCTGATTGGCTCTTTCCTGGAGCCGCCCCGCCCCCGTAATTGCTTAAAATTCTTTTGCCATAGCAACGCCGGGCTCCACCTTCGCCAGGCTGGTGTGGGGGGTCGGAATCACCCTGCCAGCTGGGGATTGCGAAGGGGCCCCAGCCACGGGCTCTGCTCCAGCCCTTCTCGCGCCAGGGACTTGGCTTGGCTCTTTGGGCTTTTCATCCCGAACCCACCAGTGTCTCTCCCCACCCTTTGCCATGCACCCTGTTGCATCAAAGTTAGGGCCCAGCCAGGCCAGGACTAACAGGGCTGCGGCCCTAGCAGGGCACCAGAAGCAGGTATTTTCCAGTCCATGCAGACTGGCTACGTTGTGCGTTAACTGTTCTGCTAGGGTGCTGGGATTTGCTTGGCTAGCAGGGGCAAGCGGCGTGGTTAAAGTTCAGACAAAAAACCAGCCGGGAAAATTTGGGAAATGGTCTTTTCCCTAAATGAACCTGAGATGAAACTGCTCTCACAGTTGCTCACCCTGGGTGAGCAAGGGTGGAAAGGATCAAGCTTGGGGCAGGCTCTACATCTGCTCCACAATCCCCTTAAGGAAAGGAAGTGGCCATCTGAGGCTAGCGGGGACCATGTTCAGTACAGAGAGAGGGGCTGCATGTGAGCGGGAGAAACGGGCAGGCAGCAGCCTGGGAGCTGGCTGTGCAGGGAAGGCCGGGTGGCAAGGAGCCCGGGAGGAAAGCCTGAAAAATTGAGAGCCAGGTAGGGAAGCTGCCTGTTGCCAGCAGTGGCCTGCATGCAGGTGGCATAGGCGTGACTGCCTATATGCAGCAGGTGGATGGCGTGGAGGGAACCCCAATGAGACCCCATTACCTTTACACTCTGTTAGTAGGGTGCCCCAAGAGGTAGGTGAGGAACCATTAGGTTGCTCTTTTATTGAGTAATTGTCCCTTTCAGTTTCCAGTAGCCCTAGAAAAGTGATCTGCTGTTACTCAAAATGGATGTTGATCTCCACCCACCAAAGGCAAGGACCTGGTGCTTGTAGTGCCGATCAATCATGCTTGCCTCCCTGCCCCGTCGCGGACATCAGAGGGGACTGAAGTACCACAGCCCTCAAAGCTCTGACTTGCAGCGGGGTTCGGTACAATGATCTGGTCAGTCAGGGGAGGCATCCTTTTCAATAGCCAGCTACCAACAGCCCTTTGTTACGGGCCCCAGAAAGCCTGCTTTGTGTTCCCTCTGCTTGGTGTACAGGAGCAGCAAGCTGATCCCCAGCACTGGACAGAGGTGACAGCCATCCACGATGCAGGGGGTTGTTGCAGCCAAAGAACATTCATGTTAGCTTCAGCTGAATGAAGAAACACACAGGGGGCAAAAAGACCAGTGTTTGCTAAATGGGTATGGGACTCAGCTCAGAGTTTAAAATGTTTAATTAAAATCTACTTTTAAATTGCATAATATCTTTTCCTGGGAGAGAGAAGTTCACTGAGTCATGTTGGTCCCAGGGTCTGAGAGACGAGGTGGGTGAGGTGTTGGGGAAAGAGACGAGCTTTGGAACTACAGAGCTCTTCTCAGTAAGTTGGACACGATGCCTGGGGCTTGCTTCCAGCCAGAAGACTAGACCCAATGAGTTTTAGGGATGAGGTAGCAACACTGGGGTGAGTGGTTAACCCTCCTGGGAGTAAGTGTCTTGGGGTTTGCATGGGTGTAACCAGGAGCAGAATTTGGCCCCACGTGTCCAGTTAATTACATATACTGAGAACCTTTTAAAGGAAACCTCTGTAAACTACAGGGAATACCTATGTATGTGCTCATGTACAGCATATTAAGACTGCCTGGACTCACAGCTTCAAATCCCAGGAAGGGTTATTTTAGCCATTCCTCCCCAGGAAGATGAAACAAGATCTAAGCAGGTAACTGCATTGGGGGTCTTTCAGATGAGCCCTTCAAAACGGAAGCCTGCTCTTTGCGGACATTAAAGATCCCACGGCACTTTCCATAACATCAGTGTTAGGTGTCATGTGGTTGCACTCTGTCCTTCCTTTCACCTTGGCTCCATGAGAAAATAGCACCAATGTAACTTAACTTAGTTTTTAATCTGATTTAATCAAACTAGTGCAAAAGACAATGCGGGCCCTTTTATTTTGGTTTCAGAGTGGCTTGTCCTGGTTTAGCTTCAGTCAGTTCCCAATATGTGCAAGCTAACCCTAAATATGTTTGGTTTACAGTGAAATAGGAGGTTTCAGAGTAACACCCGTGTTAGTCTGTATTTGCAAAAAGAAAAGGAGTACTTGTGGCACCTTAGAGACTAACAAATCTATTTGAGCATAAGCTTTCGTGAGCTACAGCTCACTTTGGAGGGTACACACAACCTTTCCCACTAGTTTAACTAAACAGGTTTAAACACATACCTTAAGTTACACTGATGTGACTTTCTCATTACAAGTAACAGAGGTGGGCACTGGGAAATGGCTCCTTTACCCTTGAAGACTCTGACTTTCTCTTGGCAGGATATGATACTTTAGAATGTGACTAAGTGAAGAGACTGTGAGGAAGTTAATTGTTATGCTGTTCTCCTCTTTCTCCTGGTGCCTTTCCTTTTCCTGCACACCTGCCCGGCACAATCAGACCCATCCTATGTAGTGCTTCGTGACTGCCAACACAGAAAACGTGAGCGAGGGAGACAGCACGCCCAAGTTCACTAAATAAAGCACCCCCGGAGCTTTGCTTAATTCCCAGACCACATCATTGCCAATAGTGTTGAATGCAAAGCCCAGAAGCAGGCACAAAAGGAGCCGTGTTAATTTCGGCCTCTGCGGAGAACAGGGGGAAGATCAATATTTGCCAAATGGGGAAGGGCAAGATCGATAGAGATGTTTTATTTTCAAACTTAATCAGAGGGTATCCCAACGAATGGAGAGTAAGAAAGATAAAACCCTAAATCGACAAGACAGTGGCCCTCGAGCTCAGTCATGTGTGCTCAGGCTGAAAACCCACATCCTGACAGGTACGCAAACACGAGAACTCTGCCCTGGTGCCAGGGTTTCTGTATCCCAAGCAGGTGGATCTGATCAGACGGAAGAGAAAATATATGTAATTTTGTTCATTTCCTGCATCTCAGAGGAAATAGATCAATTGTACAGTAGGTTTTTTTTCCCTGCCAGCTTTTTGTCAGGCATTCCTATACCAGTACTGAAGATGGGTTAGATCACCACTGACAGCTTTGAAAACATCGTTTTTAAGCCTGAAGATAAAAGGCTGATTCCCCGCCCCCTCCATCTTTTCATGTCTTTTTAATAGGCTTCCTGACGTTGCTGCGTGCAATGAAAGATGCTACTGGTGAAAGACGTCAACGTGCAGGATCCCTGCGGTGGGATGGGACAAGTCATGCAATTGCTGCCCTGGCATCCTCGTGTGAGGTTGTTCTCTGGAGCAGGTATTCAGAGCGATCCTTCTGCAAAATGAAACCTCACCGGATAAAGAGAGGGACAAAGAGAGGGAGTCCTACAAATCTACAAATCCAACTGCATTCAAATTGGGTATCTTGTATGAGATTCCAATCTAGCCCATTAAGTGAACATCAGCAGCCTCATTATTATTATTAATTACCGTAGCACCTAGAGTCCCCACCCAAGATTGGAGCGGGCCCTGTTGTACATATGCTTAGGAAGCAGACTCCTAAAAAGTCCCCACAATTTGCCATGCAGCATGACAGTGTGTGTGTGGGGGGGGGGCAGCATTCAGCTTGTGATAAAACGGGCAAATGCAGAGGAAGCCATTGGGTGCCAGGGGTCCCCTTGGTACGGGTGACGCACTCAGGGACCCAAGCCAAGAGACGCGCCAGTCACCAAGTGATGAATCCAATGCCGAGAGGAGTGCTTTGCTGGTGGGACAGCTGCAGCTGCATTTCAGTTCTGTTGCTAGGGAGGGCAGGGGAAACTATGAGCCCTATCCATCACCCTTATGCCCAGGAGTGGCCCCCTTGGCCCCAGCTGGGCTGTGAATGAGAGTCAGGGTGGCAGGATCAGGCCTGTCAATTGAGCGTATCGTATGTGGGTTTATCCGTAAAGATGTTCTGGTTAACAAGGCTAATTTCCTAGTCCCTACTAATTCCCCAGTCAGCCTAAGAGTCACACAAATGGTGGCCTTCACACCCCCAGCCTTCCACTTCATTTCACCTACTGTTATTATTCCTGTAGCACCTAGTGTCAGGCGACTGGGACGTGGGCAGTCTAGCCTAGTGGGCAGTGCGAGCATCAGGTCTAAGGGTTAGAGACGGCATCAGGAACTGAGCATCAGAAACCAGGGGCTAGGGTCAGAGCTGGAGACTGAGGTCAGGCACTGGGTACCACAGCCAACAGTCAAGCTGGAGTCCCCTAGAGCATAACAGGCCAGGTGGGGTCTCTGGCAGGGACAAGAGTAGTGACGATAATGTGCATGAGCACTGAACAGATAGCAAGCTGCTGCTGGCATGAGCTGCTTTGCTGGCCCCTCCAGCTGATCAGACAGCCTGCTGCAAGCCATGGATTGCCTGGAGACTGGCTCTGTTTCAGGCCCTGATTTCTGACACCTGGCACCCCATTGTGCTAGGCCCCATACGAACACCTAGGAAGAGACAGTCCTGGCTCCAAACAGCTTACCATCTGTGTAAACATGACTGAGGAAAGCCAGGAGAAAGGAAGTGCTGTTATCTCCATTTTACTGATGGGGGATTGAGGCACCAGGAAGATTAAGAGACTTGCCCAAGGTCACTTGGGCAGTCTATGGGCAGAACTGAGCATTGAACCCTGATTTCCTGAGTCCAGTGCCAGAAAAGACTGTCTTTTCCCACCCACTGAGCAATCTTTGGGGTGGGGGGGCCTGGGCTCATGGCCACGGGGGCGTGCACAGCAGGAGGGGATCAAAATCACCACCAGAATTGTTTAAAACTTTTCATCTGCATGGCTATGGACTTAAACCCTCTCCCCAAACAATTTGGAGAATAAATGCTCCAACCTGAAAGCCCTGACCACAAAGGAGAAGAGCAGGTGAAACTGAAGCTGAATGAAAAATCTCTGGTGGTATTTGACTGGTTATGTTACATTTAGTGAATACCAACAACTTTACATGATCAGCTATTGCTTTCTGTGATACCATTTTTATTCTTCGTCCCAGCAAATCCTAGCTAAAGCTGGCTCAGGACACTCAATGCAGCTGACAAAATATAACAATAATGCACATAATAATAATAATAATAACTTACACAAGAATATATGAAGAGGAGAATCTGTCCCTTTGTGTGTGTTTTTCCAGGCATGAGGCTTTAGGCCAAGTGTCTTTAACAGTCTCTTTTCTGCCAAGAATGGGAGTATTCACTCAGAAATATAGGACAGGGGCCTGATTATCTCATCAGTTGCGGAGGCCATAGCCAATGGGAGCTGCATGCATGCAACTGACAGGCTAATTGAGCCCCAGAAATTCTAATGCCAGCACTGCTTGAATGGAAGTGGTAGGAGTCCTTTAGCGCTTGCCAAATGCAGCTGCTAATGTCCGTTAGCCAGGATATATAAGTGTACATCTTAGAAAGCCAGCTCATCCCTGAAAGAACTGTAACTCCACACTAGACTGGACATTAAGGAACTAATTTTATCCTCTTAAGCTTCATCCTTTCTGCCATCTCAGAGGGGATCAGAGTAACAGTTTGGTATATTATTTAAAGATAACATCAGACACAGCTAAGTATTAGAGTTATTATAGGACACTGGTTTATTGAACTGCCAAAGTGTAATCACTGAACTCCTTGAATTTTAAAAGAGTTTGTTTTCTAAAGGAATAAAATAGCAGGATCCAGTAACATTCAGCTCTCGTTTAGTCTCGGGATCTTTTCTATGCCATGAATATTTGGATGTGTTGAAACAGGAAGAACTACGTGCAACTGAGGGAAAAACACAACCCAGTGATGGGCCGTCTCAGATTTACAGGGGGAATCCCATAAATGGGCTGAGGGGAGGAACAGAGAAACGATTTAAACATTTGTGACCATCCCCCACAACTTTCCTCCCCCCAAATATTAAAATTCCGAGGGACTAAATCACTCATTAAAATAAAGGAAAATATTTTAATTCACATGGGAGGGAAAAACCCATGAAAATATCAGAAAACATCCAAAATCATGGATTTCAGAACTCTGGCAACCTAACAAAATCCCTGAAGATGCCACTTTACTGTCAGGGATTCAATACACAATTTCATTATCTGCACATGAATGCCTGGTCCCCTTCCACTCCCTAAATACGATAGTGTTATATTTGAGGCCATGAAGAATCTTTCTCTTTGGAGTAGTGGGTGGCAGGTTGAAGCCTTTCACAAAGATTTGTCCTGTGCTAGAAACACAATGCTGTGTGTAGGGCCTAATCTTGAACCACTGAAGTCAATGGGAGTTTTGACATGACTTTCACAGGGAGCAGAAGCCAGGCGGAGCTGTGTCATACTTCCAGTGAGCTGAAGCTGTTGCTTGCCTGCTTGATGGGGCAGACGTGAGTTATCAAGATATAAATTGTATGCAACACCCTGTGCAAACCCATTTCCTTCAGGGAGGGTGAACAGTGCGTAAGGCCATGTGTAACCCACACACCTTCTGGATGTGGTGTTCTGTCCCATCTAGTGGCACCGAGACCACTTAGAGAGACAGAAAATGAGTCTGCTCTACAGCCTTGGCTAAAAACCAGTTGGCTTTTAGCTCATGCGGTAAAGGCTCATGCACTAAGCTCCAGAGGTCCCTGGTTCGATCCTGCCCGCCAACACCCCTGGTCTGTCGGCATTTCACATGCAATACTTAGCTCTTAGAGAATGTCTTCACTGGAGCTGGAGGTGTAATTTCCAGCTTGAGTGGAAATTCCTGTGATAAATCTGATCAAGCAAGCATGCTCAAAATGTAGCCATGATGGCATGAGCAATGGCACATAGCTAGTGTCTTGGATGGGACCATACTCGGGGCGGCTAGCTCTCTCGGTGCTCACACCCCTGCAGCTACACAATATTTTTAGCATGCTCGCTCAGTCAGAGCTAGCATGGGTATGTCTACTCAATTTAGAAATTACACCTCCATCTGCAGTGTCAACGTACCCTTAAATAGTCACGTCTGTGGGGCAGGGACTGTGTGTGCAGAGTGTAACACAGCAGGGCGCTGATTCTGATCAAGACCTGTGGATGCTGCCATAACCTAACTGTTAAATAAATAAGGACGAGGATTTTCAGAGGAGCCTGAAAGTCAATGGGAATTGGGCACTTAGGAGTTTTTGAAAATTGCAGCCAAGGCTAGGAAGTTAATGGAGATGGGTGGAAGGGGCTTTCTTGTGGTTAACATTAATATTCAAGAGATGCTGAAAACTCTCCAAGGCCTTCTAAAAAGGCACAAGCAGAAGGCTGGACATGTCTCCTCTACCTGTTCCTTCCTAGCAGCTGTTGGTTAAAGCTAATTCTGTGCTAAGCATGAGGATAATACCAATGTCTGTTTCAGCATTTCCTATCTCACACACACTGATTTAGTAATGAGGTTTCGGGGCAGCGGTAATTACATTCCTTGTGCTGTATCCATGCTGCCACTTTGCTGCTCTGATGTCTCTTCACATTTGGGTAGTACCTCTGATGTGCATGGCGTGCTGAGCCACTTCGGATGAGCTAATTGAATAGCTCTTCTTCGCACCAGCATAGCCCTTGGGCACCCCCACCTTGCCAATTGCTGGAAGAGCAGCTCAGCTGAGAATCCAGCCAGACCCACCCCTTCTGGAACACTGATTCACATCTGATTTATATGAAATGGGGCTTGTGTGTTTATTTGTTTGATAGTTCTCTGATTTGCTTCTAGCATGGAGTGAACCAAAGGATCCGAGTGTGGGTTCTCCCTCCTTCACCCCATCAGCCCCAAGTGAGGCTCTGCCACTCTCAGCCAATGGGAGAGCGCTCTCCCATTGATTGAATGAATCCACCCCCAATGAGCAGCGGCCGGTAGCTACGTCAGCTGGAGAAGTGCTCCTGCCAACATAGCGCTGTCCACACCGGCGCTTAGGTCGGTGTAACTTATGTCGCTCAGGGGGGTGGTCGTATAGACATAGCCTAAGACATGTCTTGAGGCTGAGGTCCACACCTCCCTGAGAAACGACTAAGGGAACAGTTAGACCCTCAGAGTGGGAATGCTAAAGGTTCCCCCCCCCCTCCCCCCGGCCACACACATGCTCCTTTTCTTTCCTGTTTTCATAATTGCACCTGGAAGAACTAACCAAGAGAGTACAGGAAAACACAGTAAGGACAGGAGATACACCAAAGGCTGATCTTACAAACAAATGTGAGAGAGGCCCATATAATCCTAATGGATGATCCCATTCATTGCCTGAGAAAAACACCTCCACTACCTATGACATACTCCTAAGCAAAGCATGGTAAGAAAAAACAGGACATGCGGGCCACAAACTTCACTATGAGGCTGGGTGGTGGCCCTGGATCAGGGTAAGGATTGAAGGCAGTAGGTGACCCTGGTGAATGGGTTAAGATTAGGCCCGTCGACAGGGGTGGGGCAAAGGGGGCAATTGCCCAGGAGGGCCGCAGGGCTCCTAGGCACGCATGACTGCGCTGGCCAATCACACCGGCCCGCAGGGCCCCCCAAAGCGTGGGGCCCGGAGTGGTTGTGTGTGCCTAGGAGGGACGGGCGGTCGTGGAAGTGACAGATTCATCACTTCTGCCCCAGGCCCCACCCCTGCTCGGGGCCCGGAATTTCTGTCAGCGGGCCTAGTTAAGGTTGGGGCCAGTAGAGGGTCTTGGGCTGGGGCAGTCCTTAATTTGTGCCTGAATTCATAGCCCTGGCACCTGTAGGCTTGGCGGTGCATAGCCCTGGCACCTGTAGGCTTGGCAGTTCATAGCCCTGGCACCTCTGGGCTTGGCAGTTCATAGCCCTGGCACCTCTGGGCTTGCCACGTCAGTTATGCAAGTAAAAATATTGCTTGAGCCCCGGCACCTCTTTCATTACAAATTAAGCACTGGGCTATGGTTCAGTTTGGGGGCTGCAGGGGTGCCAAGCTAGGGTTAGGATTGGGGCCAGCTTTGGGCCCCGGGCTAAGGTTAGGATTGCAGCTGGGGTCCCCAGGCTAAGGTTAGGGCTAGAGCTAGCTGGGGTCCTGGGCTCAAGTTAGGATTGGGGCCTGCAGAAGGTCCAACCCAGGGTAAGGGTTAGACCCCTAATTGCACCCCTAGTGGGGTTTGAAAGTGCTCAGCACCTCACAGGATCAGCCCCAGGGTGCCGGGCAAAGAGCTCTTTGTCCTTGTTTGGTTAGAGTCAGGGATGTTTGCCTCTTCAGCACATGCGTTACCCTGCCGTCCTCATGGGAGGACAACGATCCTCCCCAAGGCGGCCAGCAGACAACAGCTGAGAATGAGGCTAACACATTTAGCTGGAAGATCAGCATTATTATTTTTTGTAATGATTAATAAATGCAAAAAACATCTTAGAGTCTCTCGGGTCAGACCTTAATATAACCATGTGCAGGGTTTGCCTTTCCCGATGCGAACAACCCCCCAAAGCAGCATCCACCATATGTCAGTTTGCTGCACCCCTGTGAATGTAACAGGCGGCATTGGAAAGGCAGCTCCCGGTTAGCCCCGGGCTTTCCGGGACAGGCTGACTTGAACAGCAAAGCCCTGCTGTACGCAGGCTGAGACCGTAAATCAATCAAACGTCCTTTTGGCCCACTCAGACTTGCTGTTCTTCTATGTTCTCCTTTACCTTACGCTTTACGGGCTGGAGTCTGCAGGAAGAAGTACTCTATCTTCTACGGCTTTGTACCCTAGGGATATGTCTACATTGCAAAAAACCTGCCGCATCAGCAAGTTTCGGAGCCCGGGGCAACTGACTTGGTCTCATGCTACAGGGCTAAAAACAGTAACACAGACATTCCCGCTCGGGCTGGAGCCCAGGCTCTGAAACCCAGCGAGGGGTGGGTGTCTGGGCTAGGAGTGGAATGTCTGCACTGCTGTTTTTAGCCCCTTAGCGCAAGCTGACCCGAGCTGGGTGGCTCACTGCCACAAGGATTTTTTGCCCATCACTATAACAGCTGGGCACCACACCAGCTCCAATGGATTTAGCCTCACAACACCCTGGGGAGGTAGGGCCGTGCTATTATCCCCATTGTGCAGATGGGAAAGTCTGTGAGAGAACAGGTTTCAGAGTAACAGCCGTGTTAGTCTGTATTCGCAAAAAGAAAAGGAGGACTTGTGGCACCTTAGAGACTAACCAATTTATTTGAGCATAAGTACAGCTGTAGCTCACAAAAGCTTATGCTCAAATAAATTGGTTAGTCTCTATGGTGCCACAAGTCCTCCTTTTCTTTTTGTGAGAGAACAGGCACTTGAACCCATGTCCCAGGTAACCACTGGACATCCTTCCTCTCTCACATTTGACATCAGTACCTTTCAGAAGGGGCTACCTAACACCAGCCTCCAAAGTCACTCATTTAGAGTGGTGTAGGGTGGTATTATTTAGAGTGGTCAGGGCAGGGCCCATGTCTTTTATTTGCTGTAAAGCGCCATTAAAACAAATAATTTTTCTAGAATATATAAATAACAACAATAAGTGAGTAGAGAAGTTGGTCCACTCCAGCCAGGTTCATTATAGTGGAGTTTATAAAATGTAATGAGAGAGAGAGAGAGTGTGTGTGTGTGTGTGCGTGCCCTCTGCTGGGTAAAATCTGAATGGCTCAGCTCTGTGACATAGGCCCTATACTGCTACGAAGCAATGGCCATTCTCCTTTAGCTCAAGTGGTATTTATTATTAATTATTATTATTATTTGGACTCATATTTCACTAGTGCCCAGAGTTTCCTGGTCATATTTCAGGACCTGATCCTGCAGCCGTTAGAGAACCAAAATGCCCACTGTCTTCCAAGGAGTTTTGTCTGAGTGGGGACTGCAGCCCTAAGTCAGCATTTCGGATCATTGGTAACATTATCACGTGCCTGCAGAGTCACAAACTCCACCCGCACAGACCCGTCCTGAGCCTGTCTCTCCAGCTGCATTTGGCCCGTCGACTGAATCACTTGGTTATTGCTAGTCCATCTCCTCCAGGCCATGGAGGAGTTTTCAATTTGCTGGGAAAAGCAGGGGAATAAGGACTTGTAGGAAGGTCTGTAGATGTCATCTCCCATCCCTGCCACACCCCCCGCCCCCCGGCCCCAGGCCCCAAGGCCATGGTGCAACCTGGGGCATTTCAAACTGCTCTTCTCAGGTACTTGTATAGTAAGGATAAAAGTCACCTCTGTCTGGGGTGCTTTGCAAGCATTCAGAGAGTGGAGCAAACCTCCAACATCAGGAAAATCCCTCGTCTCCCTTTGAATTCCAACAGTGCACATGGTAAAGATCTTGGAGTGTGAAGGACGTGCTGCTTTCTAAGGGCCTGGGTCTTGAGCACCCTCAGCTCCCACTAACGTCAACGAAGGCAGTCAGCCTCTTCCAGGGCTGGGCCTGTATTACTAAAACACCATTCTGCATGTGAGCCTCCCTAATCAGCTGAGCCAACTCCCCCTGAAGTCAGAGGGAAACATTCCACCGATTTTCATGGGAGTTGGATTTGGCCCTAAATGTTTGCTGATTCTGGCCTCTTGGTTGGATGAGCTAATGCTTGTTTATGATTAACCAGCTTGGCCTATAACCTCATGGGGAGGTATGACTATTTTTTTGCAACCTAGCTTCCACACATGGATAATACAGACCTGTATGTCTAATGGATCAGGATGAATAATTCACCGTCAGTAATTTATCTAATGAATTTCACCTCTCTCTCTCTAGGCAAATTGTTCAGGAGTCACTTATAACTTCCACTCATCGATTCATCGTTTGAAAATATTCACCGAATATGCTCAGCAAATAAGTCACACTCTGTAGTTCGTTCAGGAGCAGTTCATCGCAACCGCTTGATATTCAAAATTCAAGATGGATTAGCTAATTCTGATTGGACATACAGATCATGTGGTACCAGTTCTGTTCCCTGATTGGATGAATCAGATTTTCAGTGTGAATACTCACCATTGCAAATTCAAAATTTTCTTTCTCCAGTTCCCCAATATTTGCTTCAAATCTGCTGTTTCTGCAAACATTTCTGCCAGCAAACTCACTCTTTAGCATATTCACCCTAAGTAAATACAAAAGCCCTTAATGGGGTATACTACTCATGCTCCACCCACAAGCATCGTCAGATGCTTCTACTGAAACATGCAGCAGTGCAGGAGGTAGCAAAGTTGACATTTAAGTGGCCATCTTTAGACTTCAGAGTCAACATGCCACTGCAATATGACTGGGGGCAGTTGCCAAACTTGCCACCTCCTAGAGCAGTTGGGTGAAATTCAGTCCTGGCATAAGCAGTTGCAACTCCACAACTGATGCCATTGTTTGTCTGCCTGCAGACTCAGGCAGACAGCTCAGATTCACAAGTTTTTCATCACACATGTAAGGACTAAAAACTATTTTCAAGTGGAAGCTTAACTCGGTCAAAACTGATAGCGCCACTTGAGAAGTAGGGGCACAGCTGATACCCCAAGTACCAAAGCCGGACTCCTGCTTTTCACTGATCAGCTACCCTCACTGGTGAAATTCTTACCCGTCACCTGGCAGGAAAGAGATGGCTGAAGTTGCGCCTTTGAAGGAAAAATTCATTAGGCAGCTGTTCTATTTCAGCCCCTGGTCCCTGGACTCATGCAGTTGAGTTGGTAAGATGCCCTATAAGGAGAAGAAAGGGAAGGAGAATTCCCCAAGAAACTGGGCATTAATTGATCTCTCCTGAGGGACATAAGCGTTGGCCAATCAGGTTTGCAATGGTGCGGCCAGCTGAGCTTGTGTCTCATTAATGCGCTGTTATTTTTTTTAAAGGAAATGCTGGCTCAGGCCCTTTGGATGGGTATAAGAGAAGCTGGCCAGCCCCTTGTAAACACGCAACGTCTTCCAGCACTCTCGGTGGTAGGTATGTACTATGTGTGACTGTCGGGAAGAGGTGTATTGGGGAGATCTGCTGTGATTCATGCAGCCGTACTGGGCAGGAATTGAAGGTGGAGGTGGGGGGCGGGGAATAATGTCAGGCTCTAAGAAGCAATAGCTACCCCTCTAACTTAGCCAGCATGGATTTGTTTTCATTGTGTTTTATGCCAGAGAGACTTTGAACTCACAGATAGTTTTATATTATATTTGTTACGTCAACGGAAGCCTTGGAAAACTAAACCTCAGAATTTTAACAAGCAAGAGCCTGCTCTGAAAACCCACTGACAATAACAAGGAGATTCCTTTGGAGCAGGCCTGTAGAGAGGCAATTTGATCAAATACATTAGAACAGTTAAAGTAACCTTCTGATACTGTACTTGTTTTTAATAATTGACTTAATTTAAGACATTAGTGGGGTGTGTTATTCAGTGGCTAGACCAGAGAGGGGTGTATCAGGGCTTCTGGGCCGGCAGTGCCACTTATCAGGTGACCTTTGGCAAGACCTTTGTACCCTTTTTCAAAAATGTCCCCGGCTTCTGGATGCCTCCCTTTTGGGGTCCAAAAATAAGACACTCAGGGGCTGATTTCAGAGGAGAAAGGCAGGTGACCAGAAATATCAGATTTTAGATGCCTCATGTTGGCCTCTCAGAAACCAAGGCAACCCCAAACTGATGGACACTTTTGAAGATTTAGGCTGTAACCAGGCCATTCCTCAGTTTCCCCATCTATAAAATAGTATCTCCCAGGGATAGTGAAGCTTACTGAATTGAAATCTGGAAAGGGCTTTGAGAGCCTCAGATAAGGGGCACTGTAGGACTGAAGTGTATTTACATGCACGTATGTTTAGTGGGGGTCTAGTGTAATAAACCTTTTGATCTAATCATTTACTAACATGCTTTAAAGATCCAGGGTCCAGTTCTGCTCCCCTGCCTTTATTCATGTCTAACGTTACCTTTGTTCACTCGTGAGTCCGTTGATTTCAGTGGGATTGCTGGTGGCGTGAGGGCGTGGCTCTTTGAGAACAAAGGGGAGCAGACTCTGGCTCTAAATAACTATTGCAATTCTGGGAATAATAATAGTCAAAACGCAGCAAGGTCCACGGATTTAGCTACACAGAGCACAAAGGAAAACGTTTGCTGATACTCCCTCGCTGAACCTCCTTTATCTCTGCCTGCTTGACCAGCAGGTGAAGTATACAGAGGGAAAATTCTTCCTTCATGCTCTGTGGGTGAAATTCATCCACTGAAATCAGTGGCGTTACACCAGGAATTCATTTGGCCCCCATAGCTTCCCTTATCGCTTCCAGTGCCTGGAGGAGTGGCACTGCATCTTGGTTTTTTTTTTAGACCCTCAAGATCTTGAGTGGGCATCAGGGAAATTGAGATCCCCAAAGGGACCCCAACCAAGATCTCTCTCCGCGTAGTGCCAATCTATTCTGAGAAAGCAACAGGCTGTGGCCCAAGCAGCATCTTCTAAATGGAGCAACAGCTGGCAAACAGAGTCAGCTGCCCTTCCCCTTGGGATTCCTCCCCGTCAGCCAAGGCTGGCTTGTCTAACCATGCAGCTACGTCTGCTGCGACACCACGGCTCAGTATTGCAGTGAAACACTGCTCTGGGTTACGCACCCGCCGTCCTACGGAGTCAAGGGAGCTGCAGTGGTGGAAGAGAGAGTAGCGCTTGGCTCTTAGTCTTTAATGACAAGAGCATCAGGGGTCAGGTCTGTGATGTCTCCTGGAGGAACAGCTCAAAAGGCACAGACCAGCCTTTAAGCGGCTCGCCTCCTGGACTGTGCTGCTAGGGCTAATGAATTCCCTGGGCTAAGGGAGGGAAGCTCTGGGGTCTGATTTCTGGCTGCCGATGGGCTGTTCCACAGCCCAGAGCCCACGCAGAATCTCCGTCGTGCTCAGCATTATGGAGATGCCACTGACACGGGCTGCCTGCCCCCAGATGTGCCCCAACTTGCCACCAGTTTTAGGGCTTGCAAGCACTCTTGGTTGCCCTATGCACTGCCTGCACTGGGGAATTCTCCCCTTGCCACAGGCCAGGGGCTCTTGGAGGAGGTCTGCACTGCAGTTAAACACCCACGGCGGGCCCATGCCAGCTGACTCTACTCACGTGGCTCGGGCAGAGGCTGTTTAATTGCAGTGCAGACGTTTGGGCTCGGGCTACAACTCGAGCTCTGGGGCCCTCCCACCTCACAGGGTCCTAGAGCCTGGGCTCCAGGCCGAGCCGGAACGTCTACACCACAATTAAACAACCCCTTCCTTAGCCCCTGAGCCCCGCAAGCCTGAGTCAGCTGGAACAGGCTAGCTGCAGATTTTTAATTGCAGGGTAGACATACCGTTGGGGCTTACAGGGTTTAGGGTAGATGGGAGAATTCATCTCTCCCTTTCTAGCCTCCCTCTTGGTAACAATCCTCCAGTTTGGGGGCATCCCAGTCTCTCACTATGTGCTGTGATGGGGCCCTATTGAATTCACAGGGGGTAACTGTAGCCTGCAGGGGACAGAATAGGGCCCCAGGATTCCCCACTGTGCTCCTTGCCAGATTCTCTGCTCTCTTCCTTTTCACAGCCTTGCAGGAAGCACTGCTCCCCATCTCTTTTCCTTCCGGTTTCACCCTCTGCCTGACCCGAAGCCAAGATGCCTGGTGGGTACAAAGGCGAGTGCGGGGACGATGTTGACCCCATGCCGTTCCTGAATCCCCCCGAGAAAGAGAAGCTGGAGGCCATGAACAAGCCCTATGACATCAAGAAGTCGTGCTGGGTCAAGGATGACAAGGAGGGTTTCGTTGCCGGAGAGATCCAGTCTGACAAGGGTGACCAAGTCGTTGTGAAGACTGTGACCAACCAGGTACAGTCGCCTCTGTGAGTTGGATGTGAGAATGACAGCAGCTCCCACGGGGTCACTGTCCTAACACTGCAGCTGCATCACCAGTGTAAGCCTCTAGATTTCAGGGCCTGGTTTCTCCCTCCTCCCTCTATGGGGCAGAGGCTTAAAATCCATGGAAAGCCAGGGTATTCTCTGGGGAGAGGGGGAAAGAACCAGGCGCAGGAGTTAACTGACCAAATAAGATTAGCCCTGAAGCCAAGTGGTGCGAGTAAGGATTACTCCTGTGAGTAAAGCTTTGCCAGATCAACACATTGTTAGTCTGAAGCCTGTAGCCTCCGGCAGGCTGAAAGTGGCAGTGGCTGCCTGGCCGGGCTTGAAGGAGAGCTTTGCCGTTTGCTTTGCAGCTCTCTCTTTCTGCCCATAGTTTTGTGGGAAGGATGCTCGTTAACAGTCTGAGCATCTTCCACACAAAGCCTCTGAGGTTTGGTCTGATTAGAATGTCCCCGTGCTGGATTGGCAGCCTGGGCGAGTGAAGCCTGCTATCCCCAGGGCGGGCCCGGCATGGGGAGCACCAATCCACGTGCCCGCCACATTGCCCTGCTGACGTGCCTTCGGCCATGACCTGGCCTGAGCCGTGCTAGGGCTGGAAGTTCAGTGTCCATGGGCCATGTAGGCCTTTGCCCTCTCTGCAGAGCCTGTCAAAAAGGTGCCGTTGACAATGAGTGCAGGAGGGGTTGAGATATGGCTGGGCGTCCATGGAGACCATCAGACCCATCTCACATAACATCTGATGGGTGCTCACTGGCCTAACACCTTTCAGTGGCTATTGAAAGAGGCTGGATTGAACCCAGGGACGATAGGGCATAAGGCTCTACATCCCATCTGCCAGTTACTTCTAACTCTGGGTCAAATATTCTGATGGAGACAGAATGCAGACAGACCCCACTTACGTAGTGCTTCCCTAACTCCCCAGACCCTCACCATGAAGAAGGATGATATCCAGCAGATGAACCCACCGAAGTTCTACCAGGTCAGCGACATGGCCAACATGACCTTCCTGAACGAGGCCAGCGTCTTGGACAACCTGCGGCAGCGTTATAGCCACATGAGGATCTATGTAAGTGGAAGGCTCGCAGGGGACAGCCGAGTAGCGTGTGGCAACGAACATGCCAGGCACTAGTGGGTCAGAAATAGTCACTGATGCCAATTCAGAGGCCCAGATCCAGACCTGAGTTACTTCAGTGTAAATCTGGAGGCACTTTCTTCTTTCTGAGTTCCACCCCATTCAAACCCTCCTCCAGGCCTGCTTGGCTCTCACCTGGTTAAAGCAGATGCATGTCAGGCAGCCTGGATTCTCACCCTTGCTCTGCCTCTGTATGAAATCAGCCAAGTCAAGTCACTGCTCTGTGCCTCAGTTTCCCCATCTGTAAAACCGGGACAATGAATGACGCTGCCCTACGCGTGTTGGAAGCACTCGTTCATGCTTGTAAAGCCCTTTAGGATCCCTGAGTGCAAGGTGCTAGGTGAGTGTCAGGCATTAGGGAGACCTGAAGTATCACCTGAGGTGGCACAATAAACCAGCTCCGTGCTTCCCATTGCAAACTGGTTTTCCTCATGCTGGCTGGTTTGTCTTCTCCTTCTCACCCTCCAGACGTACTCTGGTTTGTTCTGCGTGACCATCAACCCCTACAAGTGGCTGCCAATCTACGGAGCCCGGGTGGTCCAGATGTACAAGGGCAAGAAGCGTACTGAGATGCCCCCTCACCTCTTCTCCATCTCTGACAATGCCTATCATGACATGCTCCAGGGTGAGTGCGAAGGGCAAACCGGCTTCCCTACTCCCCTGGAGCCTCCATCCTTGTTCATCCCAACCACGGCTGCCCCCAGAGGTCCCTCTGGGGTGGGGTGAGGTTCCCCCAGCAGTGAAAGTTGCTGCAAAGTTGGGCATCACCTGAGCTTTTGGGGAGGGAGAGACTAGCCAGATCCCCCCTGCTGAATCCAGGGCTCTGATGCCACAGAGCCCCCCCATGGAAGGGCTTCCGCAGAGCATGTTCTGAAGATGGCACTTGCCCCTTCCTTGTCAACACCCATGGGTTAGGCTTCCCTGTGTGGATGGAAGAGGAAGGGCACATCTGGGAGCAGAGGGGCAGGGATCAAGGGCGTTATCCCCAAGCCCAGACTATGCACACCCTGCAGGACTGGTGCTTTGTTCCTAGGGGTTTCTGGAGAGCCTCGTTAACCCTGGCCTTGTCCTGTTTGTTGTTCCCCCACAGATCGTGAAAACCAGTCTATGCTGATTACGTAAGTATTCCTTGGCAGTCTTCAGCTGGTCATCTCTGCTGAGCGAGAGGGGAACAGGGCTCAGGGAGAGGAGGTTGTATTAGGTCTGGGAGGGAAAGTTGTCCGGTGGTTAGAGCAAGGGCTGGCAGTCAGGATACCCCGGTTCTGTTCTTGACTGTCATGGACTAAGGTCCCGATTGTCCTTGGGTGTGTGGGTAGCAAGGGGGACAGGAGCCTTTCCCCACACTTGTGTGCCCTGCGCGAGGACCTGCTGCAAATGCCATCCCTGGGCTTGGAAGGGGTGTGTAGGGGGGGAATGTAGGGACTGTTCCCTCGATGCATCCCTGGGGGCTCTTAATTTTTCTGCTGATTCTCTGCAGGTTTAGTAGAGGCAAGATGCACAATCCCCAGCTCCGCCACAGTCTGCCCCCTTGCCATGCACAGATCGGTGAGCTCAGAGTCTCTCTGCAGTGTCCAGGATATAATGCAGCAAACTGGGATGATCCCCGCCATCACAGCATGGACACTGTAGATATGTAATACCCCAGATTGCCCCCTCATGGCCTGGAATGGCCCTGCAGGCACCTGCCTCAGTTTCCCTCTGAGTTCTGAGAATAATACACTTCTACCCAGAATCTTCAAGAACAATATTACTTACACACTTACACTTACACTTACACACACACACACACACACACACACACACACACAAAACCTTGGGCTAATTTATCAGATTAACCAGCTCCCCCTTTTAGATTCAGGGTTTCACAGTCCTCCTTCTTGGGGATCTATGCTTCTGAGTTCGTCCTTTCAGGCTCAGCAGCTCCTCCTTGACTGAGCTTTCAGCCTTCTTTTGAGCACCCACCCAGTCAAATAATCACTCTCTTGATCCTTCCCAGGTGGGTCTAATAACCCCAAGCCGCTGTCTGCGAGAGAGGGGAGCTTTGCTCCCTTCCCGCCCACTCTACCAGGCTCCAGGTCTCAGACCCTTAAAGGAACAGTGGTCTTGGATGGCCCTATATCTTTCCTCTGCCTCCTCAAGCTACTTCCCCGGGCTGTAAAGGCCGGAAACCTATTAGAGACCCAGGTGCCACCAGCACACAGTATGGGCCATGTGTTGTAAAACTAGGGCAATGATGCAGATTTTGCATAAATGTAAAACTCCTCCTAATGACTCTTCTAGAAGTATCAACTGCAGGCCTGATTCTCCTCTCGCTTACATTGGCCTTACACCCCTCCCGTTCTTGACTTTAATTAAGTTATTCCAATTTTGCCCTGGTGCGAGGGAAAGCAGAATCAGCCCCGGTGAGCTTTCTAAGTGACCATTCACGTCACAGATATCTTTCCCCAGGGCAACTGCCTTCAATCTTTCCCGGCTCATTCTTGGGAAGGTCAGTCCCTCCGAGAACGGGCTCATGCCTGCAAACATACGCAATAGAAGCAATGACAGGTTTCAAAGTAGCAGCCGTGTTAGTCTGTATCCGCAAAAAGAAAAGGAGGACTTGTGGCACCTTAGAGACTAACAAATTTATTTGAGCATAAGCTTTCGTGAGCTACAGCTCACTTCATCGGATGCATTCAGTGGAAAATACAGTGGGGAGATTTATATACACAGAGAACATGAAACAATGGGTTGTTATTTCTCTCCTAACACAGAGAGATCATTTCTTACCTGTCGCTTGTTTCTTTTTACCAACACCTTGTTTCTCCTGTTTGTTTTATTTAGCGGAGAATCCGGTGCCGGCAAGACTGAGAACACGAAAAAGGTCATTCAGTACTTTGCCAACATCGGCAGCACGGGCAAGCAGGCTCTTGACGGGAAGGTAAGACGCAGGAACGTGGGCGTACCCTCACAACAGTCATTCAGCTACCCTTGGGAGTTCCCTGAAACTGTTCTTTAAAGAGCTGCAGGAAATGTTTGCAACCAAACCCCAAAGTCTTTTGTGTTTAGATTCCGAGGCCAGAAGGGACCACTGTGACCATCTAGTGTGATCTCCTGTATAACACAGGTCACAGAATTTCCCCAAAATAATCTGCTTTTCCTTGTGCAGGGATCCCTGGAAGATCAAATCATCCAGGCTAATCCTGTTCTGGAGGCATTTGGAAATGCCAAAACTACCAGGAACAACAATTCCTCGCGTTTTGTAAGTACCAGCCTCTCTCCTGACTCCAGTTTCTTTGGGGGAGGGGAGATCCTGCAATGTTGCAACCCAAAAGTGTTCACAGAGGAAGAAGCCTCTCTAGGAGTAATGATGATAAAAATAAGAAGGATGTATTTAGCACTTTGCATTTCCAAATGACCATGCCCGCATTAATTACCCTGCATTTGCTAACATTCCAAATCAAGCTTCATTGCATCCAGGTTCACTAAAACAGGCACAAAAATAGAAAATCAAACGTTGCCAGAAGCTGGGAATGGGCGACAGGGGATGGATCACTTGAAGATCACCTGCTCTGTTCATTCCCTCTGGGGCAACTGGCATTGGCCACTGTCGGAAGACAGGATACTGGGCTAGATGGACCTTTCGATTGACCGAGTATGGCCCTTCTTATGTTCTTATTTACAGTAAGAAATACACATTCATATTAATGATCCACTGTATTAGTGACCCTTAGTGCTTATAGATCCAATTCAAAATGCTTTGCAAATGTTAGCAAATGAACCCACAGAACATTCCTGTGAAATAAGTGAGTATCATTAATTCCTTCTAACTGACTGGGAAATCGAGCCATGGAGATTTTTTTAATTCAGGAAATCTCCGAAGCACGTGCTTACGTCCCCCTGGAAGTCAGTTGGGTATATGCTAAAATACTTTCCTGAATCAGGGCCAAAGAGCTTTGTCAAAGTCTCATAGCAGGTGCGTGAGAGTGTTCCTGGCTCCCATTCTTCTGTTGTGTGCACTATACAGCATTGCCTCATGCTGTAATAGAAAAGTTTCTTTAAGCTCTATTAAAATATCCAGGAACAAAGGCATTTTTATAGATTTGATCTGTGAAAAGACTAATTGCTTCTCGCTGACTTGCAGATTTGCTCCTGCTGCATGGCCCCTATGATCCCTCAGAATCTCTCAGCTACTCCCTGTTGTTAGACAGATATCGCAATAAACGGTCTCCTCTTTCATTTTCTTATCCAGGGCAAATTTATCCGAATTCACTTCGGTACCACGGGCAAACTGGCTGGGGCTGACATTGAGAGCTGTAAGTAGCCACATTAATTTTGTCATTTACTTCCACCTGGGTCTCATCCAAAGGCCATGGGAATGAATGGCAAAACTCGCATTGACATCAGTGGTCTATGGGTCAGGGTCTATATTGTGTGGCCGTTTTCTGCACCAGGGCAAAGCTGGAGTTAATTCTATTAACTTGATTGATTCGCTGTGGTGTAAATGAAACCAGAATCTCGTCTCTGGTGAAAAGACCTGTACCAGTAACTGCTACGGTTACTTGTATTCATCATCATCAGGACAATGGCATGACTATGGTATACTTAGGATTCTAAAAATAGCTGTCTAGGAATGTGCATTGTTCTTTGTTTGCACACATGCATTTAAAACCAAACTTAGACCCACATATCCCAGCTCTCAATGCATAAAGACCTTGGTGTGTTTCCTGGCTAGGGACTTGGAGAGGGCAGAAGAAAGAGAGAGAGGAAACATATGGATGGTTAGGTTTTTTTTCCCTGGGGGATTCTCTATATCTGCTACTTTCAACTGGTCCCTGCCTTGCAGTTCTCTCTGGAGGTCATAGGTTGCATTCACCTCTTTTTTTTTTTTTTTTTTTTTTTTTTCAACAAGGAGGTGTAGATTTCCTCCCAGCCAATCAGAATTGCAGCCTAACTGGCTGTTGAGCAATGGAAGGGGCTTCTTCCCCCTACTTCTTCTTTGCAAATGGCTGAATTTCCTGCTTCGGCATCATTTGCATGTTGCAGCCTCAGCTGGTGTGACCAAGAGAGTAAGAGACCAGGAATCAAACATAAGTCTCCTTCATGTCAGTGAGAAACAGCACCACTGGGCCAATGCACATGGGCATAGAACATGACTACAGGGCACAGGGAGTCTTTTCTATGGCCCTTTTTAGAGAGGAAGAGCATCTCAGAGATGATTAGTCGTTTAATCATATATGCAATAAATTGACTTTTCATAACATCCTTTGAAATGGAAAGAGCTTTGGGGCAGTTGTGTATCTGGAGATTAGAGCAGGGCTCTGAGAACCAGAAATCCTGGCTTCCTTGGACCCACCATTGACTTATGACCCTGGATAAGTGACTTCATCTCTTGCTTCCGTTTCACCCATTTGGAAAATAATTATAATAAAGCTGATCTAACTGGGAATGTTGTGAAACTCATAAAGTTCTTCAAGATCCTCAGCTGAAGGATGCTTTAGGAGTGCAAAGTATTATACTTATTGTTACAGTAATGATGGATATAGTGAATGGAGAAGAAATGTGCTTCCAAAGGATACTTACTGTACATGAAATTCTGGCTCCATTGACATCAACAGAGCCAGGATTTCACCCTACACCTTTTACCCATGTCTGCAATCTTAACACAGGCCTGGGTTTACCAATGATCCCCTTTATATTTCAGATCTCCTAGAGAAGTCTCGTGTCATTTCCCAGCAGGCAGCTGAGAGAAGCTATCACATCTTCTACCAGATCCTCTCTAAGAAGAAGCCTGACCTGATTGGTATGGCACTTCTGTGTATATTCACTCTTCTTAACTCAGGCTTCCCTGATATGTCCTCTGTTTCCAGGATGAGAAATCTATTTGCCAAAGCTTTGTTTAGCAGTCGTTAAAGTAGGTTGATTCAAGAAGGTGACCTCTTACTGAAGCAGCTAAGGAGGAGGAGGAACTGTGGGGAGACCAAGCCAGTGAGTGAAGGGGAAGTTGTATTTCCCTTTCTTTAACCCCTGTAACTGACTGGTCTAAGGCGTGCCATGTAAGGGCTCAGCCAATCTGGTCAGGTTTGGTGCTAAGGTAATGAACATCAGGTGCAAACTGAAGCGATGGATTGCTAGAGCACGGAAATTGCTTATTTCCCTAGACATGGGAAACACACTGAGGCCGAGGTTTTCAACGTTGCATAAGAGATTTGGGTGTCCAGTTCTCACTAATTTTAATGGGAATGGGGTGTCCACATCCCATAGGAGGTCTGAAAATCTCAGCCCTAAAGGAAGTCTCTTACAAAGTGCTCCATTAGAAATGGATCCCAGGGAAATGAAACTCCTAATTCCCCTCCCCATCTGAAGAGTTTTCCTTCTCTACCCATAGGTCCAGATCAGGTACTGCTGTGTAACTGCATTGCTATCAGAACATGTAATCACCTCGTGGTTTGCCTTCTGCAGAATCTTTGCTTCTGGTGCCTGATCCCAAGCATTACCACTGGATATGTCAGGGTGTAACTACAGTAGACAACATGGATGATGGGGAAGAGCTGCTTGTCACAGATGTAAGTCTGGAAAAATGAAATGGGGGAAAAAGGTCTGGCTCAACAGGATGCTCCTCCATGATCTCAGTTCTCTCTAGAAATAAGGGGGCAACTTCTTATTAGTGAGAGTAATTAACTATTGCAGCAACTTACCTAGGGATCTTTTAGATTCTTCATCACTCAGAGATTGGGCCTCTCTACAGGATATCCTCTAGCTCAGCCAGAAGTTCTGGGCTGGATTCAGGAGATCCTGGGTGAAATTCTATGACCTGTGTTAGTCCAGACATCAAACTATATTAATTATAATGGTCTTTTATAGCCATAACACCTATGAATCTGTAAACTTTGGTGCACATCATGGGGTAAAGCCTGCTTATCTCACTCACATGCACAGTTTCATTAGGCTTCTTGCATGTGGAAGCCTAGCAGATTCTGAGCCTTCTTTGATGACTGGTTTCATACAGTTTTCTCAAAGGGCAATCTGGCTTTGGAAAGAGCTTATTAGGAACCTTGCTCCTGATGGGGGTATTACAAGCATTACTTCAGCTACACAGAGTCCAAACTGTCTTCAGCTGCTGCTGTTATAATGCCACACGACCCTCTAGACGAGCTAGGCTTCCCTCACTGTAAATGAGCTGCTAGCTAGAGCAATAGCTTTAGGCGTAGAATAGTCCTCAGAAACACTGAATTTCCCCACATCTTTGTACAGGCCGTTTTAAGTTCAGTTCTGTTATAGACTCACAAGACGGAGACGGGAAAAGGCCAATTAGGTCATCTAGTCCCTCGCCTTGCTGTTATTATAGGGCTGTTTCCTACAGTTAATTCACCAGTGTTTTGGCCAGGCTAGTTTCGGGTGATAGGATTCCACCACTGCCCTTGGGAGACTGGCTGGTGACCTGGATTTCAGGAAATATTGATAAGGGTTCCCAAAGGTCAGGTGTTACTCAGCCACATTCCTCTTTGGTGTGACTCTACCAGAGCCAATGGAGTTACATGAGAGATGGAAGCAGCTCCTTCTGTCTTCCATCAGGCTCATTGTTTGCATGAGATTCAGGTGTCCGCCCAGTGTGGGAGTTCAACCAGCCCTTTGTTTATTTGGTGAATGATGAAATCGTGGTCTGAATTTGAAAAATGATCTTTTTTTTTTTTAGTGGCGCTTGGTGTTTTACAGGCTTCACTCCTTGAAAATGAATGGATTTAAATGAAACAGCTGAGATTCTCAGAGCCCTCTGAGGGGATCGCAATGCCCTACTCCCCTGAATTTTAAAAAGGGGGCTTTGAAAATCTCAGCAAATGCGTTGGATTTAACTCCTTATGTCATGAGATTGTTCAAATGACTATGCCGAAGGGGCAGATCCTCAGCTGGCGTTAAGTGGTGGATTAAAGACAGTCAGGTTACACTGATGTCCATTGGCTGAGGATCTGTCCCAAATGACTTCCCCGAAATGTTATCTAGAGCTAGTTCGAAGGGATCTCACTAGGCTGATCTTGATGGGCTGTGAAATGACTTTAGGTTTTTATAGTAAGGAGAAGTCCTCCTGCTTAAGGTGCAGGTTTATATTTCCCTTCTGTGGGTCTCTTTCCCTTCGGCCAGGTGGCCTTTGATGTTCTAGGCTTCTCGCCAGAAGAGAAGCTTGGAATTTACAAGCTGACCGGAGGCATCATGCACTTTGGCAACATGAAGTTCAGGCAGAAGGCAAGAGAGGAGCAGGCGGACGTAGACACCACCGAGGGTAGGCTGGGGTCACTGCATTGGGTCAAAGTACGCCCAGGAAATTTACACCCAACCTGAGAATGGATTGTTTTACTCTGCCAGTTCACTGACGTCCCAGAAAAGCTACCCAAACCCAAGCATGTTTCCAAAGGATAAAAATGACCTTAAACAACCAACTGCATCTGAATCTTTAAAGGGAGCAGATGTGCTACCGGGAGCTGCCTTTCACCACTCCACAGGGGTGTCAGGCCTAGACAGGTGATTGAGCATTCAGCAAAAAGCTTGATTGTTCCTCATAGACATCACCCTGCATTGCAGCGAGTATGGAGTCCTGGGGGAGTGGGCAGACAGAATGTCTCCTGGAGGACAAAGGCAGAGCACCCCCTGCTGCGTCTCTTTCTTGACTGTGCTCTACTCCCTCAACTCCAATATGGCTGGCCAGCTCCGTTGGCCACTGTGTGTGAGGGGACAAAACTATGTCCCCTCCCCACCCCTTGTGGAGTGCTGTGCTGTAGCGGTGAAGCAGTCTCAGTGGTCCCCAGAGTGCAGAACACATAACCCCTTTCCGGAATATGCGAAAAGACACAAACAGGAGATCAAGCAACATTATTCCTCCCTTTAAGATTAACTAGGTTCCTCCTGTCCTTCAACAGTGGCTGACAAAGTTGCCCATCTCATGGGTCTCAACTCCGGAGAGCTCCAGAAGGGCATCACCAGGCCCCGGGTGAAAGTGGGCAATGAGTTTGTGCAGAAGGGGCAGAACATGGAACAGTGCTATAACTCCGTCGGCGCCCTGGGCAAGGCTACCTATGACAAGATGTTCAAGTGGATGGTGGTCAGAATCAACAAGACCTTAGACACCAAGATGCAGAGACAATTCTTCATCGGGGTGCTGGACATCGCTGGCTTTGAGATCTTTGAGGTACACAAAGCAGGAGACCCTCTCTCTGAAGTGGGACCCCTCTGTTTGTGAAAATATTCCCTTATCATCCTGCCCCCCTCCAAAATGTTAACTTCAGTATCCGTGGACATGCCGGCATAGTCAGTCATCATCCAGTGGGATGGGTCACTAAATCAAGGGCTCCAAACCGAGGTCGATACCCTGGCAGAAAACAATCAGAGAACATGTGGGGGTTAAAAAATGAGCAAATGACCACAGTGGATCCCTCAGTTGCAGGAACCCAGCAATCAGGCGGCTTTGCATCAGGGAAAGAAAGGTGCGTGTTGTTCCCCTTTCGGTTTCCTAAGGCCGAATTCTGATCTCATTTCCACCACTGAGGGAATCTGAAATATCTCTGAAGTCAGTAGGGTTGCTCTAGACTTGCTCTGGAATAACAGAGATCAGAACGTGTCCCCGAGGGTGGACACGTTGCTTCTTGCCCAGCAGCTGTGTTGTATTTGCAGCCTCCGGGGCTACATTTCAAAGGCCGATTAGTTCATGCATTGCTTCCCCCCATCTCTCTGCAGTTCAACAGCTTTGAGCAGCTGTGCATCAACTTCACCAACGAGAAGCTGCAGCAGTTCTTCAACCACCACATGTTTGTGCTGGAGCAGGAGGAGTACAAGAGAGAGGGCATTGTGTGGGAGTTCATTGACTTTGGCATGGATCTACAGGCTTGCATTGATCTCCTGGAAAAGGTAACTGTCCCTGCCCTGAAGGAGAGGCGCGTGGAGAGAATGAGCTAGAACAGATGCAGAGAAGGGCTACTAGGATGGTTAGAGGAATGGAGAACTTACCTCCAAGAGGAGACATACAGAGCTTGGCTTGTTTAGCCTAACCAAACAAAGGCTGAGGGGAGCTATGGCTAGTCTCTATAAATACACCAGAGGGATAAGCACCAGGGAGGGAGAAGAGTTATTTCAGTTAAGAGCCAATGTTGGCAAAAGAACAAATGGATATAAACTGGCCATCCACAAGTTTAGGCTTGAAATTAAATGAAGGTTTCTAACCATCGGAAGAGTGAAGTTCTGAAACAGCCTCCCCAGGGGAGCCGCCTTCCACGGCTGAGCTTGCTAAGTTTATGCAGGGGACGGTATGATGAGACTGCCCACAATGGCATGTGGCCCGTCAGTGACTGCTAGCAGCAAATATCGCCAATGGCCAGAGATGGGACACTCGATGGGGAGGGATCTGAGCTACTACAGTGAACTCTTTCCAGGGGTCTGGCTGGTGGGTTTCACCAACATGCTCAGGGTTTAACTGATCACCATACTTGGGGTAAGGAAGGAATTTTCCCCACGGTCAGATTGGCAGAGACTCTGGGCTTTTTTCGCCTTTCTCTGCAACGTGGGGCACGGGTCACTTGGTGGTTTGAACTAGAGTAAATGGTGGATTCTCAGTAACTTGAAGTCTTTAAATCAGGGGTAGTCAATTACTTTTTGTCAAGGTCCAAATTTCTTGGTCAAGGTATAGTCAAGATCCAGACACCGGAGAAAATAATAATAATAAATAAAATAACAATCATGATAATAATAAGTACATAAAAAAAGATTTTGGGGTCCGTTCAAAAGTGTCTGGCAGTCTGGATTTGGGCCGCGGTCTGCCTACTGACTACCTCTTCATGATTTGAGGACTTTAGTAACTCCGCCAGAGGTTAGGGGTCTATTTCAGGAGTGGGTGAGGTTTTGTGGCCTGCGATGTGCAGGAGGTCAGACTAGATGATCACGAGTCTACTCAGCTGCACATAATTACATGACTAGATAATAATCTAGCTGTAAGTGGCAAACTCAAATCAGAGGTGAAGCTGCCCCTGCTCATCACTGAGATGGCAGTAATGGGCTTCTCTCATCTGCTTCTACCTTGCGATCCTCTTTCTTCCCCCAGCCCATGGGCATCTTCTCTATCCTGGAAGAGCAGTGCGTGTTCCCGAAGGCCACGGATGCTACTTTCAAGGCTGCCCTCTATGACAACCACCTAGGCAAATCATCCAATTTCCTGAAACCCAAGGGAGGCAGGGGCAAAGGGCCTGAAGCCCACTTTGAGCTTGTGCACTACGCTGGCACGGTACGTCCCGAACAATGTTATTTTTGTTGGCAAATCATCCATGTAGATCCGGCTACCTGCATGGGCCTGACCCTGCACTCGCTGAAGTTAACGATGAAACTCCCACTGACTTTCAGTGGAAATGGAACCAGGACTGCACTGCAAACTCAGGCCTGTTAGACCCATGCCTGAGTGCTCGGTGTTTCCAAGCCCATGTTTCAGCATCCATATAGCACTGGGTAATGCACCAATCATGTCATGCTTTCAAGGCATTTGACATATCACAGCACAATGTGCCTTTATGGGCCAAATTCCCTGCTGGGATAAACTGGTGGAGCTCTGCTGACTTCAATAAAGCAGCACCAACTCACCCCAGCAGGGAATTTAGTCCTGCAGGGTCTCATTGAAATGCATCTCAAAATGCTTTATAACAACAACAACAGAGATAAATCACAATCTAAAACTTCAGCTGGGCAAATGTATGATCAATGACTCAACAGTAGCTCACTTTAGTGGATTATGAGTAGCAAGTCAATTGCCTCTGTCAGGGATGGTCTATGTATACTTGGTCCTACTTCAGCGTGGGTGGGATTGAGTAGGTGAGCTCTCCATCCCTTCCAGCCCCGCATATTTATGATTTCTATTATCAGAGGAGTAGCCGTGTTAGTCTGGATCTGTAAAAGCGGCAAAGAGTCCTCTGGCACCTTACAGACTAACAGACACATTGGAGCATAAGCTTTCGTGGGTGAATACCCACTTCATCTCACGTGATATGATTTCTATGACACTTCAACACACAAGGCTCAGCTCTGATCAAAAATTAAATCCTTAAAAAAATTCTGCAAACCATCTCCTCCCCCCAGTACCAGGACTTTGTTTCCGGGAGCACAAAGGCTCGCAGGACAGTTACTAGGATCGCAAATCAGCCAAGGGGTTAAATTAATTTTTGCTTGTTTCTCAAATGCTGCCAGAAGAGCCGGAGTCCTGGGGTTCGCTGCCGCTTGTCTAGTCTTTCATGGAGACTGCGTCAAGCAGCCGTGCCAACGCCTAGCTGCAGGAACAGTCTTTATGCATCTAACCAAACTCTGCCCGTTATTCATGCACGCGACCGCACAGACATTCTGACAAAACATGATCACAGCATGAATCACAAGAGCTTTCTGTATCTTATTTACATTTAGCAGCTATTGCCATTCCCGGGTCACACATGGGCATTTGCCATTGACATTTGTGTTAGACTACCCCACGCTAAGTTCAGATGACACCAGTGGATGGGCCATATTGTCCCCTCTGTCAGTGGCTCCAGGTGAATGTATATTAGGGAAGTGTCTAACCTCTGCCTGCAACAGGCCTCCCTCCTCAAAGCCTGCCAAAGCTCCTTCGTCAGGGGAACATCTGCTTTCCATGGCAAGAATCCCTGCTAAACC
Organism: Chelonia mydas; assembly: GCF_015237465.2. Lineage (NCBI taxonomy): Eukaryota > Metazoa > Chordata > Testudines > Cheloniidae > Chelonia > Chelonia mydas. Next base: position 8,966,587 of record NC_051250.2, on the reverse strand, counting down.
CACAAGACTTCAATGAGTAAGTTAAGGCTGATCGTGAGTCAGCAATAACTCATTTCAGAGTAACAGCCGTGTTAGTCTGTATGTGCAAAAAGAAAAGGAGTACTTGTGGCTTAGTCTCTAACTCAGTCACTTTCCCGCTTCATGCAGTGGATTTCTCCCCCTCCCTCTTCAGGGGTCTTCAGGGCTAGTGGTCAATGGAGAAGAAGCATCTTCTTATTTGTACTGTGTTGCAGCAATGTTCTCTTTCAGAATCTGGAGTGTTCACTTTTCTCCACCTTCTCCAGGTGGCGTACAATATTACTGGGTGGCTGGAGAAAAACAAGGACCCCCTGAATGAAACAGTGGTGGGCTTGTTCCAGAAATCCAGCATGGTACTGCTGGGTAATCTCTTTAAAGAGGAGGAGGCTGCAGGTACGGTAAACATCACACAGCACAGCAATGTGGTTGGGCGCAAATGGGATCGTGTCTAGCCCTTTAGTGTTTCCCTGCAATTCTCTGTGGCAAGGATTAGGCCACTGGTTGTAGCACCCTCTGCAGCCAGGTAACTGACTTCCTCTGCGATACAACCTCTTCCATGCTGAAGGATGGGCTAGCTCAGTCCTTGAAAACGACGCCCCCTTAGTGTTGGCCGAGATAGCTCACCTTGTTGGAATGAAGCCTCTTTAGAACACTGCTACTGGCACACACTTGTGTCTGAATGAAGGGAGGATGCAGTGCGGAGTTAAGGACAAACTATGGAATTCCCTCCAGGCAGTAAATGGCCTTCTGTTGACCAGACAACTGTCAGGTTTCCTATCAACCAGAAAACTTGCTGCCTCATCGGATTGTTGCCAGTCCGGCCTGGGGCTCCACACGTTCAAAAGATGAATGGGAAAACTATGAAAAGGCTTTTAAGATCTCAAATTATTAACAGATTGGGTCAAATTCTCCTCTCAGTTACACTGGTCCCACTCCATCCAGTTACAGTGCAAAGCAATGCATATGCACCCCTGTAACCGCGGGAGAATTTGGCCCAATGATGTACCAATACATGTACTTTCAAACAAAATATTGTAAACTCAGTTTTTCGTTCCCTTCTTTTCCAAGCATTGAGCTCACTTCAGATTCCAGGATTCCCTTACAGTAGTAAATGAATACAAAATCCCTAAACCAGAATAGCGGGCAGGTTTGATGGATGCTTGTTTTTTATTTAAGGGGTGTCTTCTCCAGCGAGAACTGTACTGTGAACTACAGGCTCCTGAGGAGATATATTTATTTTGTGTGCTATAGTATATCACTTATATGTTACGCATTTTGATATTGTTCAGCTGGTGGTGCCAAGAAGCAGAAGAGAGGCTCTTCTTTCATGACTGTCTCCAACTTCTATAGGGTAAGTGGGCATTCGCCACCCATCAATTGCAATATAGGGGACTTTATTATTTGTATTTTGGTAGTGACCCAGGCCCCCATTGGGCCAGACACTAGACACACATATAACAGAGAGCGGCCCTGCCCAAAGGAGCATACAATCGAGGATATGATCTAGGAATTACAGCTATGCTCTAGGAATTATTTTGGGGAAGTTCTCTAGCCTGTGTTATACAGGAGGTCAGACTAGTTGATCACAATAGTTTCTTCTGGCCTGGGAATCCATTCGTTTAATCTATGGATCTAAGTTTTAGAAAAGATTCAACAGGTAGACATGGCAAAGAGGTTGGGAGTGCAAGAAAACAGTGAGATCGTTTATGAATAGTGGAATAAGAAGAACACGAAGATCACATCAGCTGCCTTTTAGAACTGAAAATCCAGGATTCAGACCCTCTTGATCACCCATGGTGCCCTCAAACGTTCATCCATGCAACGCTCTTCACCTGGTGTGCAGCATCCAGCCTGCACCTGCACCCTAGTGTTATCTTCACAACTAAGGAGTGTGAATTAATTTACTGAGCATGAAGTTCTCTCTCTTCTGCTTGCCTCGCTCACTTTATTTCTCTTCCTCCGGCTTCAGGAGCAGCTGAATAAGCTGATGACCACTCTGCATAGCACGTCGCCCCATTTTGTACGCTGCATCATTCCAAATGAGTTCAAGCAGTCTGGTAAGCATCTGCAGAGCCTTTGAACCACACTCGGGCAAAGAAACACAATGCCTTCTGCCCTAGCTTTGGCTGGCTGAACAGCAGATCTTTATCCAGTCCTGGAAGAACATGGGGTATCGCTTCATAGAACACCTCTGGGTCCCTTAAAGGCAATGTTAGTGTGGGACAAGACTCCAATAGAGAGGTTTGAAGACAAGATGGCTAACGAGCAGTTAGCTAATGAACAGTTCATTCCTCTGTGGCTGCCAATGAACAGGGAAATACCAAACTGCCTTGACATGCAGTAAACTGGCAAGGACAGTAACAGAAAGCACAGGGTAGCACATGGACTTCTGTTAAAGGGTGGTTATCCCTGATATCTCCCTTTAACTCCTTGTCTACTCCTGAATACACTGTTGGGCTGATAAATGTACCAGATACTTCACCTCCTGGATTTCCAGGGGTCAGTGGAATCTCAGCCGCACAGTAATTGCAAGAAGACTGATGGAGCAGGGCTGAAGTGAAAACATACACGAACAGGCCCTCTGGTGTAGAACATCTCAGCTTCTCTTGTACCCAACACAGCAAAGTGAAGGGCGCCCTTAATACACTCCTTTCTCCTCCATTTCAGTTCTACCCCCAGTGTGTGAATTCTGTCCACTACTAACCTCTCCCTTTACATCTTTGTGCCACCGAGGGCGAACGGCGTGAGAAGCTCCAGTCGTTCTGTTCCCCTGGCTCTGGCTCAGTAAAGTGAAGTGCTGACCTGTTCTCTGGTTTTCGTAGGGGTGGCTGATGCCCACTTGATCTTGCACCAGTTGGCCTGTAACGGAGTGCTGGAAGGCATCCGCATTTGCAGGAAGGGCTTTCCTAACAGACTGCAGTACCCTGAATTCAAGCAGAGGTGAATGTTTATATTTTTCGGCCCATTTGGGAGGATGGACACAAACAACACCCAATATGGGATCCTCCTTGGACAATCGGGAGATGGATTAGTTCCACCGCTAACCCTCCTACATCCTCTCCTTCAGGAACTCTTATTAAGTAAAGATGAGAAACAGAGATGGTTATAAACACCTCACAGCTGGCACCCCAGCCCTTTTGAGACCTTTGCTGGAAGAGACTGTGATGAAGTAGACATTAACCCTTGCCTAGCTCCAAGGCCATCCTTAGGCGTATGCAGCATACACGGCTGCGTAGGGCACCCAAAAATGTGGGGCACCACCGGGACCATAGGCGCCAACTTCTCATCTTGCTGGGGGGCGCTCAACCCCCTCCCCCACTCCAGGCCCTGCCCCCACTCCACCTCTTCCCCCAAGCCCCTGCCCCACCTCTTCCCACCCCGCCTCGCCTCTTCCCTGCCTCCTCCCCTGAGCGTGCCTCGTCCCCACTCCTCTCCCTCCCTCCCAGAGCTTGAACACTGCGAATCAGCTGTTCGCGGTGCTCCAGAAGTACTGGGAGAGAGGGGGAGGAGTTGGTAAGCGCAGGGCCACCAGCGCGAGAGGCGAGGGGGGAGGGGGACAGAAGGGGGGAGCTTGATGCTGGTGAGTGCTCTGCACCCACTAAATTTTCCCCATGGGTGCTCCAGCTCCGGAGCACCCACCCATGGAGTCCGTGCCTATGTCCAGGACAGCAGGCAAGAGCGGGTCGGCCCCCGCACACCCAGGGCGTGCTGCAGTCTCCTTACTAGGCAGAAGGCAGGGGCCGTATTCACAGAGCCTAATGCACTGGCGCGGCACGTTCTGCATGAGGGAGAGGGTAGGCGGGGCAGGTCTCTGCGGGGACCTGTGACTCTCCGCATCATTCTGTCAATAAATCAGAATCTTTTCCATAGCGCTACTTCTTTAGTGCAAGTATAGTCCATCAGCATTATAGTGTGCTTCATTTGTTTAAACTGGTTTTAATAAAGTGCATGTGGCAAGTTTTCCAATACTCTCTGCTTATGTTTGCGTTGCTAAGAGCAGGTCGGCCATAGGGGCACCAGTTTAATAATGCTGCGTAGGGCCCCATAAATCCTAAGGACAGCCCTGCCTAGCTCTTCTCCTAACAGTGGCCCTTACATCACTACATGTCTTTCTCATTTCAGATATCAAGTCTTGAATCCCAATGTAATCCCTCAGGGATTTGTGGACAACAAGAAAGCATCAGAATTGCTGCTTGCCTCTACTGAGTTGGGGGAAAATGAGTTCAAAATTGGGCACACCAAGGTACTGTTTTTTCCTATCATATTAAGCTAAATTAATTCAATTGAAGTGTGTCCACACAGGGAATGGCACCAATTTATGCTGATTTCAAAACAAATTTTAATTCAAGCACTGGGACTTGTGTGTGTCGACCAGGCCTCGGAGTTAAAAGTTCCTACAGCAATCTTCGCTCCGCCCTCCATTGCCTTCCAGTATGTGAACTCACGGCCCAGAGCAATGTGACATGCTCGTTCTCAAATACAGAGCAAGATAATGCAAAGGAGGCACGCTTTTAAAGATGGGCTAAACTCTCAGGTCCCTTCACTTTTTACTCGCTCCTCAGTGTATGTCTACACTAGAAACACTACGGGGGCACTGCTGCAGACACTGCCAGAAGGGGTTCTTCCGTCACTGTAGTATATCCACCTCCCCGAGAGGCGGTAGCTAGAATTCTTTTGCTGACCTAGAAGTGTCTATACCAGGGTTTCTGTTGTCTTAATTACGCCATGCAGGGCGTAACCTAACTCTGTAATGTAGACCAGGCCTTAGCCAAGTAAAAATTCCACGAAGAATTTTGCCCAACTTCAGACGGAATTAAAAAAAAAATGAGTCAAGACCTTGTTTTTTGCCCCTATAATCTTAGTGGAGCATGTCAGAAATTAATATTTCTGCATGTATGTTTTGTGTGATCATGTAATGAAATAGACTATTGTGATACACATGCAGAGGCGGAAAAAGTTCAGCTTTTTCCAGGAACTTACAATGGAATTTTCTAACTTGTATAATACTCCCAGACCACTCCTCTAGCATATTTCATCCTTCGATTTCCAAGTGCTTTATTATATGTCCGTTAATTAAATCGTCCAGTGTCGTCGTTATCCCCATTTCACTGCTAAAGGAAGACAGGCAGAGAGAGGGTAAGTGACCTCACTGAGGACGAACAGCAAGTCAGTGCTAGAGCCAGAAAAAGAACCCAGGAGTCTTGACTCTCAGGCCCTTGCTTATAAATATCCCAGCCTCAATATTCTATTCATACATAATTCTGTGGACTTACAGCACTGGTCCCCAAACTTTATGGTCCGTGCCTTCCTGGCCCGGCCCCCCAGGAGCCATGGTTGGGAGCCAGGGCCGTGAGTGGGGCCGCGGTCAGGAATGGGGCTGGTGCTGCAGCTGGGGCCTCAGCCGGGAGAAGGGCCGCGGTCGGAACCGGGTGCCATGGTCAGAGCTGAGGGCCGCAGCCGGCAACAGAGCTGTGGCTGGGAGTGGGGCCACGATCGGGGCTGGAACTGCAACCGGGGCCGCATCCAGAAGCGGGGGCGCAGCTGGTTGCAGGGCCAGGAACCAGTGGCTGAGGCTGGGGCCGGCGTGGAGCTGGGGGCAGAGCAGAGCTGGGTGGTGCTCCCTCCCTTGCCCAGGCTCAGCCGCAGCCCCCCCCGAAATGTTCCTCCATGCCGCCCTAGGGGGGCGTGTCCCACAGTTTGGGGACCAGTGACCTACAGTGATAGCAAATGTAGGTGGAAAGTCAGACAGGTCAACAAAGGCAGAAACCCACGACGGAAACTAAAAGGGGACTAACAGTCCTGACTAAGCCCAGACACATGAATAAGCCTATAGATGGGGGAAGAAGTTCACAGGTTCAAAGTTCTGGTGCATGACCTGGAAGCCAAGTTCTAACAGTCTTCTCTTGCTCTTCAAGGTGTTTTTCCGTGCCGGAGTCCTGGCCAAACTGGAAGACTTGCGCGATGACCGTCTGGCAAAGATCATGTCCATGCTGCAGAGCCGTGTTCGTGGCTTCCTGATGAGGATTGAGTTCAAAAAGATGCTGGAAAGAAGGTATCCCTTTGAAATATGAGACACCACTTCGTGCATCCGAGAGAGCGCTAGAAACCAATTGCTAACATACTTCATTCTCTACTAGGCACCATGAAATGAATCTTGGATGTCAACCCTTGGTCCTGGCACACAACCAAAGTAACGGGGTTGTGCACTGTGGATCTATATGGGAATCAAGGGGCTAAAGAATCTTCCCCTTCAAGCCACAGGGCGACAATAGTTCCACTACCTCCTGTGCATCTACTCTACTAGTTGATGGATCTATGTAGTGATGGATCCACGAGCCCTGCCTCTGTTCGGGAACCTGATTGTGGAGCAGTGAGCCCTTTGGAACACAGCTTCATGGTACCCAGCTGAGGTAGATCAGAGTGGGGCCTTAACATATTGGTCCCACCCTGGGCAGTAGAACTGTATTGTTTCTGCTGCCGCTAGGGGGTGTTTATGGCTGCAAGATGGAGTGGGTGGAAGGGAGGCAGATATTGCCAGTTAGAATCGTTTCCAGCCGATGCACCATATTCGTGTCTTCCCCTGCATGAAACACCCATGTTCTACTTCAGTGGCAGCATTTCTTCTATCCCAGTACAACCCTGCCACCCTTTTCCTACCTCAGCACACTGCCACTGACCTTTCTTGCATCTGGGACTGGGAGAACACTGCTCCATCCATTCCTACCCCACTCAGCGAATGCCCCAGCATTACATAGCCTCTGCATATTGGCTCCAGCCTCCTGGCGGGGTTCTATCACACTGCCACAGTGATACCCACCCAGAACAATACACACGCTGCACAATGAACCTTTGAAAATAATATCTGCTTTAGGAAACAATCGTATTAAATTAAGAGAACCCCCCCCTAGCCAATGGAGAAAAGTGAGTTCAGCATTTAAGAATGAACTGAAAACGACATTTCTCAAATGAGCTGATAAAGAAACGTGCTGCATGCCAGGACAATGTCTTGATGTCTCAACTACCTAGTCACATTGCCAGGAAACTGGTGACTGTTTCTAAGCCACACAACCTGTTCGGTTTCATTACAGGCTAGGCCTGATGGCGATTCAGAGGAATGTTCGCAAATTCCTGCAGCTGCGCTTCTGGGGCTGGTGGAAATTGTATAACAAGGTGAGACCCGTGCTTCCCACAAACAAACCCCCTCCTCCCCCCCACTGTACCCAGCTTACACAGAAGGAAATAAAAGCAGCTGCAAGCACTGGTAATGGGTAGGGCGCTTGGATTTTGAAGATAAGGGGTAGAAAAAAAAGAATTGCCTTGCCCAGTTATTCAGCAACAAGTAAATACACTTTGGGTGCCAGTCACTTTCTTGCTAATTATTAACAGGGCAAGGGGCATGAATGATTTCCCTCCAAGTCAATGGCAGAGCAGTCTGGAAATGGAGGACACTTTGAAATCTGAATTTGCCACCTCCATGAAACGGGAATTACGTTCTTTAGGAAATTCAAGCCCTGGATCTCCCTCCTCCAACAAATGAAGTTCAACTCTGCCTTAAGCGGCTAGGTGTTGTAGTTCTGAACGCAGGAGATGGACTCAGGCTATTAATTAAATCCTAAAACCGAGAACAAAGTTTCTTGGTCCATTTGCCCCCCAGCTCAGAAAGGCGTGGCCTAAATAGGACGGATGAGCCCGATTCCACAGCAGTGGCTTCTTCTCTTGTCTCATAGGCCCATTAAGATTAAATTTTTTTTGGTGGCAGGGGATGGAAAGGAGCATTGGCCAAGATATTCTTGCTTAATAGATGCTGAAGGACCCATACACCAATTTAAGGCCAAATTTAACACAGGGGAACCTAAACAGCATCTGATCAATTTACCTGTGTACCCGTTGGGAGCACAGCCTCCCACATCCGCACATGCAAAATTGATGTTGCACACCTTAAATATTCATTATTCAACCCCCATTTTGTGTGTGTGCAAATGTAAATATGGGGCTTTTGCACGTGTGCAGGCCAAAACGTTAAAAATGTGGGCCCAATGTCCTCAATTTACCGGAAGTTCAGCACCTCAGGAGCAAAGACCCAGAGCCTCAAAGGTACTTAGGCATCTTACTCTCCCATTTAAATAAATATCTTTGAGGACCTGGGCCAAAAAGCCTCCAAAAGACATTGTCAGATTTTGATCTCAGTTACACTGGTGTGAACCTGCAGTAGCTCTTGCATAATGACAGGTTTCAGAGTAGCAGCCGCGTTAGTCTGTATCCTTAAAAAGAAAAGGAGGACTTGTGGCACCTTAAAGACTAACAAATTTATTAGAGCTCACGAAAGCTTATGCTCTAATAAATTTGTTAGTCTCTAAGGTGCCACAAGTACTCCTGTTCTTTTTGCAGTAGCTCTAGTGATGTCAGTGGAGCTCAGAATCTGGCAAACTGTCCTGATTTCTCTGCTGGGGCCCAGAATTGTTCGGGTAAGTAGTTTATGATGATGCCTTTCCTGGAAGTCATCTAACACACACTGTAGCGATGAAGCACTCCGCACCAAATCAGTCATTTCAGAAGACACCAGGCCCAGGCAATACTTCAATATGGCAATAAAGAGATTGGCTCAGGAGCATTCTGGGGGAAATTGCTACAGAGAAGACCCATTTGTGAACCTCACTGGCTGAACTGCATGCTTACAGGTGAAGCCTCTGCTGAATGTGGCCCGACAGGAGGAGGAGATGAAGGTGAAGGAAGAGGAGCTGAGGAATGCCATGTCGAAGACTCAGGAGCTAATTGATCGTGTCAAACAGCTGGAGGAAAAGATGGCCACCCTCAGCCAAGAGAAGAACGATCTTACCATCCAGCTGCAGGCTGTGAGTTATCAGAAAAAGGATGGTTACCGGTTATGTCTCTTCCTTGGGCCTGTAAGAGGGCACTGGCTATAGCTTCTCCAAATGATTCATAAAAGGGCTTGTTTTTAAGAATCTGGAACAAGTAGAGAGCTGTGGGAGATGGAAAGTGAGAGTCCTAGAGAACCACAGCAGGTCAAAGAAAAACCCACCTCTTCCAAAATCAGCAGGAGGCAGAATGGCCTAGTGGTTAGAGCAAGGCAATGGGAGTCAGGAATCCTGGGTTCTCTTCCTGCCTCAGCCACTGATTCTGTGTGACCTTAATCAAATAGCTTGTGGAAAAATTTTCAAAAGCACCCTCTAATTTGGGTTTTTCCATTTCTGGGTGTTGCACAGTCAGCCTGTGGAACTCCTTGCCAGAGGATGTTGCGGAGGCCAAGACTATAACAGAGTTCAAAAAAGAACTAGATAAATTCATGAAGGATAGGTCCATCAATAGCTATTAGCCAGGATGGGCAGGGATGGTGTCCCTAGCCGCTGTTTGCCAGAAGCTGGGAATGAGTGACAGGGGATGGATCACTTGATGATTCCCTGTTCTGTTCATTCCCTCTGAAGCACCTGGCATCGGCCACTGTCGGAAGACAGCATATTGGGCTAGATGGACCTTTGGTCTGACCTAGTATGGCCGTTCTTACATAACTTGAAACACCGAAGGCCTGATTTTCAGAGATGCTGTGCAACCAAAACTCCAGCTGGAGTCAACGCACCTTTAACATCCTAGCATAGTCGCTGGTGCTTAAGTGGAGCAGCCCTGACCCATTGTATATGGATGTTTAGTGCCACAAGAGACCAGAGATACAGTAGCCTCTAAAATGATAAAGGTTGTGCTTCCCTCCCGCCATTAGGAACAAGAGAACTTGATAGATGCTGAGGAGCGGCTGACCCAGCTGATGAAATCTAAAATTGACATGGAGAGCCAGATCTCAGAGATGAAGGAGCGTCTGGAAGAAGAGGAGGGCACAGCCTCTTCCCTGAGTGCCCACAAGCGCAAGCTGGAAGGGGAGCTCAATGACCTGAAGCGCGACCTAGAGGGGTTGGAAACCACGTTGGCCAAGACTGAGAAAGAGAAGCAGGTAGGAAGCATCATCGTTATTTTAAGCCCTCTCTTCCTTGCCCTTTAGGGAAATAACCACTGTCAAGAGCAGGGAACCAACCAGCAAAGCTCATGCCATCTGAATGCCCTTTGAGAAGCTAGCTCGGAACCTGTCAGCTGTTCCCTCTCCAGTATTCAATATTCCCTCTTCCATAGTCTCTAAAAATCTGCTATTCCTTCTATCTTGAGCTGGGATGAACCCAAATCTACAACTCTCCTTATTGTCCTGTATTAGGAGGAGTAATTTCCCTGTAACTCCCACAAATCTCTCTCTACAGAGGCCTTCAGAGCCCTTCCACATCCTGTGTTAATTACCACCTTCCTCTCACTGCAAAGTTACTGGGTCTTTGCTTATAAAATGTGCCCCCATGAATCCCTCCCAGTTGCCTTTGCCCTTTTGTCTAAGTTTGGGGGATACTCCCTCTGTTCCCTATCAACCGTTTCTTATTTGGAACTGTCACAGAAGGTTTAAATCCATGATGTTATAGCCTTTTTGTGTCAGTGTGATATGGTCCCTGGGTCACAGTCAGCAAATGCTTGTGGCATCCTGCTGCTTCCCCTGAAATCAGTGTTAGCTAGCTAGAAAGCAGGACAGAGTCCTTTATCTTCAACTCTCATAAACCTACCATGTGTGAGAGATCAACAACAGAGGTCCAGGTTCTGGCCTTCCCGAAGCTAAAGAACTACAAATTAGTTGATTTGGGAGGCACTAAAAGTTGACATGGCTGGTTGTGATCTTGACTATGTTATCTTCCCTGTCTCCAGGCGCTAGACCATCGAGTGCGAACCCTGACTTCGGATCTCTCTGTCCGGGACGACACAATCGCTAAACTCCAGAAGGAGAAGAGAGCGTTGGAGGAGCTGCACCAGGTAGAAAAATCTGCTCCATTTTCTTTATTGCACCCCAATCGCGTCCTTAGGGCTGCACTCTGGGAAAGGAGAAATGGTGTCCTACTCAGGCTATCGAGAAATTAAATTCCTGCACAAGTGGGAAAGGATCCCAGGTCTCAGTCATGCTGGGAATTTGTGTGTCTCCTACGCATTATACATTGCAGAAGAGTAAAATCATGCTCCTTTGCACTATTTGGCTGAGAGATCTATTGTGAACTGCTGGATTTTGTGTGAACAAATACAAAACACACCTCCTGCTGTTTGAACATGTCGTTTGTTAGCTCCCCTGACCAGGGACCGCGTTTTTCTTACATACAGTGCAAAGCCTGCAGTCAGTCAAAACCCGTCCCCAGCCGCATTCAGCTCAGCAGACTGACGTGGTCCAGGCACTCCCGTTACCACAGCGTAGCATACAAGAAGTCAGGATAATGAGCTATCATGCTAGTAATAGTACTGAATTAGTAGATGTTCTGCAGGCTCTTTTCCACATGTAATGAGCTCACTACCCTTGTCTATTCTCACATCTTTGCTGAGCGAGGAAGAGACTGCCTTTTCCTGGGTGCAAAAGATGGTGTGTGGATTAGCCAAGAGCAAACGAGGGCGGTTCTTTTGTAATGATACATGTTGTCATTGGACCAGATCCTGCAGGACTTGCTGACAACTTACGCAAAGCTCCCATCAATGTCAGTGGGTGTTTGGCCTGAATAAGGAGGACTGCCGCTGTATCCCAGGATTATTAGTACCATCTACTTCCTTTAATAAGACACTAGGGAATTATATGAATCATTAATAAACCTGTTATTCTGAGGAGCCTTCAATGAGAGTAACTGGGGTTTTGGATGGGCCAAGAGATAAATAAATATATTTGTTTGTCTCTAAGGTGCCAAAAGTCCTCCTTTTCTTTTTGCGGATACAGACTAACAGGGCTGCTACTCTGGAACCAAGAGATGGGGTTTTTCTTATTGTCAGGACAGGGGTAGCTAGTCTTCCAGCCAACACAGCGCACCAGGGATGGCCCTTTTCTCTGTCTCTCCCTTCCTAGAAAACTCTAGATGACCTGCAAGCTGAGGAGGACAAAGTGAATCATCTGACCAAGAACAACAGCAAACTTACCACTCAGCTACACGAGGTGAGGACTAGGTGGTCTGAGATTGTCATTTCATTCATCACTGTGGAGGGGGCTTGTTTTTAAAGATCGACATGTTGGGCATCTCTGATGAACATCTACTGCCCGGGTGTTATCATTGCAGAGTGCTTGTCTCTACCCCGCCAGCTCTTTCAAATTCTTGTGGCCATTGATTCTCCTCCCCCCTTTTATCTCGGGTTAGCTGGAGGACAACTGGGAACAGGAAAAGAAGATCCGTGCCGAGGTGGAGAAGGCCCGACGGAAGGCTGAGGGCGACCTGAAAATGACCATTGAAAACCTCAATGAGATGGAGCGAGCCAAACTGGACTTGGAGGAGGTGGTTAAGAAGTAAGTGTCAGTCCATACAGAATCGCATTGTGTGGCAGATACTCCGGAGTCAAAACAGGGCAGCACCATGGATCTGATGGCGTTAATTATACCTGACAGCCACTTCATTAGAAAAATCACGAGTCAGAGTTCCTCTTGGGATCCTAGAAATCCATTACTAACCTAATGCCAAGAGAGAGTGCTCTCTAATGGTTAGAGCAGAAGACGAGGAGTCAGGACTCCTGGATCTTATTCTTGAATCTTTCTCCAACTCACTGTCTGATCTTTGGTAAGTCAATCTCTCTGTTTTCCCTCTTATACATGGAGTATAACCACATCTACCTCGATGGGTGTTGTGAGTCTTAACTGATCATTATTTCTACAAGGCTCTGTGATCCTTAGATAACAGCTGTTCTAGAAATGCAAAGTATTATCGCTAATTAGATCATTATTATAGTGTCACCACTGACTACTGTAGTGATGGGTCTGCCAGCATTTCTCTGGCACTCCTCCCCTTCAGAATTAACTTTAAGGATGTAAATTCACAATTACATATTATCGAAAGCACTGCTATTGTTAGTTAAATAGCTAAGTAGCTAAGCAAATGAATACAGCCATTAATTAGTAGGTGCAAAACTTGATAATGCCAGTCCTAGCAGAGAGCTCAGCAGGAAGTGCAAGGCTGTCGTGTTCCCGTTCAAGGGAAGCTAAGTGCAGACACAAGTGAGGTTAAGCACTAAAATCGCTCCTCCACACTGAGTGAATGTATCCGCTCCTTTGGGTGGCCATGCCTTTACTCTCAAGAGTACATTGTAAAAAGGGGGCAGGGAATGGACATGACTGAGGAGAAATGAGCTTAAGCACTAAGGCTCATCATGCTAAAGAGCTAATCACTTCTGCACAGCCTAGAGTCAAGGGTTCCTGGTGGAGTTCTTTCCCAGTCCTCTTGTAAAAAGGACCATCCACCATGTGACACCCCCTCCCACCTGAAGGGGTCTCTTGTGCCTTTTCTTGCAGGCGAGACATGGAAATCAATTCAGTCAATTCCAAGGTGGAAGATGAACAGTCTCTGAATTCCACGCTGCAGAGGAAACTGAAAGAACACCAGGTGAGGAATGCTCTGACTATTCTCTTGCCCTTTACATCCTGTTTCAAGACTCTCCGGTTTTCCTTTCCTAGTATCAAAGGGACTGTCCAAACTCACATGAGAAGTCAATCCACTGGCATGCTAGGGAGCTGGATGGGCCGTTAGGGACCCATGTCATTCATGACAAAGGACAAGGACACCACTGAAAAACTCCTCAAACCAAAGCTCCAATAACACCAAACCTTTGTGGCTAGGGCCAGATTCTCCACTCTGGCTCTTCAGTGTAAACTGGTGTAACTCCACTGAAGTCAGTGAAGCTACTCCAGGTTCAAACCAGTTTAAATGAGATCACCGTCTATCCCCTGGTGGGGTGGGATCTATTCCCCATTCTTAACATGACAAGTACAAATGTCAACTTCCTTTTCTTCTACATAAATTATTCTAAGAAATCCAGTGCAAAACAGCAATCCAGCTCTTTTAAACCTATCCTATTAAAATGGAGACAAGGCCCTATTGTTCTTTAAGACCTCAATACTCTTCTCTTCCAGTAAGTCATACAATAGTCAGGTAGCCTCTTCCTTTTCCAGGTAAATACATTATACAAAGCTCAGCTCAGAGGCAGCAGCTTTGTGGTTTTTTTCAGGGAAATTTTGATTCCCCCCCCCCCCATGGCCCTGTCTGAAGCCCAAGGATGTGGAATCCCTTGCCCTATTCCTCACAATGAGTCAGCGGCTCAGTCAGCTCTGAGCTCCACCCCGTCTTTTGTTCCAGCTACTTACACTAGACCCTACTTCCTTTTATGGCTGGAAAACTGCAGCCTCTGCTTTGAACGTAAAACTCATCACAGCTGTCCTGTCACAATGATATGGCAAGAAGGGAGGTGATCTACTGCAGGCACCTCTTGGTCTATTTGTATCTACTGCACAAGAATGGCTGGTCACAAATTTGGCATCGAAACTAAGCACAGGGACTTCTATGAAGTTTCCCTTCCCCTAACCAAGAGGGGATAAAGTTGTGAATCATGGGAGATGTAGCCCAGCCAGAAACGCCAGCCCATAAGGCACCCAAACTACAATTCCCACAAGGCACTGTGATGCCTTGCACTATTTCTGGTTTCGGCTGGAATAGTTCAGTTTTCAATATTTCACTGAAAAGTCAAAATTTGTCATTGAAAAAAATGCCTATTTTCTGCCCAACTCTACAAACAAGTTTCCCCATGTAAACTGGTCATCTTTCCAAGGACCCACTATCCACACACCTCAGGAACGAGAAGAAAGGCCTGATGACAACAGGTCTTGAATGCTGGTCTTTTACAGTTTAGCTAGGGCCAAATTCTACAGGTCCTTCCGAGGGAAAACTCCCACAGAAGTTGACAGGTGTTCTGAGTACAGAATACAGAAGTTAGAATTTACAGATGCGTTCCTGCAGGTTCTTTCTTATTCCCTCAGCCACTCAGATAGGAACACTGGACAGTTTACCGTTGCTTGTCCAATCACTTGATATGCTTGTGTGTGTCTTGCAGGCCCGTATTGAGGAGCTGGAGGAGGAACTGGAAGCTGAACGGGCTATGAGAGCTAAGGTAAAAATATCCACCCAAAGAGAGAACTCAGAAAACGGCTGATGCCTCTAAAAGGGAGCTAATAAAAGACTACGTTGCAAGTCCCTGATAAAATTGGCAATAGTGCGAAGACCAGTCTTGAACTCTGCTTTGCTTTCTGTCAGCTATCAGTGGGCAGGTGCTCAGACCACAAGGACCTACCAGTATGTAGCAGCCCTGTGGTCTGAAATCTGTATAGACTGAATGGGCCATGAAGAATGAACTACCTACTCACTGCAAACAGGAGCCTTGCAGTTCAGGGGCTGACCAGTTTGTGGCAGAACAGGGTGGATCCCATCCTGGCTTTAATAACAAAATCTTCCCTCTTGCTCTTTACAGATATGTAACTACGTATGTATCTCGTATAACAAACCCGATATGTGCAATTCCCTAAGCAAACTGTAGGGAGTTGACTAATAACTATTTTATCAGATCTAGTGATAGCAGGAAAGGCTGTAGACAATTCACTCTGTAAAAGCGTGCCCGACATACAATCTGAGGCTAATATGAACAGACAGCACGAATACGTAACTTTCCCATTTCCGTGAGCTTTACAAATGATAACTTATTAGTTCGCCAGCAAGCTATGAGGCAGAGAAGTATTATTAGTCCCATTGCACAGATGGGGAAACTGAGGCATGGAGGGACTTGCCCAGGGACACAGCAGGCACCAACGATTAGAGTTCAGGAATTCCTGGGTCCCACTCCTGAGCTCAAACCGTGAGAGTACACCGTGGTTTCTGAAATAGTCAGAAAAAAGGCCATGGGAGAATTGAGGTTAGTCAGCGAGTAAGAATTTCTTTCCTTCCCTCCTACCAGGTGGAGAAGCAGCGCAGCGACCTCTCCCGTGATCTTGAGGATCTCAGCGACAGATTGGAAGAGGCCGGAGGTGCCACTACGGCTCAGGTTAGGAACTGACCAGAGAAGGGCATCTGACCCTTTGGTCCCCTTTCTTGAAGAAAGCAAAACATTAGTGAGTTGGGAATATCTCCAGGAGCATTTTCAGAACCTGCACTGAGCTAGTGAGCAGGCCAGATTCTACACCCCCTTGTATCACCAAACCTTTACCAACCCCCAACTCCCCCAAAACCTTCCCCCAGCAGTGTTTGACCCCCAACAGAGACACACATCAGAAACTCAAGGAAGTCTGCCTTGAACTTCGCTATTGCTATTGACTTTACATGGACACCACTCAGAAACTATGGTGATACGTAGCAGTAGAAAACCCTTAGATTCTCTGATGAGGAACTCATTTACTAGCATGGAGAAGAGGGTGGCAGGTGACTTGGGCAGAGTTTCCATTGATTCCACAATGAAAACATTTGGACTGAAGTCCAAAGCACGTTTCTGTTTGAACTTCAGCCTGGATGCTTTGCCTTCAGGGGGATCTGTCCTGGTAGCCAGCGGTAAACTCATTCATGAAGTTACACCAGGATGGAGCTGGTGAAACAATTAAAGCAAGACAAAAGGCATCAAAAAGCCTTTCAAACAAAACAGCCCCCTGAGGAACGTGCTGAGAATCAGTGGCTCTCCCGATCCTGGTGGATGGTTTGTGCTCTGTCCCTCCGCAGATTGATCAGAATCGCAAGCGTGAGGCCGAGCTGCTGAAGCTGCGGCGTGAGCTGGAGGAGGCGGCCTTGCAGAGCGAAGCCACGGCCTCGACTCTGCGCAAGAAGCACGCAGACTCCATGGCGGAGATGGCGGAGCACGCGGAGAACCTCCAGAGGGTGAAGTCCAAGCTGGAGAAAGACAAGCAGGTCATGAAGGCTGAGATCGAGGACCTCAGCGCCACCATAGAGACCATCCAGAAATCCAAGGTAAGGCGCAAATGGCCAGTGTCTCTGAAATCCAGCAGGAAAGCCAGGGGGGCTGCACATGTGCTGAACACCTTCAACGTCAGCTGAAGTAGAGGCCATTCAGCACCTTGGAGCGCCAGGCCCACATCCCACTCGCCTGGTCCACGCTAGTCATTCCATTATAATGACAGCCAATGGGACAAACTGGGTGTGCCGGGGAGCAGGACTTGGCCCTTCAAGTCAGACTTTGCTTTTGTCTGACTGACCTCACCGTTCATTTGCAGCTGAATGCTGACGCCCATGTCCGCAAGCTGGAAGACAACTTGGCTGAGGCCAATTCCAGGCTGGCTGAGATGGAGAAGAACCAGGCTGAAATTAACGCCATCAGGACAAGACTCCAAGGTAAACTCCCTGCTCTCCTTTGACATGTCTGTGCCATACTGTGCCCCACTGCACCTCCTCTTCCCCTTCCTCCCATCTAGCTCTGGCAGCCCTGTCCCCATCTCCTCTAGCCATCTCTCGCGCTGCCAAGTCTTTCTGGCAAGGCCGTGACAGTCCAGCCTCATCATCTCTTTCAATACATCAGGGCAGAATTATTTCATCTCACGCTTGTTTTGCACTTTCTTTGTAGCTGAAAACAGTGAGCTGAGCCGGGAGCATGAGGAATCTCAGAGCAGGCTTACCCAGATTGCTCGCATGAAGTCTACCCTCACCTCTCAGGTGGATGACTTGAAGAGGCAGCTGGATGAAGAGTCGAAGGTATGGGTGATAGCCCAAGAGGGGGCTGCTGGCTGGACAGTGGCACTAATTGCCATCCCATACACTGCTCTCTTCAGAGAAACAAACCTTTTATTGTGTTAATGACTCACCTCTAGCCATGGAAAATCAACCTGGTCCAATTCATCCCTGGGGTAACAAATAATACCAATTAACAGCACTTTTTATCCGTGGATCTCGGTTGTAGGTACCATTTTACAGATAAGGAAATGAGACCGAGGGTACATCTAAACTGGAATAAAAAACCAACAACACCGAGTCTCAGAACCTGGGTCAGCTGGCTCAGGGTCACAGGGCTCACGCTGCAGGGCTCTAAAATCACAGCGTAGACATTCAGGCTCATGCTGGAGGCCAGGCTCTGAGTCCCTGCGAGGGGGGAGGGTCTCAGAGCCTGGGCTTTCAGCCCATGCCCAAACGTCTATACTGAAATCTTATAACCCTGCAGTCCAAGCCCCGTCAGCTTGAGCCAGCTGATCTGGGCCAGCCATGCCGTGGGTGTTTTATCACAGTGTAGACAAACCCTCAGAGCTCTTACTTGAGTCAGTGGAAGAACTGAGAATAGAACATGGTTCTCATAACTCCCTGTCCTATGCCCCAACCACTGGGCCTCATTGCAGCTGAGTCCAGTTGAGTTACAGTTGGAACAAATAAGACTGCAAACTATGGCAATATTTGCCTCTGCCCTGGAGGCCCTCTGCATATTCCGCAGGCAGGATCCGTTTACTTGGTGCCTCGCTCTATTGGTGTATCAGTACACCTCGGTCATGGCAGACACTGTCTCTCTGCTTGGAGTGAGCACAGAATGGGCTTTCCGTGGTAAATCAAGTGAAACACCACGCCAAAGCATTGAGAACGGTGAAAGGCCAAATTCTGCTCTCAGTTATGTGAGTGCGTGTGCAACTCATTCACGGCAAAGCAGAAACACCTCTGTACGGAGAGCAGAAACTGGCCCCGTGACCTGCATGTATTCGTATTTCTGGCCTGAAATGTTTCTAACAGGCTCAGAACTGAGTGGTTCTGTCTGAGCACCGAAAGGCCAGGAGGTTACTCCAGTGCCTTCGTTAACATAAGAACAGCCATAGTGCATCAGACCAATGGTCCATCAAGCCCAGTATCCTGTCTGCTGACAGTCGCCAATGCCAGATGCCCCAGAGGGAATGAATAGAGGCAATCATTAAGTGATCCATCCCCTGTTGTCCACTGCCAGCTTCAGGCAAACAGAGGCTAGGGACACTCAGAGCATGGGGTTGCCTCCCTGTCCATCCTGGCTAATAGCCATTGATGGACCTATGCTCCAGGAATTTATCTAGTTCTTTTTTGAACTCTGTTATAGTCTTGGCCTTACTTTATGCTCCCAAAGGACAAGTAACTCATGGTGGTTTTGGTACCTCCAGTCCCGTAGCACTGCTGTCGTGAGCCTGGCCAACACAAAACATGACCTAGACCTGATGAAAGAGCAGCTGGAGGAAGAGCAAGAGGGCAAAGCTGAGCTGCAACGCCTGGTCTCCAAACTCAACACCGAAGTCACGACGTGGAGGACCAAATACGAGACGGATGCCATTCAAAGAACCGAAGAGCTGGAAGAGACCAAGTGAGCATTTGGCTTTCAAGGGCCTGGCGTTGGGATGGGGGTAGTCAGGGCCAGGATTCAGGTTGGCTGTGGGGGGAGTCAGAGTTTAGGGCTGTGAGCTTGTGGGGCTCAACTTGAAAAAGCTAAAGAAGAAGCGAGAGCATCCCGGTCAGGAGGAGAAAGAGGGAATGTTGCCTGTAATAATAAATAAGGGATGCTGAGAGCTAAATCCCCATTGCTGCCTGGTATCAAACACAGACGACAGTCTTAAAAAAGGGCCAGGTTCAGATATCCCCACTCGCACCTGAGCAGTACTTTACTCCTCAGTCAGTCCTACTGGAGTCAATAGCACTACGCATGGGGGAAGGGGCTACCAAACTGGAGTAAGGCACTCTGCCCCGGGTAACTGATAAGAGATTACCGAAGCTGCAAAGGCTAAAAGCAGAGCCCCCTTGCCTGTGGTCTGTCTGAAAAGAGCACCGTGAGGATCCACGCCACCGTGAGTAGAGCTCTTAGTCCGAAAGCCCTGTTTTACATCTCTTGACTCAGATGGAATAGGTCTGGTTTACTTTAGATTTGATGGACCGGGCATTGGCCGAGGGGGGGAGAGGGCACAATTACAGTCCTACTCCTGGAGATCCCTAAGTGCCAGGCCGAGGAGAGCTCAGTGCCAGCAAGCCACCCGAGAGCAGAGGGCTGAACTTGGCCCTGACCACTCCTTCCAGACCCGGCAGCTGAAGAGATGAGCATGCTGCACATGGTTAAGGGATGCTGCTGGGTCCCTTCTCTGGCATAGACCCCCCAGCAACTCTGGACGTGTTCTCGCCGTGTCAGCAGCAACATCTCGGAAGAGTCGTGCTCTTGCAGAACCCTTCTGCGCAGACTCAGCCCAGCGTTTATTTGCACAGCCAAAGGGCAGGTGCCGTGAAATGCGCCGGACTGAAATTTAATGCTGCTAAACCATTAAACTAAGCAGTGCGCATGCCATTCATGAACTAGGACAGCACCATTCTCAGTCAGGCTTCTGCAGGCCTCCTGACCTTGGTAGGTCCCTCTGAAGGCGAAAACAGTGAACGTGTCTGAGGAGGGGACAGACGGGCAAGCCTCTCTCCCTCCTCTTTCTTTAGCTGACGCTTTAAAACCTTCCACCCTCAGGAGAAAGCTGGCTGCTAGGCTCCAGGTGGCAGAGGAGACAGCGGAAGCTGCCCAAGCCCGGGCCGCCAGCATGGAGAAAACCAAGCAGAGGCTTCAGATAGAAGTGGAAGACCTCACTCTTGACCTGGAAAAGGTAAGGGACTTGTGGCAAAGATGGATTCCTGCCAACGTATGCCTGAACAAAACATCCCAGGAAGCCCAAGGACCTGATTTAAAGCCCACTGAAGTCCCTCTGTTGATTTCCATGGACTTCCATGGTCTCTACTAAGGTTACCAAAGTAAAGACAACATCTTGCATTACCAGCAGTAGCAAGGCACTAGACGGATCCCACTGAGTGAAGGCCCAGAGGATAGTCACAGACATTCCATATAGGCATACAGCAGGTTCCTTTTAGTCAGGCTAATTAACCAGCTTCCAGTAGCAGCAAAAGCAAGAGTCCATCTGGCCAGACAGCCCATCCTAGCTGCAGCACCAGGGAACCCTCTCCGAAGCAGGTTTTCTACAATGCCATTTTCCTTCGCCTTTTCCAGCGTTGCACCGCCACCGTTTGCAGCAACGGTGGGAATGCTAGTGTGGACTGGCCACGGGTGTTTTAATCATCATGTCATCTAGCCCTGCAGTCTAGACAACCTGGCAGTGAAAACACTAGTGATCGGTGCTGCCGGTCTACGCTAGCGTTTCCACCTTTGCTACCACTAGTCTAGATGCACCAATGATAGTGCAATGGTGCGGAAATGGGAATAAAAATGCGAGTTAAATCAGGACTATGGGGTGCTCCAAAGCCCAATAAACTAAAAGGGAGTTTATCCAATGACTGCAATGGGCTTTGGATCAGGCCATAGGAGCAGACAACCCTACCTCACTGTGTTACATCCATGAACGGTGGGTGACTCACCAGCTCGGGAAGGCTAGCCCCTCCCACCCTCCTTCCCCTGACGGAGCCCAGAGCCACCTCCGCGGCCGCCAAGCCCCACCCCCACCCCAGCATGCTGGGTGGGTGGTGCGCAGCCCCCCCAGCCTGCACCCTCAGCACAGGGTGGGCAGTGCCAGCCCCAGGAGTTCCCCCCCCGCCAGCACTGGGTGGTGCAGCCCCAACACCTGGGGGCCCCCTAATGCTGGGTGACCCCAGCCACCCCAAGTCCCAGCCATGGCCACCCTTGCCCCAGCCCACTTCCCATAGACTTGCCAACCCTTCAGGATTGGCCTGGAGTCTCCAGGAATTAAAGATTAATCTTCAATTAAAGATTATGTCATGTGATTAAATCTCCAAGAATACGTCTAACCAAAATTGGCAACCCTATTCCCTGAAGAGGAGCAGCCAGCCTGCCTGGGCTGGGGCCAAGAGGGAAGGCCAAGCAGGAGGGGGCCTTCTGGGCGGGGCCACTCTGGGCTGTTTGGGGAGGCACAGCCTCCCTCAGCCTACGATATGCGCTGCCCATGGTTACATCACTGGGGCAAATGGGTGTTTTGCTATAATTTCCCTCTAATGAAGCTCATCTTTGGATAGTAAGAATGCAAAGCGTATTCATGATTAAAAGCCATAAAGCTCCAGGAAAGAAAAATATACTGTTATCCTTTCCCTTTTATGGTGATTCAGTTTAACAAAATCTAAAATTAGATAGATTTGGATAGCATCTTGTTTGCAACTGAAGCCAAAATGCTTTCGAAAGAGCCACAGTAGTCGACCACACGAATTCTTAACAGCACATCTGTACACGATATGTCTGAAATGGGAAACATTTGCTCCCCTATAACCACAGAACTGAGGGAGGCCATCACGCTGAAAGCAACTTGGTGGTCTTGCCAAATTCCTAACAGCAGGGAAAGAAAGCCAAGCAAATATTTTAACCATCCATTCAGAATGACTAAGAGGAACTCTGCCAGTCACCAGAGCTGCCGCCAATTTAACCGTGACTAGCTGGCAGGACACACACAGAAGCGATGTGTAAAGAAAAACTTGTCTGCAGTGAATGCTTGGCTTTCTGCTTCCAGGCCAATGCTGCTTGTGCTGCCCTGGACAAGAAGCAAAGGGCCTTTGATAAGATGCTGGCGGAGTGGCAGCAGAAATGCGAAGAGCTGCAGGTGGAGCTGGACAATTCCCAAAAGGATTGCCGCATGTACATGACTGAAAACTTCAAGCTCAAGACTGTCTATGAGGAAGCCCTAGAGCATCTGGAATCTGTTAAGAAGGAAAACAAGACCCTCCAGGGTAAGCACTGCTTCCATGTAAAAACAACCCCCACACGTTCCCAAAGCCCCCAATTTACACCGAATGATGGACTGTAGCTTCTCCCAGCTGATACATTCTCTTTGTGAATGTATTTCTGATGACATTCCAAATGATGGGCCAAATTCTGCTCTTGGGGTGCAATTCACCAACCCACTGACACCTCCCCACGCACAAACACAAAGTAAATTGTGAAAGTAACGTAGGTAAATGTATAGTGTGTGTGGGGGGGGGGGACAAGAGGGGCTCAGGAGACAGGAAGATTGTGCTGCAGGTCAGTTGCCTCTTGGTGGCCACTGGTCTAAAGTAGGGGCCATGACCCCTGTGCATCCCTTGGGGGGGATTATCATCGCAAGAACAAGATAACAGGGAATGATGAACTAGTGGTTAAAACAATCAACTAGGATACATGAGACTTGGATTCCATTCCCAGCTCTACCTCAGAGTTTTCTGTGATCTTGAGCCAGTCACTTAAGCTCTCTTTGCTTCAGTTTTCCCCGTCTGTAAAATGGGGCAAATGACACTGACCTTCCTGACAGGGGTGTTATGAGGATAACTCCATGAATATTTGGGAGGAGCTATGACCCTCTGGCAGTGTGGCCCAGAGAAAATATATAATGATGGACTCAGTGGCACAGCCCTGATGCTCCCCGCCCCCTCCATCCTTTGCTTCAGCCTACAGTGGCTGGCACAGAGCCCAGACAGCGTGGAGTCTTGTTTTCACTTAGGAAGAGCAGCCATTTGAGAGACGGGAGGAAGAAGTGGAGAAAGATTGTGGAGTATTTCTCATGGCTTAATGGGTTTCTCTTTTCCATCTCCCTGACCACAGGCTGCCAGCAGGGCTCATTTAGAAACCCAGAGTAACATTTAGAAATGAAAGCAAAGCCCAACTGATTGGAAGGAGAGTCATAGAAATGTAGGGCTGGAAGGAACCTTGAGAGGTCATCTAGTCCAGTCCCGGGTGCTGAGACAGGACAAAGTACACCTAGACCATCCCTGACAGATATTTGTCTAGCCTGTTCTTAAAAATCTCCAATGATGGAGATTCCACAACCTCCTTTGGTAACCTATTCCACTGCTTAACTATCCTTATAGTGAGAAAGTTTTTCCTACTATCTAATTGAAATCTCTCTTGCTGCAAATTGTTGATCACTTGACTGGAACTATCTCAAGCCATTTTCTTTCAAAGGATCAGTACGGGTGGCACTTGTTAAAAGTTCCCAGGCCTGGAACACACCCATCACATGAAATCTCCATTTTTCTTCCTCAGAGGAGATTAAGGATCTGATTGACCAGTTGGGTGAGGGAGGGAGAAGTGTACATGAGCTACAGAAGATAAAGAAGAAGCTGGAGGTTGAGAAGGATGAACTGCAGATGGCCCTAGAGGAAGCAGAGTCTTCCCTGGAGGTAATAATTGTACCCAATTCTGGCAACTACACATGAGGGGGACACATCAGACTAGTACATAACATGCTGGTCATATTTCCAGCAGATAAATTATATAGATTTTACCTCTTAAAAGCCATTCAGTCACACCTCTCTTGTATGTTTGCTGGCAGGTTGAAGAAAGCAAACTGATCCGTATTCAGCTTGAACTAGCTCAGGTGAAAGCTGACATTGACAGAAGAATCCATGAGAAGGAAGAGGAATTTGAAGCTACAAGGTATGGAATATCTAAGTGCTCAAAGATACAGACACTCAGAGCTTTTTGACTCAATATGCACTGAGGAGGTGTAAGGTTCCCAGTATGAATATTCTTTCATTCCATGAAAGAAGCCCGCATTTGCTTGGGTGATCTGTTGGATTTGACCTGATCTAGTGGCTGTATTACCAGGGGATCTTGTCTTAACATTAAGAAGCAGGTGATTGTAGGAGGTTCTGGGTCAAATCCAGCTGTCCGTTAGAGCTGCGTGGTGTCCCTGAAGTCCAAGGTGTTGCACTGCATAACTAAGAACAAAATCTGGCTCATAATACACGTCTTAGTTACTATCAGAACAGATTCTGCTTCAGAACTTAGGCCAGTCTCTATTAGAGAGTACAATGAGACCTCATATGGGAGGCAGATTATCCCACAACCAGGGTTCCTACACCTTCCTCTGAGGCTTATGCTGCTGGCTAGTGTTGGAGACAGAATATTGGACTAGATGGACCTCGGCTCTGAGCCAGCCTAGCAATCCTTAGACTTCTAATGTTCACAAAAGATAAAAAATATTGTATCTCAGGGAAAAATGATAAACCACAATTATCCCATTAAACGCTTGGGATTATTTCCAGTGCTTAGCTACCGCATGGGAGAAGTTTTGGTCCATTTCAAATCTATACTTATTAGTATGACGTACTCTAAGAAGCAAAGTGTGTGGGATCAATGTGGCTGCCAGGGTTTAGAATCCCATTTTCAGACAGTTTCTGCAATGATCCCTTTTTATTATTTCATGAACAATCCCTTGGTTTTACCCATCTAACGCCAAAGGCTGGACTGGACTCAAGTGTAATAGAATGATACAACTTGTGCTTCATTGGAATCCGCAGGAAAAATCATCAGCGTGCAATTGAGTCTCTGCAGTCAAGTCTGGAGATGGAGGCTAAGGGGCGTGCTGAAGCACTCAGGCTCAAGAAGAAGATGGAGACGGATCTGAATGAAATGGAAATCCAGCTGGATCACGCCAACAGGAACAACAGCGAGCTTGTCAAGACACTGAAAAAACTGCAGCAGCAGATCAAGGTAAACTGGAGAGGAGGAAGTAGGACCCTGAAAGGAAAATTCCATCCAGTTACATCTTTTTACATATAATAACTCTAGGAAGTGGAATATACAACCTTGTTTAGAGAGACTCTGTCAGGTCACACTTGCCCCCAAATTCAGGTTTTTTAAGCAAAGGATCTAAATCGGATGTAAATCAGGAATAACTTCATCCAAATCAACGGGGTACAATTATTGTGAGAGAAGAACCAGGCGCACAGGCTTTTACAAAACCTCAGACCAAAAAACTGCAATAAAAACAGTTTTGTTTTTAATAGACATTGCCTGCAGTGTTTGCAAACCAAACAGTGCTTCATCACTCCAGGGAGAACCTGAAAGTGAAATTGATGAGAAATCAACTGAAATGAAAAGTGACACTTACCAGTCTGTTTTCTTTGTCCAAGCTCAGAGAACTGCAAAAAGGATACAAACAGCATAAAAAGGGCAAACCAAATTTAGATTAAAAAATAAAATAAAATAAAATAATTTTAAAGGCCAGATCCTCAGCTGGTGTAAACTGGTGTCACCACAGCTGAGGATCTGACTCTAATAACCTAAGACATGGGTTCTCAAACTTCATTGCACCGCGACCCCCTTCTGACAACAAAAATTACTACACAACCCCAGGAGGGGGGCCAGAAGCCTGAGCCCATCCGAGCCCTGCCCCCTGGGTGGGTGGGGAGCCCAAAGTTGAAGCCCAAGGGCTTCAGTCCCAGGTAAGGGGCCTGTTATCTGAGCCCCAATGCCCTTGAGTTTTAGCCTCAGTCCCAGGTAGTGGGGCTCGGGCTTCGGCTTTGGCCCCAGGCCCCAGCAAGTCTAAGTCAGCCCTGGAGACCCCATTAAAATGGGGTCCCGACCCACAGTTTGAGAACCGCTGACCTAAGGTGTTGTAACAGCATTGAAAGGTACATTTGTTTTCATTTTTAAATACGTGGGCCTTATTTTGCTTTTTGACACTGGTGCAAACCAGGAGTAACTCCACTGAGGTCAAAGAAGTTGCACTGGTATAAAGCAGGCATAAGTGACCTCAGAATCAGACATCAGGATTTTTAACTGGACAATGTCCCTTTTTAAAAAAAAAGGAGAAAACACAGAGCTACTGGGTGGGCCTTCTTGTACCTCACAGCTTCCTCTGCATGCTTCTTAATCATACTGATGCCTCTTTTGCCTTCAGGACCTTCAGATTCAGATGGATGAAGATGCTCGCCAGCACGAGGAGCTCCGGGAACAATACAACCTCCAGGAACGCCGCCTCAGCCTGACACAGACAGAGCTGGAAGAAATGCGCACTGGCCTGGAGGGCAGCGAGCGCTCTCGCAAACTCCTGGAGCAGGAGCTGATAGAGATCACTGAGAGGCACAACGAAATCAATGTCCAGGTGAAAACAAATTCCACGCTGTTGATACTGGGTCATTATACTGTTTGCTCTGCTGCTGGCATTAAAAGTCTGTTGTGCTTGATGAGAATGTACTGCGCTGTACAGAAAATGTTATGAAAGAATAAATAAAAATCAGATTGATTTTATTAGAGCCAAATCTAGCTGCAAAACTCCCAGCGACTTCAGTGGCAGCCTGAGTAAGGATTGCAGGATTCGACCCATAAAGGATTAAATATGATATTATTCCTTATGGGGAAAGTCCTATAGAATTTACGATGAACTATACCAAGAAGGTTCTATGGATATTACACTAAGGATGGGATATTCAAGAATGCTCAGCGTTGGCCCAAGTCTATGATCCATTGTCGCCAGTGGGAGCAGAATTAGGACAATGCTGAGTGCTTTTGAAAATGCCACTGTAAAATCTATAGGGTGAAATGCTGGCTCCACTGAAGTCAATGTGAATTTTGCCATCGGCTTCACTGGTGTCAGGATTTTACCCCTAGAATTTAATGAAGAGTGAGATCCATTTGATTGAATTTTTAAACCATCCTACAGAATGCAAAGAAAATGATATCCTGCTATAGGATTCTGTGCGCTGGTTTCAAAATTCTAGAGATGGTTTATCATTATTTATTACATGCTCTAGGCCTTTTTCCATAAAGAATGGACTAAATGTGGTAAGGATTTCCAAAGAGGGGGAAGGTCTACAAGATAAACTGTTGGAAAGGACTAATAATAGAGAGAAGCATTTGCATATTGAGATGATGATGGGACTTTGTTCATCTAATCTGAGATGTAAATACCACTTTTTATCAGAGACATAAAAAATATAACTAATACATTTACTTGTAACTGATGCTCAAAGGCTAAATTTTCGGCAGCTAAAGTGCTGTATTTATGTCCCATAGTCTTCCTGATGCTTGCTTGTTATACAGAACTAATATTGCAGAGTGCTTGCATTGTACTTTACAGCAGGGGTAGTCGATTATTTTTTGTCAAGGTCCAAATTGTTTGGTCAAGGTATAATCAAGGTTTAGACTCCAGAGAAAATAATAAAAAATAACAATAAAATAATAATAATAAATAAAAAGATTTCAGGGACCATTCAAAAGTGTCTGGGTGGTCCAGATTTGGCCCGTGCTATTGACTACCCCTGCTCTACAGTATTGTGGTACATAGACTTGATGCTATAGTACTGACGATCTTGGAAGTCTATACAATGCATTTGTTTGGTTATTTAGTAATGTTTCTAGGTATAATTGTCTTAGCATTTGGGCTCCTTACAAAAAATCTAAAACTATACCCATTGGCAAACATTGTGATTAAATGTAGGATTTTCAGATTTCCCATGAGGCAAAAGATACATACAGGCTGTAAGTTCTTTGCACAGCAATTCTCTGTGTGTGTAGAGTAACTATAGACGAAAACGTCTGGATGCTACTGCAATATAACTTTGAAATAATAATACGCACGCACACAAATACAGTGAAGCAGGATTAAAATGAAAGACTTTGGTAGACAAAGGGATATAACGCATGATACAAGATTTTGGTTTCCAAGGAAAATCTTGGTGATATAAAAGTAAAATAAACATACAGGGTCAAATGCATCCCTAGTTTCAAGCCAGCGAAGTGCCAAGTCATCTGCTCAAAGATCTATTTAGAGCCCGCAAAGCTATGCTGGGTCACTGAGTCTTCCCTCCTCTCTCCAGAACCAAAGCCTGCTGGTGATAAAGCGCAAACTGGAGTCTGATCTTATGCGCATTACAAGCGAACATGAGGAGATCATCAGCGAGTTTCGAGCGGCCGATGAGCGAGCCAAGAAAGCCATGGCTGATGTAAGTTGCACCCAGCCCTCAGTGATGGTCCCTAGAAGCCTGGGGGTTGTATATTCTGCTCTTTCCTACACTGCTCAATTTTGAAGTGCATTGTTATTGATGAATCTTTGCACTTATCTAACATTTCCCATTCCCAAAGGGCTGCACATACATCAGCTCATCTGTCCACCAATATGGCAAAAAAAAAGATTTGGAGAAATCTACTTCTGTTCTGTCCCCTTGCTAGGGAAGGGATCTTCAGCATTACTAATGGTGCCCTGGGAAGCTCCTCCATTTCCCCTTCTGTTTTGTCCCCGCTTTCCTCAAGGCTTAACATTGAAACTATCATGCTTCCAACCAAAGACTGGACACCTTCCTTCCGTAGCCAGTCAATGCTATTCATAATTTTCATGGAGAGCAGAAGAGTGGCCACTGTTGAGTAAATTTCTCAGTTGGCACTTAACAATTGACACCTTAGAAATTCCATAGATAGCTGTAGAGTTAATGCTCAGTATTTCCTCCTGAAAAGAGGCTGAACATTCTGCCTTCTTTATGCTCTCAGCTACTGCTTGTTCATACAGCACCCTCATCCAGAATCCAGGGCAAGAAGCCCAGGCTGGACCCTGCTCCCAGGGGCTGCCTCCTGCTCCCAGCTCTGAACCTTGGCTATTAGTCAATTTCATGGCTCTGTGCTGTGAAATTGACAAGGCTGTCTGGCTTCTGGAGGGGAGTAGAGGTGGGGGGGAGAAGCTCTCAGCTCCCCACACTGCCCCTCTTAGGTTGGTGGAGACGCTCCTGGTGAGGACGTGCACCACCAATCCAAGGAGGGTAGTCTGGATATGCACCACCGCAGTAATTATTGCGGGGGCTGTAAGTCGATCTAATATAGGTTGACTTATGTTTTTAGTGTAGACATACCCTACGGTATGTTCTAATCTCTCTTCTTCCTAGGGGAGAACGGAAAGCATAAGCACTGGATTGTCTATAGGCAGAAATTGCTGACTGAATAAGAGGGATGGGTAATATCTTATACTATACCCCTGTGATAGTAAGCAAGTGCAAATCTCCTAGCTTAAGGCCTGATCCAAAGCCCATTGAAGTCAACGGGAACCTTTCCATTAGAGAGGCAAACTGTGATACATAGAACAGACTTTTAGATCCTGCAAAATTCCCCATATGGCAGCATATGGACATCAGGTCTAAATATCCTAGCTTCCAATGCTCAGTATAAATAGTCTGTGCTGACAAGCTGTTTCTTACCCTCCTCTTAGGCTTCCCGCATGGCAGAAGAGCTGCATCAGGAGCAGGATCACTGCATGCACCTGGAAAAGATCAAAAAGAACTACGAAATTACAATAAAAGACCTGCAAGTCAAGATGGAAGAGGCTGAGCAGTTGGCCCTGAAAGGAGGAAAACGTATGATCATGAAACTTGAGACCCGGGTAAGAAAAACTGGATAGGTCTACTCAAAAAACATTCTTCCAACACCACTGTCCAACACTTCCCTGACCAGAGCTTTAGTACTCGGGAGAAATATTTGAAAAGAAAAGGAATGTTTTTATTAAAGGGCCAATGTATCCCAGATAGATTAAACTAAATTAAAGAGAAAATAATAGCAAAATATATTCTAGATACATTAAAATCCACCCAGGCCATAGTCAGCCGACTGCAATGCAAAGAAAGGTCATTGCTGCTCCTCTGTGTCATATGCCATGTCTGGTTGGATCCTAAATGTCCTTGGCTATAACACTAAGGCATATTATCATTAGCAAGCCATCTCTCTGTCGTAGATCCCACCTGGGTCCTCCTGGCCCAAGTTCACACAAGGTCCTATTGGAGCCAGTGATATACCTCATTGGGATTCTTTTCATATCTATTGCAACTGGAATACCCCATAGTCAGTAAATAAAAGCCACAAAACCACTTTCCAGATTCTTAGCATGACTCCAGATCTCCACATCCATCATGCTAAACACAATCAGTACTAACGTACCCTGCTGGGTTTTTACCTCCTTTTCAGATTAAGGAACTGGAAACGGAGCTAGATTCCGAACAGAAGCGTCATGTGGAGACGGTGAAAAGTCTGCACAAGAATGAACGCCGCCTGAAAGAGCTGATCTTCCAGACAGACGAGGACCACAAAACCAACCAGCGCATGCAGGAGCTTGTGGAGAAGCTGCAGAACAAGCTGAAGATTTACAAGAGACAAATTGAGGAGGCCGTATGTACCCCAGACCGTAACCCTCCTGTCTTGCGCACACACACAATAATATCTACCACATATGTTGCATCTTCAAAAGAAACATAACCTGAAATACGTGTTCATCGGTAGCATTAGCACCTCCAGTCATCAGGCTCCTGTTTTATGCTCCCTTTTCCTGCCATCTTTGATAATACAGGCCCCAATGTATCTATAAAAAAAAAGCCACCTAAACACCCACCTGCCTTATCCTTTGCAAAAAATCAGATTAATGCGTGTTGTCATCTCAACCTCTTGCAGTCCTTTGGCTGCCCTCACAAGTTGCCTCCAATATCTGGGGGGATGTGTGCGTAAAATGTATTTATTCCTGGTCCAACAGTTTACTATACACTTTGCCTGGTTGGTTGTATTGAAGGAATACAGGTCAGAGCCATTTTGTGCTGGTGTGGTCTAATATAAAGACTTAAAAAAAATAAGCCAAATCTTCTCATGTCCCCAGGAGGAGCAGGCTAACCAGAGCATTGCAAAGTACAGAAAGACGGTGCACGAGCTGGATGATGCAGAGGAAAGGGCTGGAATGGCTGAATCGGCTCTAAACAAATTGCGCACCAGGCACCGTGTCTCAGCGAGCAAAGGATTCACCTCTGTGGAGATCATCCAAGTGTCGAAGTCTTCTGCTTCCAAGTCCGCATCTGGGGAATAGACACCTATGCTCGGAACCTGCAGCTGGTAGGGATGCATGCCTTGCCTTTTTCAGACAGGGTACTGGGGTGGATTCGGAAACACCAATGCAGTACTGACCCTGGGTGACTCACTGAATTTGCTGTGAATGGTGACGGGGCCATTCTGCACGGCTCTGCTTATGTGGGAAGAGGAATTTTGCAGTTGAAGAGGACTGTGATGGTTGTAGATGCTGTTACAGCCTTAGAATCATGCAAAGGCTCCATTGTAGTTTTTTAGCTCAGAGACAGTGGGGTTTCTGTCCCTTCCACAGCCCTCAAGTAGAACCTATGCTCAAAACCAATATACTTGGCCCAGAGAGGTCAGGATTTGGCCCTATTAAAGGAAATATTGGCCCAGTCTGAGCATCAGTAGGTTCCAGTGGATGTGTACATGGATACTGTAGCATTTCTCACCTCTTCCTCTCCTCCCAAGGGAGGCTTTAAAAGATAAAGAAGTTGCTATTGCAATCCAACTTCAATGTCTCTTTCCTTCCAGGGTGACACACATCTTCCCAATAGCTGCCCACTGCAAGATTGCTACCCTAGCGATGAATTGAAAATAGCAGTCTAGAGCCATCAAGAAGACGCCTACATAGGGAGAGAGAGATGGAAACAAAGAATGTACGTGTATCTCTGAGGGGAAAAGAATGATCTGTGTGTTCTCATCACTGGAGAGCTTGAAACCAGTACTTCCCCCGCCTGGATTAAACCACAAAATCATATAGGTCTGGCTGTTATCAGTTGAAATGGGTCTGTTTTAATGTGGATTTTACATTTTCATGTCAAGGACGGAAGGTGTAAAGCCTCTGTGGGCTGTCTCGTAAATAATTCCTCACACTAATAGTCTTAATGCATAGTCTTAATAAAGCTTACTGTATGGGAAATAAACTTGGAGACGCTGCTGGATTGTCTATGTTTGCAGGATGACAATTTGAGTCACTGAGACCTCCTGTCCAAAAAAACATTTTTAAACTAAATTCAGCAGCACTGAACCATGTTGGCTAGTGTGCATGTGTACCAGTTCCCTTTACTGGATCAGAATTTCTCAGCTGTGTGTCACGGGTCCTCTAATGCGTTTAACAGTTCAAAGCAGGTTCTCCTTTCACCCGTGGTTTTGGAGAGCCAGGATTTAAGTTCTATCCCTGCTATTGCTCTAAGTTGCTATGGTACACATCACACTGACACCTATGAAGTCCTAGGCCATGGCTTCTTTAAAATCCCAATGTACGAGGACTCACACAGCATTTCCTTTGCTCATTTAACATAAGGGCTGTAGAGATTTTCCAGATCCTTGTGGTGATGAGGTCCCAGCCATGCACTGTTGGGGGCAGTTTTGTGACATCAACAAAAAGGCCCAGCCAGTCAGCACATTGCTTTGGACAATCAGTGTCTCCAACCCAGACACTACTATGTACTAGCACACGCTCCCTTGGGGTGAACAAATACAGCGTTGTGTGTCTGTATGATACAGGCCCTTATGATAATGGGTTAAAATTTGTGATGCTTGAGATCAGAGATTTGTGCAGCTAAGGGAGGCGGAAGCAAAGGTGGCTGAACACGTTCAGACCCAGCTCCAGTAGCCGTGGGGCAGGGGACAGTGGCAGTTCCAAGAAACAGCTGGAGGATTTGTCAAGAACAAATCAATGCCAAACGAACTGGATTTCCTTCTTTGACAGGGTTACTGGTTTAGGGGACAAGGGGGAAGCTGTAGACATGATATATCTGGACTTTAGTGAGGCTTTTGACACAATCCCATATGACATTCTCATAAGAAAACTAGGAAACTCTGCTCTAGATTAAATTACTATCAGGTAGGTGCACAACTGATTTTAAAAACCCTATTCAAAGAGTAGTTATCAATGTGTTGCTATTAAACAGGGAGGGTGTATTTAGTGGGGTCCCACAGGTCCCACATTAATATTTTCATTAATGACTTGGATAATGCTTTTAAAATTTGCAGATGATGTCAAACTGGGAGGGGTTGCAAACACTTTGGAGGACAGGATTACAATTCAAAACAAGCCTGACAAATGGAGAATTGGTCTGAAATCAACAAGATCAAATTCACTAAAGACAAGCGCAAAGTTCTTCACTTAGGAAGGACAAATCAAATCACAACTACAAAATGGGGAATTACTGACTTGGCGGTAGCACCGCTGAAAAGGATCTGGGAGTTATAGGGGATCACAAATTGAATTTGAGTCATCAGTGTGATGCTCTTGCAAAAAGGGAAAATAATATTCTTGGGTTTAGTAACAGGAGCGTTGTATGTAAGACACAGGAAGTAATAGTGCCACTCTACTTTGCACTGGAATATTATACGGTCTCATGTGGAGTATAGTGTCCAGTTCTGGGCACCACACTTCAAGAAAGCTGTGAACAAATTGGAGAGAGCCCAGAGGAGAGAAACAAAAACTGATAGAAGGTTTAGAAAACCTGACCTATGAGGAACCGTTAAAAAAGTGAGCATATTTAATCTACAGGGGGGCCTCATAACCGTCTTCAAATATGCTAAGGCTTGTTGTAAAGAGGACAATGACTGATTGTTCTCCGTGTCCACTGATGGTAGGACAAGAAGTAATCGGCTTAATCTGCAGCCAGGGAGATTTAAATTAGGTATGAGGAAAACCTCCTATCTAGAAGGATAGTTAAGCACTGGAACAGGCTTCCAAGGGAGAGTCCCTTGGAATCCTCGTCATTGGTGCTTTTTACGAATGGGTTAGACAAACACCTGTCAGCGTATTCTTAATCCTGTCTCAGGTAGAGGGATGAACTAGATGCCCTCTTCAGATCCTTTCCAGTCCTACGTTTCTACGAATCCCCAACTCTGGGCTTGTCAGCCATGCCCTTAAGCTGTAGGAGAAATCAGTTGAAACTAGGGAGCGTGATGCCAGGGAGAACAATGCTGCAGCCCTTGAAGAAGCCGGTGCCAGAAACACCAAGCAGCAGCTGTGTTGTCCCAAGGGGAAATGGTGATGGTGACTAGTGTCCGGCTGCACCAAATCGACTGACGTCCCTCAGCAGAGCCTGGGATAAACACTGCCACCTGCTGGCTCCTTCGTTCCCCATCCTCACTGCCCCAATCTGCCTTCCTCCCTCCTTCAAAAATCAAACCAGTCAAGCCCCTCCAATGTGTGTGTGTGTGTGGGGGGGCAGTGGGAGCCCTGAGGTATGTAAGGTGATCGGGAGGGGAACCTTGAGCCCCCACCCTCATTCAGCCCCCTCTCCGTGTTATCCTCCCCAATTCTTCCCCCTCCCTCCCACAGCGATCACCTGTTCCCTCCACCTCCCTACCAGCCACATCCATCTTCACCCAGGAGCTCCACGAGGGCCAGGTGTCAGCAGGCACAGGCAGGAGCCAAGAGGGAAGACAGTCCACCCAGTTGCCTGTAGCCATTGCCCTTGGAGGTTGGGAGAAGCAAATGTAGCTGTGCCTACAACTCTCCCGTATGCAGGAGGTAGCAGGAGGGTTGCCAACCCTCCAGGATTGGCCTGGAGTCTCCAGGAATTAATTAAATTTAATCTATTTAATTAATTAAAGATTATGTCATGTGATGAAATCTCCAGGAATACATCCAACCAAAATTGGCAACCCTAGGAAGCGGGGCTGTCATGGCAGATATCTGACACTTTACCAAATGGCTGAGGCCCTAAATCTGTTTCCAAATGTGCTCATTTCAGGCCTGACCCTTGGAGCTGAGCTTCCCAACTTCCATTGATTTCAGGGAAGACCTCATCTTGCAGGAACTACCAAGGAAAAACATGAACCAAAGACCACAGCTGAAAGATGGCATTTACTTAAGGTTTTGATCAGGTTAAAAACAACTGAATCATGCCCCCTCGTTCCCCACTGTATGTCACAACCATTTCACACACAATCCATTTAAACACAGAAGATTAAAATACAGCATAGCAGCTGTTAAACTGGCCTGTCTGAACCAGCTATGGAAGCTGTCCAAGATGATGGCATAAATTTACCTTCCTTTGTTAAGAATCACAAATTTTGCAACTTCAGTACACCCAGTGTGGCTATTTGAGATCAATATAATGCCTTTGCTAAGTCAGACAGCTCTAATATTGGTTATGAAAACTGCTTTTGAAAAATTATTATAACCTAGGTGGATGCTGTACTGAAGTCTTAAGCAAGTGCATCTTGGAAAAAATCTCTGTGCCTGAAAGTGACAAATTTTCAAATGTCGGAGCCTACCTTGCACTTCGAAAATAGATACTTTCACCCACAAATGCATTTGTGTTTAATTACCCATTTTGAATCCCGAATTCATGTTGTGCACTTGCAGTTATCTCTTTGCACATGCCTGCACATATTTTGCAGTTGTCTGCATTCTGAAACTATGTCCCGTCATTTTTTTCTTAATACCTTAAGGCAAACTTCATCTAGAGTTAAAAAGAAAAGGAGTACTTGTGGCACCTTAGCGACTAACCAATTTATTTGAGCATAAGCTTTCGTGAGCTACAGCTCACTTCATCGGATGCATACTGTAGAAAGTGTAGAAGATCTTTTTATACACACAAAGCATGAAAAAATACCTCCCCCCACCCCACTCTCCTGCTGGTAATAGTTCATCTAAAGTGATCACTCTCCTTACAATGTGTATGATAATCAAGTTGGGCCATTTCCAGCACAAATCCAGGTTTTCTCTCTCCCCCCCCGCACACAAACCCACTCTCCTGTTGGTAATAGCTTATCTAAAGTGACCACTCTCCTTACAATGTGTATGATAATCAAGGTGGGCCATTTCCAGCACAAATCCAGGGTTTAACAAGAACGTCTGGCGGGGGGTGGGGGGGGGTAGGAAAAAACAAGGGGAAATAGGTTACCTTGCATAATGACTTAGCCACTCCCAGTCTCTAGTCAAGCCTAAGTTAATTGTATCCAATTTGCAAATGAATTCCAATTCAGCAGTCTCTTGCTGGAGTCTGGATTTGAAGTTTTTTTGTTGTAATATGGCAACTTTCATGTCTGTAATTGCGTGACCAGAGAGATTGAAGTGTTCTCCGACTGGTTTATGAATGTTATAATTCTTGACATCTGATTTGTGTCCATTTATTCTTTTACGTAGAGACTGTCCAGTTTGACCAATGTACATGGCAGAGGGGCATTGCTGGCACATGATGGCATATATCACATTGGTGGATGTGCAGGTGAACGAGCCTCTGATAGTGTGGCTGATGTGATTAGGCCCTGTGATGGTGTCCCCTGAATAGATATGTGGGCACAGTTGGCAACGGGCTTTGTTGCAAGGATAGGTTCCTGGGTTACTGGTTCTGTTGTGTGGTATGTGGTTGCTGGTGAGTATTTGCTTCAGGTTGGGGGGCTGTCTGTAGGCAAGGACTGGCCTGTCTCCCAAGATTTGTGAGAGTGTTGGGTCATCCTTCAGGATAGGTTGTAGATCCTTAATAATGCGTTGGAGGGGTTTTAGTTGGGGGCTGAAGGTGACAGCTAGTGGTGTTCTGTTATTTTCTTTGTTAGGCCTGTCCTGTAGTAGGTGACTTCTGGGAACTCTTCTGGTTCTATCAATCTGTTTCTTCACTTCTGCAGGTGGGTATTGTAGTTATAAGAATGCCTGATAGAGATCTTGTAGGTGTTTGTCTCTGTCTGAGGGGTTGGAGCAAATGCGGTTGTATCGCAGAGCTTGGCTGTAGACGATGGATTGTTGGTGTGGTCAGGGTGAAAGCTGGAGGCATGTAGGTAGGAATAGCGGTCAGTAGGTTTCCGGTATAGGGTGGTGTTTATGTGTCCATCGTTTATTAGCACTGTAGTGTCCAGGAAGTGGATCTCTTGTGTGGACTGGATCAGGCTGAGGTTGATGGTGGGATGGAAACTGTTGAAATCATGGTGGAATTCCTCAAGGGCTTCTTTTTCATGGGTCCAGATGATGAAGATGTCATCAATATAGCGCAAGTAGAGTAGGGGTGTTAGGGGACGAGAGCTGAGGAAGCATTGTTCTAAGTCAGCCACAAAAATGTTGGCATACTATGGGGCCATGCGGGTACCCATAGCAGTGCTGCTGATTTGAAGGTATACATTGTCCCCAAATGTAAAATAGTTATGGGTAAGGACAAAGTCACAAAGTTTAGCCACCAGGTTAGCCGTGACGTTATCGGGGATAGTGTTCTTGACGGCTTGTAGTCATCTTTGTGTGGAATGTTGGTGTAGAGGGCTTCTACATCCATAGTGGTCAGGATGGTGTTATCAGGAAGATCACCGATGACTTGTAGTTTCCTCAGGAAGTCAGTGGTGTCTCGAAGGTAGCTGGGAGTGCTGGTAGAGTAGGGCCTGAGGAGGGAGTCTACATAGCCAGACAATCCTGCTGTCAGGGTGCCAATGCCTGAGAGGATAGGGCGCCCAGGATTTCCAGGTTTATGGATCTTGGGTAGTAGATAGAATATCCCAGGTCGGGGTTCAAGGGTTGTGTCTGTGCGGATTTGATCTTGTGCTTTTTCAAGGAGTTTCTTGAGCAAATGCTGTAGTTAGGTTCTTCTGAAAATCTCCCACTGTTGCTCTCACATTAGTGGAGTTCCACCACTGTTAGCGAAGTGTTAGTGTAAATTGGTCACTGACCTTTTCACTACTAAGTCTTCTACTCCAGCCCAGGGTTGTGAGTTCAATCCTTGAGGGGGCCATTTAGGGATCTGGGGCAAAAATTGGGGATTGGTCCTGCTTTGAGCAGGGGGTTGGACTAGATGACCTCCTGAGGTCCCTTCCAACCCTGATATGCTATGATTCTATGGTTCTATGTGATGGTGAAACTGCTGACAGCCTGTCTGCACTGGAACTTGCATAGCTACACCAGTGATACAGCTGGAGCCGAAGTGGGAGATTCCTGGAAACCTTTATTGTAGACAAGGCCTTAGTATTTTTGCATTTAAAATCTCCGAGCTCCTGCAGAACACGGCTGCTCTGTAACTTATCTGGCTCAGCTGCTTTCACCCATCTGCCAGTGAAAATCATTTTGTAAATGTAATACTGTATTTAAATGCAATTTCAATCCTGTTATGTAATATTTAGTTGACCTAGTTACATATCTTTAATCTGTACAACTCAACTAGTTTTATAAGCAGACCAATAAGAACTCCAGTGATTGCATATTGCAAAGAATCGCTCTAATCTTCCCATCGCTCCACTCAGACTTGTCCTTTCTGTACTATGTTGCCAGTTTTACAAGTGCTGCCTTTTATAAATACGGTGGTGTTACCTAGAGGATAGAACACGAGACCGGGACTCTGGAGAGCTGAGTGCTACTCTTGCTCTGCCACTGGCCCACTAGATGAACTTGGGCAAGTCACTTAACCCCTTTGTGCCTCAGTTTTCCCATCTGTAGAATAGGGGTAACTATGACATCCCAATTTGATTTATAACATTACTCCCTAGCTTTTACACAGCTCTTTTCATCAGTAGATCTCAAACCACTTGACAAAGGAGGTCAGAATTCCCACCCAGCTGCTGGATCAGCCAGATCCTGCTTAACTGACAGGCGCTGCCACAAACCACAGCGCGCAGCTGAGCCCCACCCTCGGGAGACACCTCAGGGACTAGCTCTACACAGAACCACTAACCAACAGCAGTACGCATGTGCAACTTTCCCCTCCAGGCCTGATCACTGCGCATGTACAGCTCTCCGCTTCAGGCTGGCGACACTGCGCATGCTCCATCCTATCCATCCTCCTCCTCCTCCCCCCCACCCCCGCTATTGTGTAGAAGAGCTCTCGCCTCAACACGCTTCGGTTCTACGCGCAGGCGCAGAGTGAGGAGCCGCTCTCGGCCCGTGCGCAGGCAAGCGTAGAGGCAGGAACTCACCCCGCCCCGATTGTGTGCGCAGGCGCAGTGAGAGGAGCGGCTCCCGGCCCGGGCGCAGACTCGGAGGCTGTTTCCTGGATCGCTTGTCAGTGCCGGGCCCCGCCGGCCGCTCCCTCTCTCGCTGCCCGGAGCGGAGTCGCGTTGACTGACCAGAGTCCGCGAGTCCCGCTCCGCTGCCTCCTTCCCTCCCCCCAAGGTAAGTGCCGGGCCCGCCTGGGGACCCCGGGCCCTTCATCTCCCCCCCCCCCCGGGGGGGCTCGGCCCTTCCTGGGCCCCTCCCCTCAGCGGGTGGGGGGTACCTGGGCCCCGCCCCCTTCCCTCACGCCGGGGGGCGGGAACCCCTCCCCACCCATTCTTCGTACCGGGGGGCGGGGTGAAGGGGGGTGTCCGGCTGTTCCTGGAACCGGGGGGCGGCGGCGAGAGCAGCCGCTCACCCCTCGCGGGGGGGGGGGGGGCACGGCACGGAACGGACCGGACCTGTCCTGTCCCCGCGCCACCCCCGTGTCCCCGCCTGGGGCCGATCCCTCCTAC
Organism: Chelonia mydas; assembly: GCF_015237465.2. NCBI lineage: Eukaryota > Metazoa > Chordata > Testudines > Cheloniidae > Chelonia > Chelonia mydas. The sequence continues at coordinate 8,926,825 of NC_051250.2, read as the reverse complement.
CCAGCGGCGTGCGGGGCTCCCCACACATCTGAGAGCAGCCGGGGGGGCGAGGTCCAAGGTCTAGGGCGAGCCCCGCGCCCCGGTCGTGACAGCCTGGGCCGGGGTCGGAAACGGCGTCTGTGTTTAGAAGGCGGACGGCAGCCTGGGCCGGTCGCCCCGGCTGTAAGGAGCTAGCCCCGCGCCGGAGCAACCCAGACCGATTCGGAGGGGATGACAGTAGCAGGAGGCGGTGAACTGCGGACGCTTAACTTCCCTTCCAGATGTTGCAGATGATTTATTGTGATCTGAAAGGAGATGGATGGGGGTTAAAAAAAATCTCTGCCTTTTTAGCACTGTATCTGGATTGTGGGGCAGTATTCCTGCTATGTGTGTGTTGGGGATAGCCCCATAACATGTTCATCCTGTCTTGGTTAGGGAATGAGAGCAGCCTAACGCCCCTTCTTCACCCCATTATCTCGCTCCCCTCCCTGCCACCCATGAAAAAGGAAGCTGGTACTGTACAGAAAGATAAAATTCCCGTCTTGATACTGCAAAGCAAGGATTATTACTCTGCAGCTGTAAATTAATTAGATATATTAGGCCAAGTACCTAGATAACAAGGTTAACTGGGGCAATCTATTTCCTGTGGGGGATTCTCAGGTTGGTCTGGCAGGGAGAGTTGAAGATATTGATGATTGAGAACTGCACTGAATACCTATCAGTAATATCAAAGGGCCGACTTCACTAAAGTATGGATTAGCGTCTTTGTCCTGCAATGAGCTGTTTGGTGGTTAGGAAGGGTTTGACTGAAAATTGTACTGATTTTTTTTGACTCTCTTAAAAATGAAGGTTAGGAAAAGGATAGTGCAGTTATCAAATGTGTGGCTGAGAGGTATTCATTTTTGAGAACATCTGTCCCCAGCATTGCTCTGTAGTGATTAGTTGGTCCTCCAAAACAGAATACTGTCGCTTTATAAAGCTGAAGGGAGATCTAATGTCTGTTTTATTAATACCATTATTGCACTAGAGAAACCCAGTCATTTGGAAAGAATGGATGATACCTTTTATCTAGATTCACGGAATGGGCATTTTAGGTTAATACTGGATATGGGGGAATCTTTCTAAGGTGAACTAGAGCTGTTTTCATGTGTGAGCATCTATTTTTTATACCAACTTGCTGTTTAGTGTGAAGCTTAGAAGTAAAATCTGTGGACTAGATGTTATAAAGACCGGAGTGTGTCCCCAACATGTAGCACTTGTGTGGGAAAGTAGCAGGATTGTGTTAGAAACCGTGTTTTGAAATAACTATACTCTTTGGGTTTTGGAAAATTTTCAACATTTTATTTCTGAAAGAGTAGAAAGGGCTGAGCCATCCTTGTTGGTGGAACATCTCTTCAATTTTTCCTGTATATGGAAATTTACTGCCACTGAGTGTTGGCGTGCACTAAAACAAGAAGATGATAAAAAGAAGTTGCAGGCATTTTGTTTAGATTAACAAATGGAATCTCAAATCATGGCTGTTCCAAGTCAGAGGTAACTCAAATCCCTTTTAATTAAGGAAACGATGACATAACACTTTGGTCAAGGACCAGATAAAACCTCTCCAATAATAGTTTACTTTGATTTACCCAAATATGGGTGTTAGAAGAACAAGCAATCAGGTGTCAGTTTAAAATTATATCACCTTGATCTTAGCTAAAAGTTTAAATACTGTTTTTCTCAAAATGCACTTTAAGAAGAAGTACACTGATATATAATTGTATTTGTTTCCTTAAGTGTAAGGTAACGACATGGGGACAGTACTTAAGTTAAAAAAAAAAAAAAAAAAGTCTCCAAAAATATTGATGGTGTTGGAATGCTGTATCATTTGTTAAACTACTGTGATTCCATTTGCTAAATTCAGTAAGGAGTTGCTCATCTTCCATTCACTCCTGAGTTTCTGTTGGGTTCTGTTCATTTCCTGTTTGCATCTGAATTCCTACCTTGCCTTGCAATCTCCACCCTCGGCTAACATGGCCATACTTGGGTATGTTGTAATTTCAGATTATAATGGGTGTGTGTGTCTTAGAATGACATCACTGTGTTTGTTTTTTTTCTTTTAGATGCATGTAGGAAAAAAGCTTTTTCCTGGACTATTATAAATTGATCCTTGGATATGAAATTTAGTAGGCATATGTGTGGGGATTGGCAAATACAAATTATATGTACTGAGCTGTATGTAGTTTGATGACTACAGGTGCTTTTAAACTGCTGCAGTGTTATCTTCCACCCATTTATGCTGCAGCGTCTTTCAACTTTTGATAGTTGTGCGGGTGGAACGTATAGAGTCTCAGATTGTACTGTATTATACAGTTGTGTGGTTACTCACTAACACAACTTTGGTTGCAGAACCCGGTGGCATCTGTTTTAATGCAGATACAAATTATGGAATACTAAACTTTTTTAAAATAAACTGTCTATTTACAGAGTAGAATATTTTTATGTTTTAGTGTTCAGTTTTTATGAAAAAATTCTGTAATCCAAAAATGTGTAGCTAATTAGAAGTAGTTTCTTTTTGGGATTAATCAAGTGAATAATTTATCACATAACAAATGTGTCAGTAGACTGTAATTAAGTTTCAGTGGAATGTGTGTGTTTAATATTAAAATGACACTTTCAACATTTAAAAAAAAATATTCCTGGAATCATCTTAATGCTGCCATTGAGCCTTGATATTGCAGGGGACTTTGATCAGTTTATTGAAATATCCCTCTAAATAGAGAGCTTTTTAAAAAGCAACATTCTATATCTATGTAGAATTATTTAGGTTTCTTAGAAGACTTTTCATAAGTCAGGGAAAGCCTGTCTCACTCCTATGTGTGAAGAAACACTAAGAAGCGATAATTTGCAATTAGCTGTATTAAGAATGAGAAGACAAAATAAGTCTGCATACCATAGTGAATGGGTGCTTTATAAATTCATGAGATCGCAAAGGTGACCTTTGTAGGCATCTATACCCTTGTTGAACTAGTTATGATGTTATGTAAATATGTAAAAGTATTTGACTGAAACAACCCTAGTAAGTAATGCCTAAGACTATAGCTTTGTGTAATTATCAAATTTAAAGCATTGATTTTTCAACTCTTATTCCTTTCAGTTTTTTCACTGGTTAAAACACTAAGAATATCCTTTATTCAGAATGTCTCTACATCAGTTTTTATTAGAACCAATCACCTGCCATGCCTGGAACAGAGATCGTACTCGTAAGTACCAAATTAATTATCTTTTTCCCCTTTGATTGGTATTTTGTACATGCTACAGAACCATATACTTACAGAAAGGTGACCCAGAACTTTGAAAAGAAGAAAACAATCCAGTACAGCAACAATTACAAGACCATATCAAATACCTAGTGCTCCTCACTGAGCGCTCCCCTAAAAACAGCAAAATGTGCTGCAATAGTGATAGTCTTCGAAATTCCGTACTAGGACATTGGGTATACGGGAAACTAGAGTCTTAGAAGTGTTTAGCTGCAGTGCCCAAAAGCAAAAAACTTGATTGAAGTGGGCATCATCACTTGCAACATGACTTCCCGTTACCCTCACTCTTAACCCTCTTTTCCATGCCCCAAATCCAGCCTTTTTTGTACCCTAGTTTCTCCCCACCCATTTTGGATTATAACCTTCAGAATCTCTTTTCTTCTTTGGAGACTGTTGAATACTGAACATCATACAGCTCTAAAGTTCTTCACAGCTTCTCCAGATAAGAAATGCCCTACAATGTGTTCTGGACTTTGGGAATAAGTCTCTTTAGTCCAGACTCTGCATTCCCAATGAGATTGTATCCACCTGTGTACACATTTTGAAACTGAAAAATAGACTTGATTCGGAAAGATATGCTGTTCTAAAGCTTTTGTCATAAAAAATAATCTCACTTACTAATGGATTCATTCCCTTTGCCAGAGATTGCCATTAGCCCTAATAACCATGAAGTTCACATCTATAAGAAGAGTGGGAACCAGTGGGTAAAAGCTCATGAGCTGAAGGAACACAATGGACACATTACAGGTAAGTGAATATGCAGAGTCTGAAAACATAGTTATAGAAAGTGATTCAACCTGCTTTTAAGAAGTAGTCTGACAAACAGAGTAAGAAATCTGTAAGTGATGAATAGATGATCCAACCTTTGTATAGGTTGGCACTCTCACTTTATGTTGAGCTTTGCAGTATTTTCCTGGACCACATAAAGCAAATGCGGGGAAGCAAAACATTGATTTCCAAACACTTCCATTGAGTAGCTACCATATTAAGTTCAAGGCTGTAAAAAGTAGTAGTGTCCTGTTCCTGTGACTTTAAAAACAATCTTTACTGAGAGAGCAGGAATAATTTTTTCAACTTTTCAAATAAGCCAATTTTGTCATGATTTTTCTCTGGTCATACTTTGCGTAATTTTCAGGATCCAAAATTAAAATGTAGGAATGGTAAGATTACCAAAACATGAGTCACCCCGGTAGTGTGTATAAAATGGGAGTGTCCTGCATTAGCCTTTTAAACAAAATTACTTGTGCTTTTTTGAAAAGGTTTCTATTCTCTAACAAAGGAAACTAGTTAAAATCAACATTTGCCCTGTCCACCAGTATTGTGGGCTGATATCAGCCCACTAAATGGACAGAAGCCTCTGCTTGTACTACAAGGTTTTGTGGGAACTTTGCCAAACTTACCTGCTCCTCGTTGGCAAGCACAGCAGTTTACACTCTTGCATGCTGACCTAACCGCTTAGCCTGGTTGAATGTACAAAAGACTTGTCATCCCCAAAGGTGTTCCTCAGTATTTTAGTTGCACCTGTTGCCACTAGCAAGAAGACATACATCACCTAATTGGGCAACATTTTGGTGTTCGTTACAGAAGTCAATGTTGCATACCACTGCCACTTGAAAATGCCAGGTGCTATGCGGTGTTTAAAGCTTACCAAGTCTTGACACTTGCGGTATTTTAACATTAAGAAACCTATTTTTATAGTAGGCCAGAAATGAATTGTAGAATAAACGTTGCATCTAAAAATATTAGGTATCAGATTCTGCCATATTTTTCCACTTTAATTCTATTTTTGAATCTTTCATGTTGTTTTTTCAATTGGCATGCTCAAGGAATTTTTTTTTTAGTACTAGAGTAGTGCTGTTATGAAAGGTCTACATATATTTTTGTGCAGGGGGAGACTCATGATAGCAGACTGACTCAAAGAAAGCTGCTGAGGAAAGAAATAGGAAATAACTCTGTTCTGAATATTTCCAGTTGAGAACATCCATCATTGCATAGGAAAGACAGAAAGTTGCGGGAAGCTTGTCAAAGGGATGTTTTATACTATTTTTTTCTGACATTTATTTGCTGCTTTGCATTGACATTGATGTATTTTTGGCTGATGGCACAGCGTAAGTCTGCATGACACAGACATAAGTATTGTATTCCTACATAAAAACTGATAGAAATGTGAGAAAGAACAAAGCTAAAAACTACTACTGTCTAAAGTTTTAGACCATGACTGTGTAGTTTGGCAGCAGCAATGTAAACAACTATGCTAGAAGTTTAGGCGAAGTTTTAGAAGTACTGCGTCTTTAGCTATTGAAGTAATAAGCTTCTTGCAGAAATCAGAATTGGGATCCGGAAGAGGGGGTGGAGGAAGAGGGCCGTAGCCATTCTGCTACAAATGGGCGAGCTTTCAAAGCAGTCTTCCTTATCACACAGTCTATGTTCCAATAAAGTCTATCAGTAAGAGGGATTTGGAGAGGGAAGTCAGGAGCAGTAAAGGTTTACAATAGTCACGGAATGAGTGGTGGCTGAAGACATCATTGGTATCTGTCTTCATGGCAAAGGGCAATAGCTGATGTCTCCATTCTGGGTTGCTATACAGTAAACAGGGATTCACAAGAAAGAAAATGTGATATTAATAGAAGGTCTAAATTGCAGGTATTGATTGGGCTCCCAAGAGCGACCGCATTGTAACTTGTGGTGCAGACCGCAATGCCTACGTCTGGAGTCAGAAAGACGGTGTGTGGAAGCCAACTCTAGTGATTCTGAGAATTAATCGCGCGGCCACCTTTGTGAAGTGGTCTCCTTTGGAGAATAAATTTGCCGTAGGAAGTGGAGCTCGACTCATATCTGTGTGCTACTTTGAGTCTGAAAATGACTGGTGAGCAGTTTAAACTTGATGATTTCCATTAAGGCAAATCCATGAGGCAATACATTGTCTTGGTTCTGTATTCCATAGTGTATTTTAAAATGCAGCTAATGGACCATAGATGTGCTTTAATTGCTGAGTTTTTATCTTTTTTATTGAGGTTTTCTTAGAGTTTCAAAGCTGTAAAGGGTACATGTTATTCATGTGATTTAATCATGCAGTTCTCATTAATATTAATATGTAGCTAAATCCTTGGACAGTGCCCTGAAAATGTATTTCTAACACTTACAGTAGAACCTCAGAGCTATGAACATCTCAGTAATGGAGGTTGTTTGTAACTCCAAAATGTTTGTAACTCTGAACAAAACGTTATGGTTTGTTCTTTCAAAAGCTTACAACTGAACATTGATTTAATACAGCATTGAAACTTTATTATGTAGAAGAAAAATGCTGCTTTTAACCATCTTAATTTAAATGAAACAAGCACAGAAACAGTTTCCTTACCTTCTCAAATCTCTTTTTTTAAACTTTCCCTTTTTTTTAAATAGTTTACAGTGAACACAGTATTGTACTGTTTGCTTTTTTTATTTTTCTGCTGCTGACTGCATACGTCCGGTTCCAAACGAGGTGTGTGTTTGACTGGTCAGTTTTCAACTCTGGTGCTCATAACTCTGAGGTTTTACTGTACGTCTATTTAAACCTTTATTTTCATACTCCACTACCTGATTTCTGACAGGTTTAATGGATTTTCTCAAATATTTGGTGTTCTTTCAAAAGTGCCTGAATTTCTTTTATAACTAACCATTGCCTGGGACTTGGCTCATTTACTGAATAGGTTTTTTGGTGTAATAGTCTTTGTGGTTGACACACAAACCATCTCAATACTAATTCACCAAGTTTCTGAAGTGGTTTGGGTAAATGTTGTATAGGGCTTCAGAAATGGAGCCCCATATCTTTCCCAAATATGAAATCAAATGGTCATGGCACGGCTCAGGTTTGGCCCAGTTACTCCATCATCATGGGCGTAGGGAAGGCGTTTTGGCTAAATTTGAGTGAGTGGCACTGTGGCCTGGCCCAGAGAGGGGAACCAGACCCATTTGACGAGAGACCGTTGTAGGGTGATTGCGGGGCAGGCTCTCTATGCGCACACGCACACATGGCAGGGTCCAACCGCCTGGTATGGATAAAACAAAATACCCTGAAATTCCCCAAAAGGAGAGAATTTCACAGGTTTCTGTAGTTTTTATTTTTTAGTCATATACCATCTGAAACATAACCATTCAAAACAAATGTATTGCATAAGCGAAGAACTTACTTTTAATAAATCTCTTCTGTTTGGTGTGTAAAGAAACAAATGGTCTACCAGACACTCAGAAATGGAGTGGGTGACCATACTTGAACCTGACAGCATCAAACAATGTATAACCATTAGCACTTCCATGTCTCTTACAAGATTAGTGAGATACATGCGACTTTTCATTAGCATTTACACTAGGCCCAAGCCACAGCATTTGGGCGGGCCAGAAGACATTGCATTTTAAGATAGATTTACAAACATGGACTGAATGGTACCTCGTCCTTATTTGCATAATCCTCCATCTTTAGAGAGTCTTTTTTACTCAGTTACAGCTAAGAACTTGCTCCCGAGTCACAATATTTAGATGGAAAAAGCTTTGTTTTGCTATTGCTGTTATTTGTGGCTTAAATGCGGCATTTAATTGATCTGTATTTTGTAATCTTCTGAATAACCTGTGAAAATTTCCATGAAATATGAGTTTATAAAACTTTCATAAATTTTACCATAAAATATAAAGAACAGAAAAGTTGATAAGCTGCAGAAAACACTTTAAAGCTTGCTGCAAAAAAATGCATTCAGAATGTTGTACAAAGACAATACTGCTCAACTTAGTATTATGATTCCGCAATGTTTTCTTGTTCTTGGGGCATATAAAAGAGGAAAATGACAGCATCAAAATCAAGTTAATGAGCTCAAGGTCAGAGTAGTCAATCTGGTATATTAAAGTGTTTCCAAAAATTGATTTCAAAAGGGCATAGGACCCAAATGCTTATCTGATCAGAATAGTAGTTTCTTTGTTCTAATTGTCGATGCCTGGCTGACAGAGCTCACAGCCCCTTGAGATTCATGAATTGTATTGGAGGTTTTGCAATCAACAGTACTTTCTGAAATGAATTTACAAAATCTCGACTAGATGGAGTAAGGTAGAAGAAAGGAGCAAAAAGAGAATAACTAGTTGAATTCTTCTCTAAAAAGTTCAGCTGATCAGTGTCTCAAAAACCTACATAGCGCTAACTGAAAAGTAAAGAGAATACATATATCTGATAGAATAGAGGTGTATATTACAAGTGTTGCATTTTAATGTACTGTCACTGTGGGGTAATAAGAGGGCTGGAGTTCCATCCATGATGTCTAGAACTATTTATTTTCTGGTGAGAATTGGGACGGGGGGAGTCAGGGGGGAAAGAGAGAGCTCAGTGATTGGAGCATTGGAGTGCTAAACCCAGGGTTGTGAGTTCAATCCTTGAGGGGACCATTTAGGGATCTAGGGCAAAAATTGGGGATTGGTCCTGCTTTGAGCAAAGGGTTGGACTAGATGACCTCCTGAGGTCCCTTCCAACCCTGATATTCTATGATTCCATGATAGGGGCAGATTTAACAGTAATGATGATTGAATGGGCCATCTGTACTTCAGTCTTCTCTTCCTTTACATGTCAAGTTGGAATGTTTCCAGTCACTTGGACTGAGATTTGATGTGTTGGAGTCATATACTGCGGGATATTTGGCGCTTTAATGGTAAGCAAATGGTTCTCAATAAATACGTTTTATTTCCTGATATTTTAGGTGGGTGAGCAAACACATTAAAAAGCCTATTCGCTCCACTGTCCTAAGTCTGGACTGGCACCCCAATAATGTCTTGCTGGCTGCAGGATCCTGTGACTTCAAATGCAGGTGAGAGTAAATAAAACATTTGCAAGTTGATTTGGGTTACTGATTTAAATCAGTCAGCAGTAAGAATGTGCTAATCCTGTGTACATTGTCAAAATAGCAACCCATCACGTACTAATGTATTTATTTAGAAAAATAAAATAAAGCCGTGAAAGACTATTGAATCTGTGCCACTACACATGTACACAGGGCTTTGGATTTTTAGCATGTATCCACTAAAAAGTCCGTGTTACTTTCATAAAGCAGTGTTTACTTATTAATACTGCTTCAGCTGTGCAGGTACCTAATGGTCAGTTCCATGCTGCTCCTAATATGAAATCAAAGCCTGTCAAGCACCATCTTTTATCTGAAACAGACCTTTGGCCATTGTTAGCATGAGGCTGGAAGACTTGGCAGCTGCTCAGTGCAGATAGATTCCTGCTACCTGCACAGCATCCCATTAAAGTCATGGGGTGCGGTGCACTGGTCCATCCGTGTGGCTCAGCTTGCAGGATCTGGGCCCAGATAGGTAACTTTCTACATGGAGATTTCACTATATTCTTTTTTTTATTTTAAACACTTTTGCTTTGCACAATAGCGAGAATTTCCCTTCCTTCTGCTTAAAATAAATGTAGGATTTTGCTTTATGCTACAGGGGAAGTATTCAGGCTTAAAAATAAGGTCTGTGTACTCAAAATGTCTACTAGTATAAATGCTAGGCCCAAACATTACATTCCCTCGTCTAAAATGAGATGTAAATCTGAAGTCTGGAGCACTTGGTCATTTGATATCTCATGGCACTTTTCACATGAGGAGAGGTGTTCTGACCAAAGCCCAGTTTGTTTAAATTGGATAGGGTATACATCTTCACTTCCTGCACTAAACAGTTGACTTTTGTGAACTGTTCTTTCACCCCTCCAGAAGAGACTGCATTTGAGTTGTGTGTGTGAGGTTCCTCCTGTATATGGTTTTTAAAGCATTTTGCAACCCTGTGAGATAAAAGGTGCTGTTTAAATGCGAGTTGTTTTTTATATTAATGTCAGTTTCCTTGGACTTGTAATTTTTTTTGTCCTGGTATTTTTCTCTAACACCTCTTATGTGGAGAGAATCTCATGCAAGGTTTTTCTTTTGACTGCTGCTGAGAAGCTGGAATTGATTACCTTATAATGCCTTGTTGTGTCTAATCATCCCTTATTGAAGAATCTTATTGAAGATATGGATATGCAAGAAATTCCCAAACATAGGTTGAATCAAGTTCCCAGGATTTCCTTAGAACAGAACAATGATTCATGGAAGATTAATATTCTCGTTTCATGTACTTCCTACTGGAAAACTTGTTCTGCCCTGCATTTCATTCCACTGGAAATGGTCCATTCTGAAATGTGAATCTTTCTATTACAATATTTAGGAGGCATTTATTATTTAAAGTTTGCATTGCAGGATGGACCATTTAATACCAATTACAACTCTGATCAGAGAGAGGAACGGTTCTTTATGAAGATGCATCAGAGGAAGAAATGTCCATCTCAGTTCGCATTTCCAAATCTTACTTTTATTGCCTGCGAATAACCTATTTCTGAATGTTAGGAGAAATGTCTGTCTCTGCTGAAGGGTGAATACAGATCTCTAGAATTCTTTTTCCAGGCGAATGTTCAGTTATATGCTAGAGGTTATAAACACAACTGGGCTTTTAGCACATCTGTACCGGTAGCTGGTTCTGAAAAGTTATTAAATGGCCAAAATCAGTAGTAGCTAGCGGTGTACATCACTTCAACAAGCAGGAGACATGTTGATAAAAATCCAGGGCAAGAGGTGCTGCTGGTTGATAGTTATTTAATTGGATTTAAGATGGCTGGCTTTGATAATCCATAGGGCCTCTTCCTTTAACTTTATCTCTCTCTTAGAGTATAGCTACAAGCACTATGTAGGGGAGTTTTTTATACTGTAGCTGGAGCAACGTCACTGGAAATAAAGGCCATATTCTAGTGCTCTTTGAATGTGGAGACTTTCAAGCAGAGAGATGGCTTTAGTTCTAAAAATTGAATGGTTCAGAAAGAAATCTCAGCAAATGAAAAGCTTTCTTCAATCACTAGTCATCTCCCAGTCGTCTTGCTACGTGGGACTGATTTATTCTTGCCTTGTATCAAAGACTCTGCTGCTTTTAACATATGTCCTATTTCCATATATTAACTGAGATGTCCTTCTGGATTCTTATAAAGGGCTCTTAAATTCAAGCCTACCAACAACACACAGTCCTTCTGCCAACTTCTGTTTTAAACTGACCAGGCTGATTGAACTCATGTTTACAATTTAGAATTCTCTGGTAGCCATATTAACATAGCTGCAGTTAAGGCCTTTTTTCTGTTCTATATTTGTCGGTTTTACTGAAGACGTGTGTGTTCTTCAAAGCGTATGTGGAACAATGTGCCACACACATGCAGAGTTTAAAAAATATTCCCATAAGCTCAGGCTTTAAAAAAAAAAAAATAAAAAAAAAATTCCTCTGCATTTTTGATCTTGAGCATGATCAGTTGATCACTGCTGCTGTTCTACTGAAATGTTTAATTATTTGTACTATGGTGTGGTTCAAATGGAAGAACATTCTTGCTCACTGGATTAACTGCTGCTGTTAATCCTATGCCTGTGACATTATAATAACTTCCATGGTAGCAGTTATGGATGCCATATTGTGCCACTCCTGAATCTCACAAAAGGAATCTGATTATATGGGGAGACTTTTTATTTAACACATTTTGATAAATAGCTGTGCTGGGAAAAGAGATGCAGAAAAATAGTGACCGTTTAATATGTTTTGATGCACTCTTCCAGCAGTTAGTCTGAATGTGACAGTCTCTCTTTCCAAAGCTCAATCTAGAGAATGGGTATCTTTGTAAGGATTTGTGTTAGCTGGCTATTACATATTGCACTTCTCAGATTCTCTCCTAGCTTTGATTGTCAGGGTTGTTAGTGCTGTGAAAGGAAGAAACAAAAATCTTAATGCAATAGAGGATTTTTGTAAGTGCAGTATACATTTCCATAGCCAGCCTCTGGCAAAAAGGAAAGAGACAGAAGGTTGCATTTGCGAGAAGAAGGCTGTGTACGTTTTATGCATAATGCTGCTGAGTGCTGATGTTTTCCCACAGCACACAGAAGTCTGCTGTCAAAGGAAGCTCAAAAAATGGCGCTTTAGCATGGCATAATTAAAGGAGCGTCTGTCCTGGTGACTCTAATGTGAGATTTTTATGCAGTTAAAGTGTCTGGTTTTCTTTCCATTATCATTTTGGTGTTTTTTATTTGCAGAGTGTTTTCTGCTTACATTAAGGAAGTGGATGAAAAGCCAGCCAGCACACCATGGGGCTCAAAGATGCCCTTTGGGCAGCTGATGTCAGAGTTTGGTGGTGCTGGAAGTGGGGGATGGGTGCACAGCGTCAGTTTTTCTGCCAGTGGTAACCGCCTAGCCTGGGTCAGCCATGATAGTACCGTGTCAGTTGCTGATGCCTCAAAAAATATGATGTAAGTATTTTCTTTTTGTTTGTGATTTATTAGCCCTGTAATACTAGGAGGGAAGGGCAAGCATGGCATGTGGAATGTTGTGTTGGCAACAAGGAAGAACAAAGCTGGTATTTCCAGAAGTGTTGTGTCCAGCTCGTACAAGCAGTCCATTTAAAGTTTAGAAGACTTGTGTCTCTGAGGCCTATTCAAATTGGCTCTTGGAAATTTTGGATAAATAAGACCAATCTGGAGTAAATTAATGGTTTTTGAAAGAACCGTTTTGTTTTTGAAACTGTGTGTTTTGTTCTGCTATTAGGAAACTACGTTCTCCTGTAGAATAGCTACAGGAGACTTCTGTGAGAGCATGTCCAGTTCTTCTACATATCTAGTACCTGATTTGATAGTGTTAACTAGGGACTGGAGAATAAACTGTTTATTCCATGAAATCTCAATTCCACACCCGTCTTCTTTACCATCTTACTTGTTGCAAGGTTTTAAATTATATCCTCCAACTATGGTAGAAATATTTTACTACCCTCCTGTACTCCCCCGCCCTCCCTCCTTCTCTTGATTTAAACACAGTATACAAGTACAATCTCTCTTCTCTTGGGAATGGGGAGAGGTGACATTGTTCCAGGGATGTAGGGAGAGGAGAGGGCCATCTGAGCACAGCTGTGTTTAATTGTGACACACACAGATCTGGTGAGAAATGCAGAATGTATACTTAGCTAGAGAGAGATCCTTAAATAATACAGATGATCTAGGGCCATCTTTGAAATCCTGGCCTGTTCGTTAATTCCCTTAGTATTGTTGTAATAACTTGAATGATGAGATCATTTAGTATTGATATAAATGCCCAGCTATTGTATCTTAAAAGGATGCAGCCACGTACTTTAAGTACTGGAGTGTTTTACGTTATTTTTGTAACCTTATAGAGACCTCACTTTTTGTCTTATCAAGCAGAAAAGGCCCAAATTGGTAACTATCAATATTGTTGGAATGTGTAATCTTTTTAAATGTGTGTCATCATTTGTGTACAGAATGCTCTATAAGGTCAGCATATAGCCAGGAATAGTTTTCTGGTTAATGACTGGTTTAGGAGTAGCAGCCGTGTTAGTCTGTATCTGCAAAAAGAACAGGAGTACTTGTGGCACCTTAGAGACTACAATATCCACCTGCTGAAGTGAAAAAACAGATTGACAGAGCCAGAAGAGTACCCAGAAGTCATTTACTACAGGAAGGCCCAAAAAAGAAAACAACAGAACGCCACTAGCTGTCACCTTCAGCCTCCAACTAAAACCTCTCCAACGCATCATCAAAGATTTACAACCTATCCTGAAAAATGATCCCTCACTCTCACAGATCGTGGGAGACAGACCAGTCCTCGCTTACAGACAGCCCCCCAATCTGAAGCAAATACTCTCCAGCAACCACACAACAAAAACACTAACCCAGGAACTTATCCTTGCAACAAAGCCCGATGCCAATTTTGTGCACATATTTATTCAAGTGACACCATAATAGGACCTAATCACATTAGCCACGCCATCAGGGGCTCGGTCACCTGCACATCTACCAATGTGATATATGCCATCATGTGCCAGCAGTGCCCCTCTGCCATGTACATTGGCCGAATCTGACAGTCTCTACGCAAAAGAATAAATGGACGCAAATCTGATATCAGGAATCATAACATTCAAAAACCGGTAGGAGAACACTTCAGCCTCTCTGGCCACTCAGTAAAAGGCTTAAGGGTGGCAATTCTGCAACAGAAAAGCTTCAAAAACAGACTCAAACTGCTGAGCTTGAATTAATATGCAAACTAGATACCATTAACTTGGGTTTGAATAGAGACTGGGAGTGGCTGGGTCATTACACACATTGAATCTATTTCCCCATGTTAAGTATCCTCACACCTTCTTGTCAACTGTCTAAATGGGCCATCTTGATTATCACTAGAAAAGTTTTTTTTTTTTCTCCTGCTGATGCTCATCTTAACTAATTTGCCTCTTACAGTTTGTATGGCAACTTCCACCTTCTCTGTAGGTGCCACGAATACTCCTGTTCTTTTTTCTGGTTAATGGCTCCCTCTGCTGCCTGCTCAGCAGCACAGTATAAAGTACTGTAGAATTTTTATAAACATTGACTATTGTCTCTTCCTTAATTTCTTGGGGATATGGCACAGGATTTAAAATAAAAATAGATTTCACAGGGCATTTGCACTAAGCTATAATTACTTTCATGTAAGTCGCAATCTACTTGGGTCACTTGAAGGCAGCATATTATAGTAATTGGGCTATACTGGCTTGTGTACTAGTAGCACTGTCTGAGAATGGGCCCTTTTGTCATATTCTCTTGAAACAAAAGATAAGAGGTTTCAGTGAGTCCCTTCTTTAACAATTGTTCTTGTGTCTAGGGTTTCACAGCTGAAAACAGAGTACCTCCCATTCCTGAGTGTGTCATTTGTTTCTGAGAACAGCGTTGTGGCAGCTGTAAGTGTCTCTTCTTTCCCCTTGTAGAATGTTGTATGTGTTATCCTCTCACTGAAGCACTGCACTGTGAAGTTAGTCAATAATAAAATACCTCTTCAGAAGCACCAGCATGAGCTGTTCTGCAGCAGAGTGCGGTATAAAAAGCAAAGGTGCTGCTCTTAAGGCAAAAAAAAAAATCTAGCTAATTAATGATGTCTTGTTGCAGGGCCATGATTGCTGCCCAATGCTCTTTAACTGTGATGATCGTGGCTCGCTGACCTTCGTTTCCAAACTAGACATTCCAAAGCAGAGCATTCAGCGCAATATTTCTGCCATGGAACGCTTCCGCAACATGGACAAGAGAGCCACTACAGAGGATCGTAACACTGCATTGGAGACGCTGCATCAAAACAGCATCACGTGAGTGCCACAGCGCTCAGGACATGTGACAAGGAGAGCTCCCTTGCACCTTATATATTCCAGGACATATCTGAGACCCTTCAACCTTGGATTTCCCTTATCAGAAAACTTACCCTTTCACTGCCAGTTGCTTATTCCTGGTGTTTCATAGAAAGGCAAGAATGCTTTGCCCCAGGGACCTGGCCAATTTAGCAATTTTGTGCATAGAAGTTAGCTGTTGGAAAGGGAGACATGGAATTCCTCCCTGACCCCTTGGGCTGTTGTCTGATGCCCTGAATAAGGAGATTTACTTGCTCCAGTTTTGTCTGGAACCTGATAAAAGATAATCATTAACATTGATAGTTACACGTTATCTCCCTTTGCTTCTGGGTAAAGTTGTGTTTAATGTGTTTCATAATTCAGACCTGAACAGACACTGTGTAACCAGGACTTGACACTTACCAAAGCCACTAAATCCAGTGAGCAGAATTCACCTGAAAAACTAATTCTCCTTGCACCCTCATGTTCAAAAATTTATTTCAGTATTTATTACTCTTCTGGAATGAGCGAATACAAGTTAATCATGTGAGATGTTCCTCTGTGTTTGCCCCAGTACTCCATGTGCACAAAATACGCTAACACTTCTAAAGTAAAGTTGGGGTCTCTTTAAATTATAAGCCTTTTATAATAGTGCTGGATGACCTTCCCTGTCTGCCTTGGAGGCTGCCTCCCAAGTTCTTACACTAGCAGAAAGACTTCACCATTCTTACTCCTTGAAGATGCATGAGGTGGGGTTGTGTTTTGAAATCTTCACTTGATAGCACAACCAATGAAAGATGAAGGGGTTTCAAGCAGACTCTCCGGCATCCTCCAAATATGATGCTTGCTTTATTCTTTCTCAAGTGGCATACTGAAAATCGGGCGGAAAATACACATTACAATCACGTCACTCTTCCGATGGGAGAATAGGGATTGAACCTTCTTCAGTTCTTACAAAGCCAGTAATATCCAGTGCTTTAAAGTCTACTTAACCATGTCTCCACTATTTGTGGCCCTCTGGTATTCTGAGCTCATTTACAGCTGTCACTCTCTGTTTTCAGCCAAGTGTCTATTTATGAGGTAGACAAGCGAGATTGTCGTAAGTTCTGCACCACTGGCATTGATGGAGCAATGACCATCTGGGATTTCAAGGTATGTATTTACTACTTTGCTTATGAGTAAGGCTACGATTATGTCACGGAAGTCACGGAATCTGTGACTTCCAGAGACCTCCGTGACATTTTCTGCTTCAGCCCCTGGGCTGCAGGGCTGGAGCTGTCAGCCAGGGAGCCCTAGAGATCTCAGCTGTGGGGCCCACACAACTCCCAGCCACTGTGCAGGGCAGTCCCCCTCCCTCACCCCCCCCCCATGTTCCCTCTAATTTTTCGTACCCGTGTGCAGAGAATTTTCTTATGTGCACCAATATGGAGGTGATGTGTGACACATCACCTCCATATTGGTGCACATAAGAAAATTCATGTGGTGGGGGTGGGGCCAAGGGGTTTTGAGTGTGGGAGGGGGCTCAGGGCTGGAGCAGAGGGTTGAGGTGCAGGGGTGTGAGGGCTCCGGATGGGGGTGTGGGCTCTGGGGTGGGGTCGGGGATGAGGGGGGGTGGGCCAGGGATGAGGGGCTCAGGGCTGGGGCAGAGGGTTGGGCGCAGAAGGGTGCAGCGGGGAGAGAGGACCCCCCCCAGCCCTCTCTTCCCCCCACAGAAGCAACTGGGCTTGGGGGGAGAGGCGCCTCTCCCCCCCACGGGAGCTTTGGGGCTGGGGCTGCAGGATAGGCGTCTCTACCCCAGCCCCCGCAGGTCCGGGCAGGGCTGCTCCGGGATGGGTCAGGCCCCAGCAGGTCCGGGCCGCAGGCTGAGCTGGGGCCGGGGAGGGGCGCCCCGGCAGGTCCCTGGGCGGGTTCCCTGAACGCCTGCGCCGCACTAAATAGGCTGTTGTGTGGCCGCGCTGCTTACAGGGAGCTTAGGCCCCGCAGCTCCCAGCTGCTGGTCTGGAGCGCCAAGCCGCTGTGGGGGGCCCCTGCAGGCGTCTCCCAGCCCTGGAGCTCTGAGCTGCGGCGGGGCCCTCTCCCATCCGTGAAGGGCGGCCCCCGGAGCTCCCAGCCACCGCAGGCAGCAGGGGACCTGGAGTTCTGAGCGGCAGCTGGGGGCCCCGCAGCTCCCAGCCGCGAGTCCTGGAGCTCCGGCCTTCGCAGGCAGCAGGGCCGCTGCAGCCCCCAGCTGCTCTGAGCAGCAGTGGGTGCTGGCTCCTCCATTCCCCATTTTGTCACAGCTCATTTTAGTAAAAGTCAGGGACAGGTCACAGGCTTCTGTGAATTTTTGTTTATTGCCCGTGACCTGTCTGTGATTGATTTTTTTCTAAAAATAACCATGACAAAATCTTAGCCTTATGTGTGAACTGTCTGTGACTTGTTAATCTCTGGACATCAGGACCTGGGATTCAGCCCTAATGTAAATTGTATTCGCATTAGGGAATCTAGACTCTGGATATTTAGGACTGTTAGTGAACTCTTTAGAGAGGACAGATCCAAGACTCAACATAATCACAGATGTATTTGCTCAGCAGATGGTACTAATCCAGACTAATTTTTTAATGGGATCATTCAGGTCCATGTAGGAATCCTGTTAATCCTCTTCTTCCTCCTCCAATCCCCTTCTTCTCTTTTTTTTTTTTTTTTTTTTTTTGAGCCACAACCATGCTGGCTCAGGAGACCAGAATCATCACTGCATCAATGAAAGGGACTCTGGCCCAGGTCTACAAAGGTGTTTAGGCTTATAACTTCCATTGAAATCATTGAAGTTAGGAACCTAAATACCTTTGTGCACCTGGGCCACTGTTGCCTTTTCTCCATCTTCTAGGGACTGAGCTTGGCAGCACCTAGGCTCTTCAGAGACTTTCTTGACTATGTTTTTTAAACGTAGCAAAAAAGCATCTAACATGAGGTCCAAAATACATGGAAGTTCAAACCAAAAGCCTAAATGGATTTAAATGTGCACATGATTCTAGGCTGACTTTTTACTAGGTTCATCTTGATGTCAAAACAGACTAGGTCATTCATCCTGGAAACTCGGATTTATAGTTCAAAATGCCAGCACAAGACCTCGCAGAGTACTGCTTGACACTCCTATGGCAGGGTGCCCTACTTGGTGCTTTAAAAAAAACCCCAACCATAATTGGGATATAATTAGGATCTAAGGATCCAACTTTGTGAAAGCTATTTTTCCATATGTACACCTACGCGTTCCCTGTTCTCGACGCAAAGTCTCAGAATTTCCTCCAGACCAGATTGCATGTGTTGGTGCAGATTGGCCAGCAGGTGTCTCTGTAGACCCCCCGACTCTTCTGTTGAGCTCTGGAATACAGTAGAACCTCAGGAATGGAGGTTGGTCGTAACTCTGAAGAAAACGTTATGGTTGTTCTTTCAAATGTTTACAACTGAACATTGACTTAATACAGCTTTAAACTTTACGATGCAGAAGTGTTCCCTTTATTTTTTAGTAGTTTATGTTTAACACTGTACTGCACTGTATTTGCTTTTTTTATTTATTTTTTCCCATCTCTGCTGCTGCCTGATTGCATACTTCTGTTTCCAAATGAGGTGTGTGGTTGACCAGTCAGTTTGTAACTCTGGTGGTATACTGTACACAGTTTTTGTAAGAGAACAGTTGGTTGCTTTATAATCTGGTAGCACGTACCAGCCCCAACCAGTGTTTGGGCCAAGTTAGGGAACTGGACCTGTCTCATGTTTCATCTGTTTTGTTCTATCACTTAGTTTTGCGGTAGGGGTTGACTGTGTTTGACACAAGATACTGTAGTAGTTACTAATAAATGTTTTCTCTCTCAAGACCTTAGAGTCCTCTATCCAAGGTCTACGAATCATGTAAAGATGGATCTCCATTATCTAGCATGACAGACTGCTTGACAGCATGCATCTCCAGCATCCACACAGACCTGAAAAGGGATGAGTAAGCTGGATCATTTGGAAGCACTGAGAAGATATGGCTTGGCAGATTTTCTTTTAAATACATACTTGGTGAAATGTGTTGGTTTCAAAATCAGCTGTGATTGTGTCTCTTTCGTCTTGATTGGTTGTTTCATTCGATTCTTTACCAAAGCTGCTCGGTTAGTAGTATATTGCAGGAAGTTATGGATCACTAACTTAAAAGGGGAATTTTATGTAAATTGTCTGCTAGAAATAAAAGATACAGAATGTGTTTGTAGTTTTTTCCTTGTTAATGATGATCTAATCAGTAGTGAGTGCATGGGAAAGGAAAAAACCTTTAATGTGCCCTCCTGTATCAAGGGGAGGAAGTTCGTCTTCTCAGCTAAAAGCTCTTTACAAGCTCAAGAGTGAGGATAAATCCAACCAGGCTTCTTCTGAAGGAAGAGCCTGGTCATGGAAAGCTGGAATGATGAGGGAGACTTGTCTCAATGATTATTTCCAGAGTGATTAGTCCTGTCTGCTTTAGCAGTTAACAAAGACTAATAGTAGCAAATTAAAACTGAAAGTCCTCTCATTATCAGCTCAGACTTGGTTCGCTAAAGGCAAATTAAATGACCAGGATTATCTGTAATGCTTTGAGGCTTGCACTGAGCACCTCCTCAAATAGCATTAGCTCAAAGTATCTATGATATGGGATGGAGACTACATACTGGAAATGAAGCATAATTAATACTGAGCTAGAGTGTAGTAGGACAAGTGAGACAATGACCTTCTAGGCATGGTGTATAAAATTCTATTTTACTATGATCGCTGGAGGAGTGCAGCTTGTTTAGCAGCACAGAGAGCATAGACCAGTTTCTCCAGAGACTTAAAAAGTAATGTTGGACCAGTCATACTTGCTGGAGTTCATTTCTGACCCCCTGGTAACTCATAGACGCAGTTATGAATAACTACGTCCATACGGCCATGTAAGGTGACTGTCGAATCTTACTTTATGCATTGAGGTTGACAGTGCATTAGAGGGGATTATCTGGCTATGGGCAGTTTGCATTGCCGCTCATGTTTGAGTGTTGCGTTTTAATCACAAGAAATGAAGAGAAAGAGAGGGGAAAAAAAACCACTGGCTATATTTACCACTTCCTCTGAAACCAGCATGTAACTTGATACACTACTTATTGCTCCCCTTTGAATGGTTTGAAAAGGAGGGTGAGAGGGAGCCCAAAAGGCATTTGGTCTCTCTTGCATGTCGTAAAAAACAAGCTACCCGCAACTCCAAGACCATCTTTTTTTTCAGGTAAGGTGTATGTGAAACACAGAGAAAAGATTATTTTCCGATTCCCCATCTGTTTCTGGTTTCCAGGAGTGGGGGGAGGGAAGTCACCATTTTGCAGTTTTTTCTTCATCTCAAGAGCATAGAATCAGTGGGGCTGAAACAAACCGCTCATTCACCATCTAGTGCCATGATCTGCAAAGTGCCGGACTGATTTCATCCGTAATAATACACGGCATTTCCTTGTATGTTCCATGTGAGGCTGTGTGTACCTGAAACAGTAGTGAATTAACCCTCTTATGCTGCTATTGCATAGGTAGTATCTCCCTCTTGTAGACAAGTCTGTTTCAGAGGGAGGAAAATATCCCCCTGGCTAAAACCTGTCACAAGGAGCTATTAGAGACATTAAGATCGTGATGGAATCAGGGAATGTACTGTCATGAATAAGAAACTGTTTTTGAAACTGCTTAGGATAACAAATGGTCCATTCCAAACATGGCAAAAATGTAACAATGGAATGCCCCAAGATTCTATATTTGGACCAGTGGTGCATATGTTCATCATCTGGAAAAGGGGGGGAGCAGTCAGATGACAGTTATTTTGGCTCCTCAAGGCTAGAGAAGACTGAGAAACTCCGAAGGAACCTTTCTCAGCCGGGAGCATGGGGGAGCACTGTGACAGTTAAAATTCGTTATTGCTATATGCTCTGCAGAGGAATATTGGAACCACTACTACATATTGCTGGGACCTAAGTTAACTAAAACAACTCAGAAAAAAGAACTAAGCATCACTGTAAGGAGAGCCCTGCTCAGGGGTAGACTAGTGGCAGTCAAAAATAATAAATAATCAGAAAATATTAGAACTATTACACACCATCATGGAATGTCTCAAATACTGCTGAATTCTGGTCACCCAGGGTAAACTTTTCAGAAGTGTCTAAGTCTCGTTTGAAGTCAATGGTAGGTAGTCAAAAAGACTAGCAGAAACGGGTTCAGAAATAGGTGGCAAGAATGAGTCGAGGCAAAAAGAGACACACATCTGACGGAAGAGTGAAAAGTGGGCATGTTTAATGCAGAGAAGAGGGAGGAATGGAGGCATATGAAATAAAGGGGTCTACAGAAGGCACACTGAACTCTGTTGTCCATAGTACAAAAAAGGCAAAACCAGCAAATTCCAAACGGAGAAGGCATAACACAAAACTGCAAAAATCAGCAATTTCCAAACTCCTTGACATAACACAAGCTGTGTGACTTATCGCCACAAAAATGTGTATGCCAGAAGCTTAGTGGGATTGAAAATGGATTAAATGCTTACGGGCAATGAAACCATTCACAGTTAGATTAAGAAAGGATAAAATTATGAAGTTAAGGGATATAAACCAACATTCTTTAAGGCATAGTTCAACTGACAGCTGCTTGGGATGAAGAATAAACTTCTCCTATAGGCAAGTTATTATATGCTGGTCCAGCGCAGGATTTCTTGCTGCTTGCTCTGCAGCATCCCATTGAGGCAACTCTCAGAGATGGGACCACTGGTCTCATCCGGAATAGCACTTCCTGTACCCTTTGCATTTACCACATGACCATCTTTCTTCTCCCTTAAACCAAACTGAAGGTCTGTACAGTGCCTGGCTGTCAAGCAGTCTCCTTGACCACCTTTTAAGGAGGTCAAGGGGAGTTCTTTGTATCTTGCTTTGGTAAGAATCAGCTAGTAGGTGTTGGCCAGCTGCAGTACCAGACTACGCACCCAGTTTGATCAGTGGCGTCTTAGGGCTTGTCTACGCTTAGGGCGCAGCTGTAGCTCTTGTGACAGCCGACAGGAAAGCTCCCCGAGCGGCGGTAGCTATGTTGATGGGAGACACAGCGCTGTCTACACCGGGGGTTTGGTCAGTGATGAAGCGATGTAGTTATACCAACATAAGTTTGTAGTGTGGACAAGGGCTTAGACAGCTATAGTCCTAAAAAATGAAACTCATAGCTGCCATCTTAATTCTATGGGAACGAGCGATCTTATTGTGTTTTCTAGCAGTGTTCGCTCCAATCCTGCTTAAGACAATTGGACAATAGCAGCACGGTCAGGTCTACATCCTGCTTAGTTGTCTGCACTTATGCTGAGCTGGGTTTAGGTCATTGAGGGGTTTCTCGGGTATCATGAGCATACAAATTCTGTGTGTAATATTTCACATCATTACTGTGCGTATGTCTTCCTGAGACTTGGCAATGGAAATCTGTGCAAGCTGTCCATTGAATGTCAGGTAAATCTTAAGTCAAGTGATGCATACGACTGTAGTCTAGTCCTCTTTTCAGCTGGTCTTGAGGTTCCTTACAGTGAAGAATTAGCACCATTGTCAAATAATTCTGTTTTCAATTCACTTTCAATTCCACAAGCTAGTATTCAGAGTAGCAGCCGTGTTAGTCTGTATTTGCAAAAAGAACAGGAGGACTTGTGGCACCTTAGAGACTAACCAATTTATTTGAGCATAAGCTTTCGTGAGCTACAGCTCACTTCATCGGATGCTAGTATGGTATACACTAGCCCGAGGATAAGCAGCAGCTTTCATTCTCTTGTCACATCAGCAAGATGGGCAGCCTGATCTTATGGTCCTAATGAATTTTAAAATCCCGTTATCTTCCTGTGCTCACTGATTCTCCCTCTTATAAGTTGATCCTCTCCTGCTGTCTGCTTCATGTGAAGAGGCATGAGAGAGGCTAAAGTGGGGGAAGCAAAACTGTAGAGTTGCTTTTAACAAATGTCTTTCCCCCAGGGAACTCATTTGTTTGAAGCAAGGAACCGTTTGTTGTGGCTTCATTTTAATTTTTGCCAGCAGGATAACTATGTGAGGAAGCTCATGGGCTCTGAAGGTGCTGTAGGGTTGTCCGGGCCTGCTGCATTCAATGTATCCGATGATGTGGTTTGAGCAGAAATGTTTAAAAATACGTATTTATTGGACCAGGCCAACTTAAAACCCTAATTTTGAAAGAGCTACACTAGTGCTCATCGTGTAGGTATCTTCGATTGTAAGCTCTTCGGGCAGGGATTGGCGTTGTTCTGTTTGTACAGCGCATAGCACAATGGGGTCTTGGACCCTTCGGTACATTTGTGAGAAGCACTGTGTGAAATCCTGTGATGGCCGAGAGAGTTTGAGCCCAGCAACAGCAAATGGGACCTGGCTAACTAGCTGGCGTAAGGAGAGAAGAACCAGCCCCTAAAGCTTTCAGGATGAGGATGGAGTGTAACCAATGCCTTACCTGCCTCTGGAGGTGAACAGGTAGCCAGCACTGTGGCAGAGCTGGGAATAGAACCCGGGAGTCCTGAGACCAGTTCTAGGCAGGGATTACTTTCCCTTGCAGGGGATACATTGCATCACACTGTAGACTAGAGACGCACACAAGCCGGATGGCTGCAAGCGCTGCCCTTGTTCACTGGCAGCTGCTTTCTGTCCTTGTTAATGACAACGCATCTGAACAGGAGAATGTGCAGCGGCAGCCACACCTCAGCCCGAAGCAAAGAGGAAATGCAGTAGCTGATAGGGAACTGCTTGCAGAGGATGCTGCTGGGTTTTCATTCCAAGCTCTCTCTGTTTAGTAAGGGAAGTGTTCCTTCCCACGGCAATGAAGCTGCCCTATAATTAATTCAGTCTTAACATGCGGTGCCAGTGAGTGTGAGTGGAGTGCTCCAGGCAGCTGAATGTCTTAACGTGGCCTGGAGGGGAGAATCTCTGGTGCTGCAGTGAAGTAAGTCTGTGTTCACTCTGTCAGGTCTCTCTGTGGCCAGAGATCAGTGGCAGTGTTCTTGTGCCATCAGGCCTACTGCTTACAATGAAAGAGTCAATACACTGATGTACGGGAAAGGATCCCTGCAAGAGCAGCTTAGCTCGGCATTGCTGAGATCACAGCAGCTTCTAGCCACCTGTAGGCTGAAGGGAGGATGGGTCTAAGGACAGGAGGTGCGTAGGGTGGGAAATCAAACCTCTGCTAAGCTACAGCTTTCAGCTCTGAGAAGCCTATAGCAGGTGCATTGTTAGCCAAGTCACCCACTGAGGGACAAGAAGGAGCTGTTACACCTGCCAACTTGCCTTGGAGGGCTTTGCATCTTCCCTCTCAAAGCTTAGAGTTAGGCCTCTTGCCTGATTTTAAGAGACATATTTTCTGCTGGATCATCCTCTGTTACCTTCAGCCCTCCCTAGGGTGACCAGATGTCCCAATTTTAAAGGGACAGTCCCGATATTTGGGGCTTTCTCTTATATAGGCACGTATTACCTTCCCACCCCCGCTCCCAATTTTTCACAGTTTCTGTCTGGTTACCCTAGCCCTCCCACCACCTAAAGACTCCTGCTTAGACTCGTGCAGGCTTCTAGGGATGCTCTGAGAACAACCCTCCTTGCATGCTGCTGAAATCCGGACTCTCCAGTTAAGCTGGAAATCTGCAGAGCGGGCCAGGAATATGTGAAATGCTGTCAAAGCCTTTTTGGGTCGGGCATTTGTGCAGGCATTTCAGCTACTTATCCTCCCCACCAGCAATGCCCATGAATATTAATACTTAGCACTTCTCCAGAGATTTACAAAGGTTGGTCCCGGCTGCTACAGTGCTGGTTGTCTTAGAAATACATATTAAATTAGTAAATAGCCAATTCGTTGTGTGAGGAAACCAGATTAGGCTCCTGGGTATCTACTTAAAAGGACCCCATCAATATGACAATCCTGGGTTTAGGCAGTGTAATGTAGCCTTATTGGTCCCAGGATATTAGCGGGACAAGGTGGGTCAGGTAATATCTTTTACTGGACCGACTTCTGGTGGTGAGTTTTTGTCTAGAAGCCTTAAACTGTCTCTACCTTCAAGTGACACCTAAGGTTACTGCAGCTGCATGGATGTAGTAGCAAAAATCTCTTTATTAGTCAGCTTGTTTACTGTGGGCATTTGACCACAGTTGTGTATAGTCACAGTCACGGTTTCTTCCTTGCTAAAGTGACACGGGGCGGGCCGGGGGAATGATTACAGACCCTCCCCCACCCCCATTGTTAATGGAATTTTCAAACACCTTCAGGACACACTCTCTAAAGGGGGCTGGGAACAGGGCTAGCTGAGCCCAGGCCACAAGTATCTTTAAAGGGACAGCCTGGCCAGTTGCAAAACCGTCGATAACATCCCTTGAAGGAGGCAGAAATAACGTCAAATAATCCCACGCTCCAAATCTAGAGGAGAACTGAAAAGCTAAGCCCAGGCGTCCCTGGGTTGGCGCTGTCGCTGTCTAAAGCTGTGTGAGGGCTGTGTTCCTGGCACACTCAGAGGGTGGAGGTCTTGGCAAGTGGGAGCCAGAGGACATAGTTCTCAATTACTTTGCTTTTAAGATGTTTTTTATATAGAGGGAGGGGGGATTCCCTCCTTCACCGTGGCCGTGTTCTGCCAGCGACACTGGCCCACAGGGGCCATCAAGAGAGCACAAGGAACTAGAGAACACCTCACCCTCCAGCATGGGGCTGTTCCAGAGCAGGCCCAGGGCCTGCTCCTTCCCCAAAGGGGCCACCAGGTCTGTAGGGTTGTAGCAGCTGGACTGGAAGTCAGGGATGCTCAGTGCTGCCCTAACTAGCACTGCAGGGCTGCACTGGGCCCCAGCACTGCGGGGCTTGCCGAGGTGCAAGCCATCTCCTCTCTGTCCCCGTGCCAGGCTCTGAACTGGCCCAGGGATCAATCTGCCCCACAATCTGCTCAGGATCCTGAATCATAACATCGACTTGGGTTAGCAGACGTTGCAGCTCCCCTTTAACGCTGCGACGAGCTGGCGCAGCATTGCCCTCCAAGGGCCGGATTCCGATCTCATGCACCAGCTGTTCTGTGGCGTCGCCCCATTGATCTCCCTGCGGTTACTCCTGGGAGTGTGGGGGAGTTGGGCTCTGCTAGCCCGACTGAGCCCACCATGAAACCCGTGTCACCGTGCCATGCTGGGAAGCTGTTAGGGGCATTTTGACCCGTCCTTCCTCTCTCCAACCTGCCAGCATTGGAAAGCCATAAATAGGGCCATAGCATCAGACTCCACTGGGATACCCTGGGCTGGCTTGCCAGAACAGGGAGAGCAGTAAATATTTTGCTCAGAAGAAAAAGAGGGTGGCTATTCTCTGTCATTAATGAGGATGCTTTGGGTCTGATCCTGCACGTGCTTCTGCGAGTAACTGCCCTGCTGATCTCAGGTGTAAATGCTTATGCTCAAATAAATTGGTTAGTCTCTAAGGTGCCACAGGTACTCCTTTTCTTTTTGCGAATACAGACTAACACGGCTGCTACTCTGAAAGGTGTAAATGCTGTTACTCCCGGGCATCAGGAAGTCCAGGATTGGGCCACCAGCCTGTCCCTTCCAGCTATGAAACTGTCAAACTGGGGAGCAGAGCAGGAACTTTCCCTGTTGCAGTCACCTGTCTCTGCCCCTTCCCTTTGGCCTTTCACAGCCAAGGCTCCTCTCGAGCCCAGGCACCTCGAATCTGCCAGGTTTCTGGGCCAGATGCGAACGTGGATCGCTGAGCACAGCCGCACTCCCCTGAGCCCCAAGGGCATCTGCCGAGCTGCTGCGAAGGAAGCTCTTTCCAGGCCCCGGCACTTCCAGGTGTTGGCCCCGGAGCCCTGCACCCAGGCCTGGAGCCCTGAGCCAGGGCTGGGGCAGACAACCCAAGCCTGCTGCGGCGGCTGCTTCAGCTGGAGGCAGCCTGTGCAGCTTTCTGCAGTCCCCACCCGCCCACGCAAGGAAGTGGTTACATTTCTCAGAGAGGAAAAGGGAAGTCAGGCTACTTCAGAGCGAGAACTCAACTCCTGCCTTTCATTCGGGGCTGGCTCAGCGGCTGTTCGTGTCGACTGTCCAGAGTCCATGAACTAGCGAACCCGCTTTGGAGAGAGAGATTTTCACCCTGCTTTCCTCAGCTTCTCTTCTCGGTAAGTTAGCCGGAGTGTCTTCTCTTTTACCACGGGAACAGGAGGCTCGTTCTCTTCTCCTAGCGGAGTTACTGGCTGTGTGTTTAACCCCGGAGTGTGCCACCAAAAGAAAAATCTTTGTTCCTTTTACTTGAGCAGAACAGATCCCGAGCTACGAGAACGGCGCTGGGACTGGAATGAATGTCCCCTTCCCCTTTGAATCAATAGGGCCAAAGAGCTGTTGGCTTTTTTTTTTCTCTCTTTCTTAAATGTTTCTTTTCCATTGTAGCATTTTTCCCCCCCTCGGAGGCCTGAAAGCTCCACGGATTTGGAACAGATCCCTGAGCGGGGAGACCGCAGAAATTAATGGAAACGGTGTGCTGGACCACAGCCCCGTTAGCCCTGCTGCTGTTCCCAGATCCCTCCCCAGGGATCCCCTCTGCATGCCCGCTGGGTCTGACTCTCCCCTCGCTTACACGGCTCCCTTCGGGAGAGTTACTTCTGCGTTACACCGGTGGGAGTGAGAGGAGAGTCAGGGCCTCCGCGCCTTCCCCTCCTTGATTTCCCCCCTCTAGCCTTGACACTGACACTCGAGGAGAAGGTGGCTCTTGGCACTTATGCCTCGAACTGGCTAGGGGTGCTCTCTTCCCAGCCAAAGGGACAGATCCTGCGCAGATTCCTGCGTCACCGCGCGGGCAAGCGAAGAGGGAAGTGCCCTCCTGGGAGCTCCAAACGGGGCGCTGATCTGCTGGATGCTCCGTTCTTGGATTCGGGGCTTATCGCCGAAACCATCAGGCTTTGCTCGCGGGGCAGAGACCTCGCAGCAGCAGGCAGACAGATAGCTCCTCCCAGTCTATCGGAGAGGAACTGCCTCGGCTCTGGTGATCTCTGGCCGCCTGGGGCGGGGGGAAGGCACCGTCAGTGAAATCGGTGCATTTGGAAGAAGGAAGAGAAAACCCTGGCGAGGAGCCGTTGTCACCCTCAGCAATGGGCTGCCGCTGGCTCCCTCTCCTGGGGGGGGGGGCACTTCGCCACAGTGACAAGGCCAAGCCTGAATCCCAGGGGAAATCGATGGGTCGCAGGCCCCTGAGTCACACAGTGTCACCCCGCCGGATTGGCTGGAGAGGAGGAAAGGAGAGAGCAGAGCGCCCACCCCCACAATTTAGGGAGCGGATGGGTAGAAAGCAGGGGCCTCCCCCTCCCTGCAGCTGTTGCTGAAGTTGATGGGATTGACCGTTGAGGCCCGAGGGCACTGTCAGTAATAGGGGCTGGGACAGTGGCCTGACTTGCTCCCATCCCTGCTCTGGGTCTCTCTCTCCCCAGGCTGAAGCAGGACAGTGGAGATGCAAACTTAACCCCTGTGCAGAGCAGGGTGATCAGACGTCCCGACTGTATAGGGAGAGTCCCGATATTTGGGGCTTTGTCTGATGTAGGTGTCTGTTACTACCCACCTCCTGTCCTGATCCTTCACACTTGCTGGCTGGTCACCTTAGTGCAGAGGATGTTAGCTTGCCTAGCGCCACCTCCCCCTGGAAAGGGCCAGAGGAGCATTGCTGGACTCCCAAGGGAACACTGATTTTGCCTAGTCTAGCAATAGA
Source organism: Chelonia mydas (assembly GCF_015237465.2). Classification (NCBI taxonomy): domain Eukaryota; kingdom Metazoa; phylum Chordata; order Testudines; family Cheloniidae; genus Chelonia; species Chelonia mydas. The sequence continues at coordinate 8,897,632 of NC_051250.2, read as the reverse complement.
GCCCCCCTGATTGACCGTCCAGCGGGGCAGGGGTTAACACGGATGACCCGCCTGGCTCAGGGCGGGGGCGGGGAGGATGACTATATTAAGCTGCATGTGCTAAATACAATTTCCTGCTCAGCGTTTTTCACTAAGGGAGGCAGTCACAGCAGAGAGGCTGATCCAGCATTTTGCCCGTTTCTGACCTAATTCAGCACTCCCCACAACATTTGCAATCAAGGCCCTTCCTTGTGAGCAACTTCCTTAGCTTGGGGCGGGGGAAGAGAAATTGCCCAGCTCTGGATCAAACATTCAGTTACTTCCCCCAGCCTTTGTCTTCATTGGTGAGGCCTTGAGCCTGGGCAGAAAAGGAGTGAAACGAGAGGAAGTTATCTAATTCTAAGCCATATCAGCGCTGGGGATCAACTCATCTGTCTCAGGCAGACAAAGATCCTCAAACTTGCCTTTGTTTTACTTGAGAGAGCAGGTGTCTGATCGTTCCAGGGCGGCGATGTGCAGCCAGCAGATTCAGGAGGTGAATGGGACCGGCTGTTGGAGTGGATGTTAGTATAGAATGAAAGGTGACGAGCAAAGGGGGGGGAATTTTTCCGGACCCTTTTTTGGTTCTTTATTGTGCATAAAGGAGCCCAAAAAGCTTGTCTTATTAACCTCTGTCCCGCTTTGTCCTTGCATTACAACTTCAGCTCTTGTATAGTCTGCCCGGAAAACAAATAGTGGGGCTGTGAAATCAGATGCCAGGCAAGTGAAACCTAACCTCGGAGGGGAAGTGATTATTATTCAGATTGCTTAAAACGCTTGGGTGCAGGCAGCTGGCAGCAAAGCGTCTCTATTTTTAACCATGCAGCCTCCAGCGCCTTCGAGGGAGGGTGAGGAAGGCAGCCAACGAGTCCTCCTGCAAAAGCGGGAAGGCAGAACTGGATATTCCCAAGGCAAAATTAAACAAAACTTCCCCCCTCCTGATATTATTTTAAACCTTTCAGGCTGTCTTGATGCATCAAAAAGAAGGGAACGGGGACACAACTCCCCTTTTCTCCTTTGCAGCTCACTGTTAAAAATGACAGAGACGCAATAAATGCACCCTTCCCCCAAACCCATCTCTCCTGAAGCAAGGTCAGCTGCTTAGTTCTGGTTAGCAACTTCACGTTTTCTGCTCCAAGCTTTCCCTAACATTAGCAGCCAGGACCAGCTCCTCAAAAATGCCCTGCTTTCAATGGGAGTTAGGCACCTAAATACCTTTGAGGAGCTGGGCCCAGGCCCCTATTTGCAGCCAGTTTTATTCAGACCGGCCTCCTTAAGCACCCAGCGCAGAAGCCTGCTTGCTTCCTGTGCATCTCACGGCAGCAGTGCAAATGGGATGAGCTGCGGCAGGTTTCAGGACAGCGGCAGCACTGCGTGGTGATCACTGAAATCTAGGGTCTGTCTGGTTCTCATTGGGTCAAACGAATCCCAGGTGTAACCTCATTGACACTTTGATGGGATTATAGCATAGTCCTTTGATGCTCATAACACTGCCCAGGGTTGACGCTGGTCACGTTTCCCCCTTGCAGATGATACGTACAATCCCGCAATAATACAGAACCTTTGCATTTTTAATACAATGGCCTCCAAAGCTACTTAAGCTTAATTCAATGAGGTTTGTGAAGGACAGTGCAGGAAACTGCCAGATCTGTCACAGCCGGCATTTGGCACTTAGATTTATTACGGGTTTTACAGCTGTGTGAAAATCATCCAGCCTGCAGGACTGCTTGCAACAGGGTTAGTAGGATCATTGGTTTGATCCGCTGTAGTAAGTCCTATGTCCTCCACCATCTCCAGATATTCTCATGAGCAATTCCTTGGAGGGTGTGGCTGGGTGTCACAGCTGTTTGAAGCATGGGTAGATGGCACATTATGTGCTGTGGATCTGAGCTTTGCTGGGACTCAAACCACTAGGCATTGGGTTTTGCTAATTCCTGTGTGTGGGGTCCTGTTTCTCTTGCTCTTCACAGGGAGGCTGGAATCTGTTATTAGAGACGTTCCCCCCTCCTTAGCATTCACAGCTGCCAGAAAGTGGGCAATGCTTTTTTGCCTCCAATAATAACAAGCAGCAAACGCTGCAATTAACATCCTGTCTGTCCCGTCCAAGGCTGGCGCAGAGAACCGTGGCAATTTCTGAGGACTCCTCATCAAATTGACTTCTAGGTTCAAATTACCTCTGAGTGCAGCCCAGCTCAGCAAACCGGAGTCTGTTCCTTATCCGATGGTTCCGGTTCCTTCCATAGAGTTGGCCGAGGCCTGTTTAAAAGTCAAGGGTAGGTTAATTAAAAAAAAAACAACAACTGTAAAAATAACTCCTCCCACTCCAACACTGAGTATTTCAAGAAGCAGAACAGTGGTTCTTTCATTATGAATTCTGTACACTGGCAAAAGCCAGCGGTGAGCTAAGCTAGTGGAAGATATTACTCATGATCTACACTGGGGTTGAACAGCCAGCTTGCTCTTAATAAAAATGTAGATTGATTGCTGAGGAGAGGCGAAGAGAAAGGAACGTTTTAACCATAAGAGTTGAGATGTTTCTAAAGAGGAAGGAACTCACAGAGGAACCAAAGTGAGGCAACTAAAATGAAGCAACCAAGTAGGCTGAGAGATTGCACACTGTTATACAGTGTCGGCAAGATAGTTTCCAGAAGAAGAGGATGACTTCTCATTTAAAAGGTTCTCTGACTTGGGAGCAACTTGTTAAGACGATCATGGTTGATTTTGCTAAGAGAATTTTGATCTTGGTTGATTTCGGTATGGAAGCATCTCGAGGCACATGCGTGCTGGCCCCTGAGCCTTTTAGCCACAGCCTCTGCTGTGTTTTGGGATGTTCAGCGCAACAGCTGAGCATGAGCCAGAATAAAACCGGTGGCATTTGTATTGACTAAATCGGAAGCTGGACTAAAGCACGCAGCATAGTGACTGCAGACGGAACGACGCCGTGTGTTGCGTGGGCAACGCCAACCATTAGACAAAGCTCGAACAAGCACATCTACAAGAGCTACCAGGTCTGACTTGGCTGACTGCATCTCAGAGAGGCACCTCCCAGCAGCCAGACAATGGTTCCTTCTTTTGCAACATCCTGCAGTGGACCCAGCTGGAGGCAGGAAGCCAGGCTAGATGGGCCACTGGTCTGATTCAGCATGACAAACATTTGATCTGAGGTCAGCCTCTTTAATACTGGAATGCCTCCAATCTAGCCATAAAATGCATCCTTATAGGGCAGCCGGGGGTAACTGGTACAGCCCTCTGCTCCGTTCAGGGCGGTGTTGGTGGGAATGGATCACATGATTCTAGCACCAGTGATTGGGAATAGTGAACTGGAAGGCGATCCATGGGGGACTGCCTGGCTCAGGGGATGGGGACACGGAGCATTTCACCACTCGGGCGCCAGCTTGAATCTAATCACGGTTGATAGTGACAGAAAACTCTTCTCCGCTGCCATTTGTTCCTTGGCTGTGAGTGGCTTGATGCTCCCTGTCTTGGTACCATTCCCTCCAGGTGTCTGATCTCGTCTGGGCTGGGGCAACGTTAGGGGAGATTTGCACTAGGTCTGAAGCTGCCCGACTGTCCTCCTTCTATAAATAAATGGAGGACTGGCCTCTCTAGGGCAGTCAACCCAGCACTGAATTCACCCCCTGCCCCCATGGAGACTTAGTGGGGACACGGCCCCCAGTAGGTGACCGTGTCCAACTGCTTGTGGCTTTGAGGGCGAAAGTCAGGAAGAAACCTGAGCCATGGGAAAGAGAAGATTCCCAGCCACAGACAGTCTCCTCAGCACGGAGGCGTCCAGGAGGACTCCCAGATGGGGCAGGCTGTTCCCAGTGCACTTAATTCCCAGGCCCGCTGCTGCTCGCAGCTGGGGCATCTGAGGAATGTGACAGGCATGTGAAGGAGGGGTCTAAGGCCCAAGGATGGGGAGGGGTTAGCACAGCCAGCTGCTCTGTGCTCCAGCTGATGGAGGTTAGTGGCTCTCTGAGATCACACTGACGGTCCTGGCCAGGAAGAAGGGAGGCTGGCAAGGCAAGCAGCAGTTCCTCTCTGACACTACGAACTTGAAGAATTTTGCACTTCATTCATCTGCAAGGAACCCCAATTCTGGGCTTGGTGCATGTGAATCAGCACCAGATAGGTCACCTCCCCTTCATTAAGGGGCCAGTCAGGACCATCCATGTGAAGTGGACTGAATGGCACTACTGATATGATCTGCTGACAGATAGTTATGTGCCAGTCACCTGGATTAAGAGGCCATGGAACAGAATGATTTCCTGCACCTCCGCATCAGTACAGCAGACTTTCCCATAAACCGTGTGTAGCTATAAACCAAGAACAAATGTGTCCATTTGGATGGAGCTGTTCCAAGTGTTTTTGGTCCTGGCTTTTCTGCCCAATTCTTATCTCCTCTGCCCCAAATGCTGAGAGCTTCCCTGATGTTTATAGACATTGCAGAAACCAGAAATCCTGCCTAATGCGTCCGTTTGACTGTCACCGCATCCTCCCCCTTTTTATCTCCTTCCACTTGTTGCATCTTGACTTTATCCACCCTACACTGCGAGCTTTGGGGCAGGGACTGTCCTAGGTACGTGTCTGCACAGCTAGGAGCAATGCACTGCCCTGATTGCGGCCCCTAGGGGCTACCACAATGCAAAAAAGTAATAACAATACAGCTGATTTCTATGAGAGCATCAGACTAGCCACAAAAACGGATTGAGATCACAAGCGACTTTGTGTTTAGCTGCTGAATTGGAATTCATTTGCAAATTGGATACTATTAATTTGGGCTTGAATAGAGACTGGGAGTGGCTAAGTCATTATGCAAGGTAGCCTGTCTCCCCTTGTTTTTTTTCCTACAAACCCCCCCCAAGACGTTCTGGTTAAACTTGGATTATTGCTGTGCACATTGTAAGATGAGCTATTGCCAGCAGGAGAGTGAGTTTGTGTGTGTGGTTTTTGGAGGGGGGTGTGTGTGTGGGGGGGGTGAGAAAACCTGGATTAGTGCTGGAAATGACCCACCTTGATTATCATGCGCATTATAAAGAGAGGTTTCAAAGAGGGATGGGCTATTACCAGCAGGAGAGTGAGTTTGTATGTGTGTGGGGGGGGGGGGGGGGGGGAAGGGTGAGAAAACCTGGATTTGTGCTGGAAATGGCTCTACTTGATGATCACTTTAGATAAGCTGTCACCAGCAGGAGAGTGGGGTGGGAGGAAGTTTTGTTTCATGGTCTCTGTGTGTATATAATGTCTTCTGCAGTTTCCACGATATGCTATGCATCCGATGAAGTGAGCTGTAGCTCACGAAAGCTCATGCTCAAATAAACTGGTTAGTCTCTAAGGTGCCACAAGTACTCCTTTTCTTTTTGTGTTTAGCCTGCTCCAATCCCCTCCTGTAAAACCCCAGCACGTGCTTATGTGCTGAGTCTGTTTGCTTCTGGAGCAGGAACCAGCGCCAAGAAGGTTCATGAGTGATTAGAAAGTCCCTTAACATTCTGAGCCAGCTTCCTGTTTTTTAAGGTTATCAGGACCTTTTTGCTTCCTTTAAATGCCCTGACTGCGATAGGTTGCTGCCAAAGGGCCATTCCAGGGAGACTTGCAAAGGGAACTGGGGGAGGCCTCGCTGTGTGCTTCCAGCAATAAGGCTCGACTGGATGGTAATATCATTGCGAGAGTGCCGGGTCCATTCTGTGGGATGGACCATGAGGCCCTAGCCTAGTCTCTTCTCATTTTGCACGACGAATCTCCCTCCACCAAAGCCAAAGGCATAAGGGGAGTAATTTACCAGACTAAATTAGTAATGCATTCCAGCGCTGACTTGTGAGAATCAGACTGTCTTAAGAAATGCTTGGGGCTACTGACCAGAAAGGGCTGGCCAAAGAGAGAGGAGTGTGTGACTTACTGGCTTTTCATCGGTTGGAAATGTAGGTTCAAATCCAGCCTTAGGTTAACAATGAATTGGTGGGTCCTCATCCTAGTTCCTAGTGGCCCAAACAACTACACAGGTCATGATTAGTGGAACTGGTCTGAAATCAAATCTGAAATTCAACAGAGATAAGTGCAAAGTACTACAGTTCAGAAGTAAAAATAAAATGCACAAATATAAAATGGGGAATAACTGGCGAGGCAGGAGTGCTCCTGAAAAGGAGCTGTCGTACTGTGTCCAATTGTGGGCATCATGCTTTCGGAAAGATGTGAACAAACTGGAGAGAGTCCAGAGGAGAGCGTCAAAGTCAGATTCAGGACTCACATAATTTGTCAGACCATGCTGTTTATTAGCAAAGCGCTTTGCTAATGCACCCAGATGTGAGCCCCTCTCTAAGGCTCAAGATAACTTATTTATACAGCTAAGCCAAAGCCAATTTAACATAAGAGACAAAAGAAAGCAGAAATTGACAAATATACATACATATCTTATTTGCATACTAATGTTTACCAATCTCCTAGCTCAGTAGGAGCTCTAAGTTAATTAGTTTGAGGACCCATTGTCTCACACTCCTTAATGTTTCTCTTCCTGACAACTACATTTCAACAAACCCTTCAAGCATTTCTTTAATGAATTATAATTTCAATATAATTCATTCTACTTTCACAATCCCTCCTTTTGGTCAAGCTACGCAATGACCAACAATGACTGGGTTCCACATATCAATCGTTCTTTATCTCTTTGTTCATCAGTGATATTTAAAATCATCAAATTAGCACTCTGGTTTGGGGCAGCTATCTGTGTAGCATGCCTGACACAATTTTGGATACAACAGGAAAGTAACTGAAAACATACAAAAATTATTAGGATTCCAAACAGGAGAGTTAGGGCTCCCTGAAACAACCAGTTTCCTATGCCAGAGAAATTGAAAAGGTTACTTAGCCACTTCCATAAAGAACTTGGCTCTTTGTGGGGAAGATATGCGATTTGTTTTAAGTGGCTAGCACAATCTATTACCTCATTGGTGTTGTCTGGTATATACACACAGCAGTCTTTTCCAGTGAGAGCACAAGTCCCTCCTTTTGCCACCAGCACTATGTCCAATGCCTGACGGTTTTGGAGGGCCATCTGTCGGATTGCCCCTGTTTCTTTGGCCAGGGCTCTTAAACTTTCTCCGGTTTCATTTGCCATTATTTCAACTACTGCTTGTAACCTTAGGAGCCTTTTTGCATGGTGTATTACGCCCCCTAATGGTATTAAGGAACCGCCAATGGCCTCTTCCCAGGTTAAGGGGCTTACATTATTTACATACCATTGGGCATCTGTTAAGTCCCTTCTTTTTCGCCTGAAATTGCGGAGGCGTTCTCAAAGGAAGGTTCCTAGCACTCAGAATTGTGGGAAGAGTCGGGCAGGATAACAGATTCCTGACCAATTATCTGGTAGTGCGGTATAAGCTCTGGTCCCACACAGCCAGTGATGGCCTATTAAGGCCAGGAAGGGTTGGTTGCACCCATTTGTCATATAGGTTTTGCAAAGGAGGAGTAGTATCCCCCAAAGGGTACAGGGTAATTCTCCTTACGAGGAGTGGTGTTATGTGCATGACATTGAAAGATTGTATTGTTTTCACTAAGGTTACTGTAGGAGGAACATGAGTGATTTCTCTGTTTGATCCCAGGTTGAGAAAAAAATTCATATGTCCATACCCGGCCTGCCACTTTTTAGTTTTGTTTGAATAATCCCATACACCATTGGCCACAATATGCTGAAGGCAATGGCTTTTCCCCAGATCCAGCCCTGTCCCATTACACACCCAAAACCAATGACCTTTTCCCTCCACCACACTTATCCATTTAGATGCAATTATTCCCACCGCTTCCCAAGTGTCACTGCTGTTCCATATTTTGTTAAACGGACGAGGCCCTCCAGTGAGGTCTGGGGACTTGAGTGGGATAGCCAGGACAGGAACACCAGTTTGAGAGTGGGCTGGGATGTGGCTGCAGACCCAGTAATTAGAAATATTAAGGGTCTGAGCTATCCACACCTGCCGCTGGATAAAAGAATTGTCATCATGGTCTCCCCAGACCGTAAGATACCAGCAGCCGAGGAACAGGCAGAGGCGCATGTTGGAGGCAAGGCTCTTCTGGTTCTGACAACCTCAACGGAGGGAACCGCAGTCACGGTTTTACGCCCACCAGGCAGTAGGCGCTAGGCTCGCTACTGCTTTTTTTTGTTCGTCGTCTGCTTCTGGCAACCCTTATGAGAGCATAGATTGTAAGGTATTGCAGACTGTTCCTCTGCGTCTTCTTCTGGAGTCAAAATTGACTCTGCGTTGTCCTGAGGTGATGATTGGTTCTCTGGGGATGGTGCCTTCTTACACTGTGAAGCATGTATCCATGCTGCGATGCCAGATAGTTTAACAGCCGTCTGTGTGGTAAGCAGTACCTGATGAGGACCCTTCCACCGGGGCTCCAAGGCCTGCTTTCGATGATGGCACCGTACGTAGACCCAACCACCTGGCTCGAGGTTGTGGCAAGCGTCGGAGGTGGGTTCCGTGGGCCAGGCGGCTCGAACCTGTGAATGGAAGTGACTTACAGCTTGCATTAGTCCCTTGCAATACTGAAGGAGCGCACTGTGAGTCAAGTTCAAATCTGGAACGGGAGTGATGGTAGTCGTAGCTCGCATAGGGCGTCCCATAACAATTTCAAAGGGACTTAATTTATGCCTTTGGGATGGAGTGGATCTCATGTCCATAAGGGCTACTGGCCAGCTTAATCCTGTAGAGTCACAAATTTTAGCACGCTTATTTTTAAGTACACCCTTTCGTCTTTCAACTGCACCTGCACTCTGTGGGTGGTAGGGACAGTGCAGCAGGTGTTTGATATGCAATATATGGTCCAGGTGTTGAACAAGTTGTCCAGTAAAATGTGTACCCCGATCACTGGACACAGTAGCAGGAATTCCCTTGGCAGGCATAATATGATTTAACAAACATTTGGCAACAGACAGTGAGTCAGCCTTGTGACAAGGAAAGGCTTCAATCCAACCGGAGAATAAACATACCGTAACCGATATAAATTCATATTGTTGACACTTAGGCATTTGTGCAAGAACGGTGCTTGAGGCAGGCCCCGGAACCCCTGGGCCGCTTTTACAGGTTTACCTGTAAATATTATGGCTTTGGCAAATGGTACAGGCTGCACAGTGGCAGGCTGCAAAAGAGCTAAAATGGGGGGGCCCACCATCCTGTCTTTGTTACAGCAGAGACCATCCCCTCCTTTCTGACATGCGAAACATGTGTAGCAGAGCGGCCAGAGATGGGTAGAGTGAAAAGGGGGCTACAAAGGTTCCAGTAGGCGAGCGCCAAAAGGAATCGGGATGTAGAGAGCAACCCTGGGCAACCCAGGATTCTCTCTCGGTTTCTGGGGCAGAGTCTTGGAGCAGGGTGAGGTCAGTGAGGGACCAGGAGGGTAAGAGGAGAGCGGAGAACAAGGGAATCAGACATTTCGACTAGGCGCGCTGCAGAAGCCACAGCACGCAGGCAGGGGGGTAAGCCTTGGGCAACAGGGTCTAAAGTGGCAGAGAAATAAGCCACTGGGCGGTTCTTTTCTCCGTGCATCTGAATGAGAACTCCAGGTGCACACCCAGATTGTTCGTGGCAGAAAAGGGTAAAAGGCTTAGAATAGTCAGGCAGCCCTAAGGCAGGGGCAGAAGCCAAACCCTGTTTGAGGGAAACAAAGGCAGAATTGGCCTCAGGGGGCCACGGCATGGGGTCAGGCACAGAGAACCGAGTGAGTTCCTGGAGAGGTTTTGCAAGGGAGGCATATTGGGGAATCCATTGTCTGCAAAAGCCAGCCATGCCTAAAAACTTCCGGACCTGGAGTGGGGAGCGGGGTCGGGGAAAGTTAAGGATAGCTTGGACGCGGGTGGGAGAAAGTGCGCAGGAACCCTGGGAGAGGAGAAAGCCAAGGTATGTGACAGAAGCTTGACAGAGTTGTAGTTTAGAGCGAGAAGCTTTGTGACCCTTATTTGCTAGGGCAGTAAGGAGCACTAAAGAGTCAGTTTCAGAGGCAGACAATGAAGGGGAACAGAGGAGCAGATCATCTACATATTGGACTAGTGTGGACCTGGACGGGAAAACAAGGTCAGCAAGGTCTCGGGCTAATGCTTGGGAAAAATATGAGGGGCTTTCAGTATACCCCTGGGGCAGTGTGGTCCATGTGTACTGTTGCCCCTTGTAAGAAAAGGCAAACAGGAACTGGGAGTCAGGGTGAACCAGGACAGAAAAGAAAGCAGAGCACAAATCTACAACAGTAAAATGAGTTGCATCTGGTGGGATAGAAGCCAGAATCTTTGAGAGGGGCAAGTTTTGATTCTGTCCACCTATGATTTGCCTCTTCCCACCACTGCATGAAACAATCAACCTCTCCTTTTGCCAATTTAGTTTTAGTTTGTTTTTTAAGATGTCTACTCGGTCTTTGTCCCAAGATCCTAACAGTGGCCACTGAATTTTGGGATTCTCCTGAGTTAGCCTTTTCCATTCCCATACACATCTTCCCCCCCAAGGTCAGCCTTTTGAAGCCATCCCCCACCCATGTCATGAGGTTTTCTGTTCATTAAAACACAACAATGCTAGTAACAAGACAAAAAGAAAAGGAGTACTTGTGGCACCTTAGAGACTAACCAATTTATTTGAGCATAAGCTTTCGTGAGCTACAGCTCACTTCATCGGATGCATCCGATGAAGTGAGCTGTAGCTCACGAAAGCTTATGCTCAAATAAATTGGTTAGTCTCTAAGGTGCCACAAGTACTCCTTTTCTTTTTGCGAATACAGACTAACACAGCTGTTACTCTGAAACCTGTCAGTAACAAGACAAACACCACAGACAAACAACACAAAACATAGATCCATGGTATTCTGAGTTATTCTTCTGCTGGCGCCAGCTTGCTTGTAGAGTCTAAAAACAAAAGAAACAATTTCCACCCCCCTGGTGGGGACAGATCATTGCTTCATAATAATACCACTTTCTTTTACGAATTTCCTTGCTAATTGCAGGAAAAACAGAAGAATTACCTCCAGGCTGTCCTTATTTTGTTCTATAGTCAGGCTGTTCTATAGTCAGGCTAGTGAATTACCCCACTCACTGATCATTTATGAAATTCATGAGGTGGTGTACCTCAGTTTCCCCTCTTGTGCAACAGACCATGTTTGCAATAGTTTCTCTGCTGTACCAAGTTATAAGTTTATTCTCAGGTAAGAGCTGAGACACAGCTTCAGATTTTAGCACTATACATACACACAAAATTCCCTTTTGCCTAACATCCCTTGCACTGTGATTACTCTTTTACACAACTGTACCCCAATTATACTTCCATCTTGTACAACTAGACACAACCAGGAGCAGCCAAGTTAAGTTCCAATAGAAACCCCTTACATCCTTTAGTGATTTTGATTACATTACCCAATAGTCAAACAATTTTGATCAGATTCTCTCTCTGCCTGCAGCAGTCCCTTATAGACCATTTCTGTGGGAAAAGGGCCCATTTTCCCTCAGAATAGCTGTAAAGGCTTCTGGGGACAGAAGCGTAGTGGTGGTAGTAGCCACTCTACCTGACCCCCTTAGCCTAGACCATTTTTCCAGAAATTTACAGGAGTCCGGACTCTTCCTAAAATACATAAACTGAGCCGGTATTCCTTTAGGGAACTGTCCCGACTTAGACGTCTGGTTACCCATACAGGAGGACTTTACACACCAATCACACAAGAAGGAAAGTCGGGTTCGTCAGAGCGATGCCCGGTGCAACACACAAAAGGAGCCCACAGGCTACTGCCTCAATCGCCCTTCCTTTCACACCAAGGGTTTTACCCAAGGCGTGGTGCGGCTGCGATTGTGCAGATTTCACTCACTCAGACCGTGGGGAGAGGAACCCTTTGGTCAGCCGATCCCAAGACGGAGACGGCGCCCAGACTCAAACACACCACAGGGAGGACGGATAGACACAGAGACAAGACAGTCCTCAGTCCGGACAAAACACAGAAATAATTACCTGACCAGATTCCTGATGTCAAATCCCAGGATCCCTACTAGAACAGAGTGGGAACCAACAGGTTCGATGGCGTAGACTTCACTGTAGTCATGCACCCTTCCGTTCTGGCGGAGGACAGCTCGGACCAAATGCCCAGGTGCCGGCTTGCCACGGCCGTCCTAAGAACAGTCAGGAGTCACACAGCCCCAGAGAAGACGGTTGCCATCTCAGTGGAACCTCCAAATTGTCAAAGTCAGATTCAGGACTCACATAATTTGTCAGCCCACTCTGTTTATTAGCAAAGCGCTTTGCTAATGCACCCAGATGTGAGCCCCTCTCTGAGGCTCAAGATAACTTATTTATACAGCTAAGCCAAAGCCAATTTAACATAAGAGACAAAAGAAAGCAGAAACTGACAAATATACATACATATCTTATTTGCATACTAACGTTTACCAATCTCCTAGCTCAGTAGGAGCTCTAAGTTAATTAGCTTGAGGATCCATTGTCTCACACTCCTTAATGTTTCTCTTCCTGACAACTATATTTCAACAAACCCTTCAAGTAGCGTTTCTTTAATGAATTATAATTTCAATATAATGCATTCTACTTTCACAAGAGCAACACAAATGACAAAAGGTTTAGGCAACCTGCCCTATCAAGAAAGATTTTAAAAAATTGGTTCGTTTAGTCTTGAGAAAAGAAGACTAACGGGCAACCTAGTAACAGGCTTCCAATATGTGAAGCGCTGTTGTAAAGAGGACTGTCATTGATTGTTCTTCATCTCCACTGAAGGCAGGATAAGAAGTCATCAGCTTAATCTGCAGCCAGGGAGATGTAGATGAGCTATTAGGGAAATGTGACTGTTAGGGTAATTACGCTCTGGAATAGAGTTCCAAGGGGGACTGTGGGATCTCTGTCCTTGGAGATTTTAAGAACAGGTTGGCCAGCGTTGGTCTAGGTGTACTTGGCCTACCTCAGTGGAGTGGGCCGGACTAGATGACCTCTCAGGGTCCCTTCCAGCATTACATTTCTATGGTTCTATGAAAGCCAATTGAAGACAATGGAGCTATGCAGATTTACACCAACTGAGGAACTGGCCTTTGGTTTCAGTTGTCATTGAACACCAGTGTGAGAATCACCATGAATCTGCCGAGTCAGGCAATGATTGGGTGACCAGTGAGCAGATTCCAGTTTACTGCCCTTACAGTGGCTTGATCCTTTGGTGGCTATTTCCTTTAGATGTAGCTGACAAGGGCCGTCTTTTAACCTGGCTATTACATCTGTGCTTTTTCACTTTCGTTCCAGCTGAAAAGCCATGGCCTACCACAGCTTCGTGCTTGAACCAATCAGCTGCCACTCCTGGAATAAGGACAGAACCCGTAAGTATACAGATCCCGTCTCCTCCATGTGCCCTAGCACCAGGGGGTGAAAACAGGTTATGCTGATATAACTGAGTTAGCAGAACTGGCCCATGGTATGCATGGAACATGCTGCACTGGTAAAGGTCCCTTTTCCCAGGACCCAGCCTCAGAGTGCAGAGCTGGCCACACTGGCTTCCCTTCAGGGCTGGCTCACAAGACTGCTTCCCGTGTTCTCCCCAGCCACCAGCTCCCCCCAGATGTGCAGTCTGTGGAGACCCCTCGCATATGGCTTTGCCAAGTGCAATGACACACTGGACTGGGCCTATGACTAGTCATGCTGTTTGTCAGAAAGAAGAGACACAATGTTCATCCAGGTTCTGAGCGCCTTAAACTCGGCAGAGGGGTTTTCAAATCCGGGACCCTAACAGAGAGAGGGGGCCATTTGCAAAGTCCAAGTCCCAGTTCCAAACACCCAGCAAGTCTGGTGGTGGTGGTGGGGCGGATCCCAGAGTTTGCTTTTGTCCTGTCTCTGAAGCAGTTCGTACAGAGGGATAATGCCCAGGAGCAAGTGGGGAACACATCTGGGAGATGTTCCAGCAGGCTCCCACTCCATGTCTCCCTAGCAGGAGATTGGGGTCATGTAGGAGGAGGCTCAGCCCAGTGCAGCCAGCTCAGAGAGAGGATCGTGCAGCCCCGTTTACTTGGAGCCAGGCGCACCATATGTGCTGCGTTCCAGGGGGCCCAGCCCCCACGGTGCAGCCGTGGGCAGAATCGAGGTTGGAGGGAACAGACCGTTACTGTTAGTAACGCAGATAAATACATTTCAAGACAATCTGAGCTGCCTTTGTGGCCTGTTGGCAGAGCCCCAGGGCGATTCATGGTGAGTGACACTGTCTCCCCAGCCGTGGCGCCCCGGGGTGGAGGGTATAAAAGGGCTGCAGGGAGCACGGAGTGGCTCACCAGAACAAAAAGCACTTTCTGTAGGGGGCAGGGGGAAATGGGCCATGCGGCTGGCTGTAGGCAGGATGGGGTGGGCACAGGGGGCCACCCCTCGACAGCTGGCATTCCAAAGGGAACCTCCCAGCAGAACGGCTCACCCGAGGTGGGCGGAGCCTCTTCTGGTGGTGGGCGGGGCCTCTTCTGGTGGTGGGTGGAACCTTCTTCCTGCTTGCCAGTTTAACTCGGAGCTGAAAATCAACGCCGGGGGCTGCACAGTGGTAGCAGACTGGGGCATGGATGGGCTGGGTCAGAGGCGCTGAGCGGGGACAATCCACATTCAGCTGCTCCCCTCCAGCACTAGGTCTCACCTAGCTTCATCCAGCTGCCTCTTCCCCTTGTGCTACTGCCCTCAGATACTTGGGGCCTTAGCAACGGGAAAGATCTAAGCTATGCTTGAACAAGGCCTCAGGCTCCTCTTCGTGTCCCTTTTAAAACCTCCACCTTCCTGCGTAGAGGCCCCTGCCCACCACATGCTAGTGCCAGGTTCACCAGCATGCAGGCGCCGACTTTCCCGCTCCGCCCCAGGCTCCACCCCCAATCTGCTCCTTCCTCCAACCCCCCTCCCCCCGCACCTCTTCCTGCCCCTGTTCCCCCCCCAACCCTAGCGCGCCCCGTCCTCGCTCCTCCCCCTCGCTTCCTGCACCCCGCGAAACAGCTGATCCGCGGCGGGCAGGAGGCACTGGGAGGGAAGGGGAGGCTCTGATCGGTGGGGCCTGCCCGCGGGTGGGAGGCGCTGAGGGGCGGGGGAGGAGCTGATAGAGGGGCTCCCAGTGGGTGCTGAGCACCCATCATTTTCCCTGTGGGTGTGCCAGGGCTGGAGCACCCCCGGAGTCGGCATCAATGCACCAGCATGTGCGACGTTTCTCTCCTAGCACCTCTCTTTGTTACTGTACACAGCGACGCCCACCCCAGCCCCTCGTCACAAGGCAAGGGGGATGTGGCTTTCGGGAGCTTTCCCACAACAGCGAACTCAGTATCCACGCTACAAGCTGGGCTCCGGCTCCAGACTCAGGATCACAGAGCAGGCAGCCCTGGGGAAGGTACCAGCAGTGGAAGGTTGAACGAGGAACGGCTGGGGACTGGGGTTGCTCAGAGCAAGCCCCTTTGAAGTGTACAACTGAGCCATTGGCTCTGGTATTCGGCCTCCGGCTGCAGCTGGCAGCTGTTGCCTAGCCAACCTCCCAGCCCCCCGGCACTAGTCAGGGTAGAGGCTTTCCTGCCTGACCCTTGCGGGCCATAAGTGAACACCCTGAAGCTTGAGACTGGCCTTTCTCACCATGAGCTTGGCCTGAATAGCCACTTGCCGTAGTCATGCACATCCGGCTTTTCATTGGAACCCAGCTGCAGTACTCAACCCCTCGCGCCCCCTGCCGCCCCCCCACCCCACCCCGGCGGCTGGTCACGTAACCACTGTTACTGTTCCACAGAGCTTGCCATCTGCCCCAACAACCACGAGGTCCACATCTACAAGAAAGCTGGGGAAAAGTGGAACAAGGTCCATGAGCTGAAGGAGCACAACGGGCAGGTGACAGGTGAGACAACGCCTCATTGGGCCAAGGGTCCCCCTTCTCTGAGAGCAGCCAGGCAACACTGCCCCTAGACACAGCCGCCTGCGAGCGACAGGGCTGGAGGAGACAGATCCCCGGCGACTGGGAGGGCTCCCTGCTCGGCAATGCGCTCAGAAGGACGCGTGTGTATCTGCAGTGGGGGGGGGGGGGGGGGACGGGTGGCCTTGCGATCTTGTCCCAGCTGCAGCCAGAACCGCTCAGGCTGTACTTGGTCATCTTGCTAACTAAGCAGGGTTGGGCTGGACCAGCCCTTGGACGGGAGGCATCCATGGCACACAGCCGTGCTGCCGGAGATTGTGGCGTATGCCTCAGCAGGTGGTGCGCTTCCCCGTGTCAGTACTGAGCCCAGAGTCCCACCATGGTGGTAGGGGGCGCTGCGCTGTCTTTCAGAGGAGATCCTGACCCGGGGTCATTAAGATCCCGGGGCACTTTCCACAACAGTTCATGTACTGGCTGAATTCCCCATTGGTCTCATTCTTCACTCCCTGTACTGAACGGTTGTGTTGCTGTATGCTGTCAAACAGCTGCTATGTTCCACCCAGAGGTGGCTGCATTTCAGGGGTGAGTGAAGGAATTTATATAAATTGTTAAGCAGTGCGGGATCTTGTGAAAGGAACAGTGGAAATCTAAGCTTTTGCTGTTAGCCAGCTGAGGGCAGAAGCAGCTGAAAGGACCTCCCCAAGGTTTAAATTGAGAGGGGAGTTGCAGCTAACAGGAGAGATGGCTTTAAGCCATCATTAAAGCTGATCTGGGGCAGGGACTGTCAGGTGGCAGCACCTTGGAGTTCAGGACCTCAACACCCTGTCACTGCAAGGACGGGGAGAGACAGAGGCTTGGAGTGGCATCAACAGTCTCCAACTGGAACAGCATCCAGCGCTGTCCTGCCCCGGTAGGCCTTCTCGGGAGGGGATCGATCCTACTGCCTCAAAATGAATACGCTGGCAGCTTCCCACCCCCAAAGATCTGTCGTTTGACAGGCTGCCTAGCTGACTCGTTCTAGGAGGTTGTGGCTCTGTAGCAGGAACCCCACATCCAGCTTGGCAGCCTGGGGCACTGAACGTGAAATGGCACGAGCGAAAAGGGCAGGGCGGGGGAGGGGGGAATTTTGGAAGTGGAGGCTGGCAGCAGAGGGGGAAGGAAAGGGCAAGGGTGCCCCCTGCTGGCCATTTTGTTCGTTTCGTCTCGCCAGCTTTCCAGGGGGCAGTAAACTGATGCCGGCAATGGAGCCAGGGCTTTGGGTCAGGCCCAAACACCCGTGCCCCTGAGGCCCCTTAAGCCCAGCTGTGAATGTGGTGACTGGGGAGGGGCTCGAAGAGCTGGGGAGAAAGGAGTTTGGGAGCACAGTCATAGATCTTCAGGCCAGAAGGAACCATTACATCATCTAGGCTGCCCTCCGGCAAAGGCTGCCCTCCCTCAGCATTCCCCGCCCCTGCCCTACCCACACGGCTCTCTGCATTTCAGGCATCGACTGGGCCCCCGATAGCAACCGCATCGTGACCTGTGGGACGGACCGGAACGCCTATGTGTGGACCCTGAAGGGCAACGTCTGGAAACCCACCCTGGTTATCCTGAGGATCAACCGCGCCGCCCGCTGCGTGAAGTGGTCACCCAAGGAGAACAAGTTTGCTGTGGGCAGTGGCTCCAGGGTCATCTCCATCTGCTATTTCGAGCAGGAGAACGACTGGTGAGTCCTGGCCCTTTGGAGCCCTGGGGGACCGTGCTCCAAGGGGGTAGGGCGCCTCTGCCCTGCCGCTGAGTCAGGAACCATGCTACCTGCTTGTCTTGTGCCCTAGGTGGGTTTGCAAGCACATCAAGAAGCCCATTCGCTCGACCGTCCTCAGCCTGGACTGGCACCCCAATAATGTTCTGCTGGCTGCCGGCGCATGTGACTTCAAATGCAGGTGAATTAAGAGTTCTTGAGGAAACACTGAGCCCCGGGGATGGTAAGGAACAGGGGGTTCTGGAAAGGAACAGGAAGGCTGCTTTCTAGTGGGGCACCCTCGCCCTGTCTGGACTGACATGCTCTTTGGTGCTCCAAGGTTAGAAATGGGGCCGTGTTGGGGTTTGGATGATGACCCCGCTGGGGTTAGGGCTTGCACAGAACTGCCTCTCCCTTTGCTGTGACCCGTCACTTTCCTCAGGGAAAGCGGATGTCACCCTCCTCCCCTGTTTATTTCTGACTAGAAGTGGGCCCTAGGTCAGAGAACCCCAAGCTTTGGGGAAGCCCTGACCCTGGATTGGATCCTAGCTGTGCAGTTCAGGGCCATCGCTGGCTCTTCAGAACCAGAAACGTCCACTGGGCAAACAGCAAAGCCTCTCGTGTGAGAGTAACAAGGGACGATTATGGGACTAAAATAAAGATCCAGGCAGCAGCCAAGAGGTTGGGTTTGCCAGATCTAGGCAGGACTGGGCCCTCCAGGGTTGGGAGTGTCGTTCAGGACCCGGGATGTGTGAGGGGAGTCTCCATGTGGCAGCATTGCCTCCCTGGCTGATGATAAAGCAGATGGTATCTTGGTGTCAGTGCCTGCCTTAGGCATCCATCAGGGACCTTCCGATTTGTTGTTCCCCAGCCTAGGGGTGTCTCATTAGTGATGTGGCTCAGCTCCCTGGCAAAAGCTCCGTCATCTGTAGCCCTTCTTAACACAGCTGGGCCTGGATCAGGAATGAGTGAGGCCTGTCTGGGAGGGAGAGAAAACTCCCCCTTCTGGGTTCTAACAATGCTCAGCTCTTCTCTGGAGCTCACCATTCGTCCCAGGGGCACAGAGAGGGCCAAGGGACTTGCTCAAGGTCACACCAGCCAGGATTACAAACCTGGTCGCCCAACTCCTCAGCCAGGGCCCAGGCTGCTGGACGCTGCTGCTTCTCAGGCTACCAGCACCGTAGCCACCATTCATCCAGCAGCCCAGATCTGTGCTTCGGCTCCCCATAGGATTTTCTCGGCCTACATTAAGGAAGTGGAGGAGAGGCCGTCCCCCACACCGTGGGGCTCCAAGATGCCCTTTGGGGAGCTGATGTTTGAGTCGAGCAGCAGCTGTGGCTGGGTCCACAGCATCTGCTTCGCTGAGAGCGGCAACCGCGTGGCGTGGGTCGGCCACGACAGCACCGTCTGCCTCTGGGACGCCAACAAGAAAACAGCGTAAGTGGGACTGTTTTCTTTAACTGAGCAGGATGTGCCAGCTGCAGCCAGGACACCTGCATCTCCAGTGGGGCCGGCTGGACGCACAGCGGGGCAAACCCCAGCTCGTGGGAGAAGCCCTTGTCTGCACAGAGCAGGGAGAACCTCACCGTTTACAAGCTTGGGACTGCAATTTAAGGCCGGGTGAAGGGCTGAGCTGGCTGCAGGTAGCTTGGAAGCTGAAGCGGCTGGGGATTGGGTATTTCAGACCCGAGGCTGAAAGCCTGGCTCCGCCCCATGTGCTGGTCAACTGTCAGGGGTCATGGGGCTCTGTAGTCAGAGGTCTGGGAATGAGCAGGGTGGGTTGCTAGCGCCGGGGCTGATTGCTGAGCCATCTGCCGTTCTAGCCTCTCTTGCTTCTCTGCTGGTGCTGCAGCCACCTCTGGGGGCAAAAAGTGGCAGCAGCTGGACACTCGCAAATAGCCTAGGGCAGCATGCGAAGCCTGAATCCAACACACTGCATCCAGCGCCATCTCCTGCCCCTCTCCCAGCCACGTACCAACCCAGCCCGATCTTGCCCTGCCAGGCTGCCAGGGCAAGGAGGGGACCACGCCTCTATCTCCCCTTTCCATTGCTCACCCTGTGGTGCTGGAGACCGGGATGGGCTCTGCCCGAGGAAGGGCCGGCTAAACCTGGATGCAGTCTGGCTCACTGCTCGCGCTCAGGAAATCTGGGGTGCCTGTTACGTTCCCTGGTGGGTCCAAGGAGGATATGATGTGAAGCCAGAAGGCTGCTCAGAGGTGCTAACCGCTCTTGGCTTCCTCTCCCCGCCTAGCGTCGCCTCGTTGTCTGTGGAGACTCTGCCGCTCCTAGCTGTCACCTTCATTACCGAGAACAGCCTGGTGGCCGCGGTAAGTCTGTGGCTCGCACTGGGAAGCTGAGTGGCTGCTCTGGTGTCTGGCAGCATTGAGCAGAACACACTGTTGGTCTTTCCCCAGGGCCACGACTGCTACCCGATGCTCTTCACCTACGATGAGAGCCAGGGCTCGCTGACCTTTGGTGGGAAGCTGGACGTCCCCAAGCAGAGCTCCCAGCGTGGCCTGACCGCTCGCGAGCGCTTCCAGAACCTGGATAAGAAAGCCAGCACTGAGACCAACAACGTCATCCTGGAAACACTGCACAAGAACAGCATCAGGCAAGTGGCGGGTGGGGCACCAGGAGACCCTGCTGCACGTTAGTCCTGGAGACAGGGTCAGGGATGGAGCTAAGTCCTGCCAAACCCAAACTCCAGAGCTGCCTCCTCACTTCAGTTCTGACCACGATAGCATGGGAGTGGCTAAAGCGGAGGCTTGTACTGCAGGAGGCCAAAAGCGGAGGCTTGCACTGCAGGAGCATCTCCCTGGCCATTCTGCCAAGACAACCTGCCTCCCCTTGCTGGAGCTCACTTGCCTTGTTAGCTGGGAGAGCCCCTGCTGGTGGCCTTCACAACTGAAGGTGGTGAGTTGGGTTGCACGATACAGAAATTTGGGCAAAGCTCTCCTGTTGGAGCCAACCTTCCCCTGTGGCAGGCATGGAAAGGTGGTAGGTGTTAAAATAACCCCAGAGCTTAATAAACTCCTAAGTCGAACACGCCAGCTTCGAAAGACTATCAAATGTCGAGGCCAGGGAAGCCAAATGCCAGATGACTTTCCAGTGTCTGTCTCTGCTCTCCAGCCAGATTTCCGTGATTGCCGGTGGCAAAGCCAAGTGCTCCCAGTTCTGCACCACAGGAATGGACGGGGGGCTGAGCATCTGGGATATCAAGGTAAACAATCCCAGCAGGGACCGGAGAGGCGTTTGCAAGTTTTGGGGCTTCCTTGGGTCACCTCAGATCACAGCCTGAGGGCCAGGCCCTGCTCGCAGTTCTAATAGTGTCCGTGCCTGCACTGCGGCCAGCTGCAAAAGAAAACAACACGCGGCCCCGCAGCCCTTCTACACGAGCGCATTGCTGGCTCCGGGTAGTGGTACTTCTGCAGTCACTGTGGGTGGGATTCTCAAACGCACCTGGCGTTGGCCTAACTGCTCCCAGGCCAGCTCTGAGCCCTTAAACAAGCAGCGTTTTTATTTAGCGGGATTGTTTTCAAACTGTTGGCACGAAAGACCCAAAGAGCAGGGGAAACCTCCACAGACATTTCAAATTACTTCTTCGGGAGCCGCGTGTTGTTTAACCACAGTTATTAGGCTGTTTATAAAGCTAATCTCTGCCCTGATTGCGATTTCTAGTTGCTTTTATTACACCTGTTGGCAGCATTTGGCCGCTGATTAGCGGCAGGTAACAAAATTCACACTACCCGGAAGGACTTAGCTCAGAAGCTTTTTGCCTGATTACAAGGCTAGACAGCAAGAAGGAAGCTGGGTTCTCTCTGTTTGAAGGTGCTTGGGAGACGTTATATTGTAACAAAAGGTTCCATTTCATGTCAGCATCCCACTGATTTGCAGTTCTGTGACACCCAAATGCCTGGGAGCTACGGCTCAGCACCGAACGCTGCTTGCAGGCCAGTCCTGGTACTGAGAGCACATACCCTTTACCTAACACTGCACTATCCAGACTCACAAAGCCACCGCGTGGTTCCCCAAAGCAGTGCTAGGAGCTGATGGCACTGAACGCTAGCTGTTTGCTGGTGCAGGCATATAGCTACTAATTGTTATTGCCCCTGCCAATGTGCCATTCTCTGCTGCCATTGGCTAGCTCCAGGAGGATCTATGGTCACAGGAGGCTATTTCCTCGCCTTCATACCCCACAACATGGATCAGCTTTTCAATCTTTTCTTCTGTTGAAAGCTATTCAACAGGCCAGAGGGAGTGTTCCACGCCGGCACCGCGCCCATCACAGCCACTCTCACATGAGCACGAACGATTGAGTCGTGTAATAAACGCTGCTTGGAATGGGATCAGACATGCATCAGAATGAATGCCGCCTCGCCTCTGGCTCTCATCTGGTGCGACTCCACCCATTCCAGCACAGCTAGTAACATTCTGCGGGGACACTCTGTCCATGATTTGACCTACCCAGATAGTTCTCCAGGCTAGTGAGGAATATTCCTGGGACGGTATTTTTAAAATTCAGCCTGATCAAAGGGAAATTTAGAACATGACACTAGCCCTGCTGATTAGAGGATCCTGCAAAAGAAATGAACACACCCAACTGGCTCTGACAGACAGGTGACTTGAACAGCCCTTTGGAGCAACGGAGAGCTGTAAATGCGAAGCACCACAGAAGAGCATGCCATGATTTCTCCTCTTGGTGCGAGGGGGGGTGGGGGGGTTGGGGAATGCTAAATGCATGCTAGCCTCTATTTTTACATAGATGGACACAATGTCTAGCTATGCCCCCCCCCAGCATGAAACAAATACAGGCCATGGTCTACATCAGAGGTCTCAAACACGCTGCACGCGGGGTTATTTCCTGCGGCCGCCAAACTCCCCATGCCCCCTCTGAGAGTTATTTCCTGCAGGCCACCAAGCTCCCCTCCCCCCAGCACGCTGCATCCCCGCTCCTCTGCCTACCTCCAGGTGCTTCCTGCCGCCAAACAGCTGTTTGGCAGCACATAGCGCTTTCCAGAAGGCAGAGGGGAGGAGCGGAGAGCCGCACACACAGGGGAGGAGGCGGGGCAGGTATTTGGGGAAGGGGTTGGAATGGGGGCTGGGAAGAGGTAGGGCAGGGGCAGGGCCGCATGGAAGGGGTGGGGTGGGGCTTTTGTACCTATGTATGAAAAGATGTCAGTGATGCGGCCCTTGGGCCAACATACTAGTCCTCATGTGGCCCTCGTGGTGATTCGAGTTTGAAATCCCTGGTCTACATCCAGTTTTTGCAGTTTCGGTGCGTCCCCACTAAATCACACCCTTAGTGGTAGAAAGATGTTCTACAGAAACGTGGCTTAGTCCCCTTCCCATATGGAATCAGTTATACCGGTATGACTGTGTCCACAGTAGCGGGTGGTGTTGCAACACTAACTCTAGCAATACAGATAAAGGAGTACATCTCGCATGTGTAGACAAGGCTTACAAGATGAGGGTACAGAGGGCCCTGCATTAGAGAGGTGCTGGTTGAGAGGCAAGGAGTCTGCTGCAGGAAGCAGGCATATTTCCATGGCTTGTGCTTGCACTCTGGCCGAGCAAGCCAGTCCCCGAATTTGCAATGGCCAGGCTGCCCAGACGTGTTTATTCATTCACTGTGCTCTCACACGCTCAGAGAAAAGTGTTTGTTAGAAATCTGTGCTGTTTTCCTTGTAGAGCCTGGAGTCCGCACTGAAGGATCTCAAGATCAAGTGACAGAGCCTGTGGGGAAAGGCCATTTGCAGCACCGCCAGCCTCACTCTCTTATTCCAATTCTGCTTGCTTCTTTTTCTGTAAGATGTTGAGTTTAGATCAAGACGACTGATATTTGCAGAGACACATCTCCCCTGGCAACGGTACAACTGCCTGGGCTCAAAGGCACTTGGGAGAGTTGTCAGCTGAGGTAAATTAAGTACAAAGAAATTAAAGCGTTTTTTTTTTTAAAGACTTTTTTAAATTTTAAAACAGTGCACCTATGCTGGTCATAAATTGCTTAAAAGAAACAGAAAATAAAGTGTCTTTTTCATGTAAATCAAGCGGCTGCTTTCTTTCTCATATATATTGATGTCAGTGTCACTGTTAAGTTCTCCCCCAGGTAGCAGATATCATGGGGGAGTCTCCTAGTGCTGTCTCCGCGTCTGTTTCACACCTCATAACCACTTCCTGTGTCAAACAATTGCTGCACTGCTGCCTGGCACCCTTCATTGCCAGAACAGCAGCAGCTTTTGCCTGGGAAAGGCTGGGAGGGGTTCTGCTCATGCCTGCCTCAGCCACGTACAGCCCCACCCAGTCTGCTCGAAGACAAGCAGGTTTCCCAACCTGCAATGCTGCTGTGCTGGTTTCATAACTCTACCTGCAAACACGTGACCCAAAGCTTGCACCTCCAGCGGGCCATCCTCGCGGTTGAGTTCAGCACAGCTTCCAGACAGGTTGGGGCTTTTCAAAGACGCGAATAACAAGCTGTGTGGTGTGTGGCGTGTGGCACGTTATCTTTCCAAAGCACTTAAAGATACAAGGGGGAAAAAAAAAAAAAGATCGTTCCCATTGGATTTTAACCAGTCATGTCCACTTCTAAACGTCACCTTCTCCAGGCAATGCCAGGTCACTGCATTGCTTCCTGCTCGTTTATACAGACTTCCAAGGATCATGTTCTGGCGCTCAGCTAGAGGACAACTCTCTCCCAGTAGCTGAGTGGCATTTTTGATTGTTGGAGTTTACATCCCCACTGTGTCTGACCACAGGTGATTCTGAGAGACACTTTTGAGACAGATGTTTAACATGGGAGACTCCATGCAGGACAGATTATCAGACACTGATCAAACCTTCACAGATACCTCACACTCCCCCTACAAACACTCAAGTCAGGGCTTTCCATGCTAAATACACCCTCTTTTTCCTCCCTCCAGAAACCCCACACTAACCCCCACTCTGATGCCACCCAATTCTGAATGGTGTAACAGTCCAGGGTTAGCTCTATCCACACTGAAGAGGACATGTATTGAAAGAAGCTAGAGGACAATTATCCCCTTCCACTAGACTAGGCAAATGTGTGTGTAGAGCAGATCGAATGAGAAGTCCACAAGAGCCAAGCAGGGAAAGCACGTTACCTTCAGGCTGTAGCTGTCGGTACAGTCCAGACGCTCCAGTCAGCCTTGTCCTATTGGTTCCATTTTGAGAGTGCAAGCGGCATAAAATGCCAGGAAAGCAGAGCAAAACTGAGACATGAAATAGCAAGTCACCATCATAGCTCACAGGCACTGGGCATCTCCCACAAGTTGTTGTAACTGGAAACCCCGCAGAAGCACACCCGGTGCCCATGAAGTTTCATGCTGACATGCACAAAAGACAAGGGCAAAGCGTTTACGATAATTTAAATTTTAATCAGCCAAATATACACGTTTGGGTTGGTTTTTTTTTTTTTTTAAATTTATTGAGTTTTTCTTTTTACCTGGATGTTGGTACAATCAATGAAGGCTTTTGCTTTAAACAAAGGATGATGTGGTTAAAAACTGACACTATCCCTAGTCAGAGGAGAGAAAAAAGGAGGGAAAAGGGTGGGGGTGAAGGGTGAAAATGGGAATGAACAGCACTGCAGAAAAACAGCCATGAAGTTAGGCTTCCAGACTATTCTTACAACACTCTGCAGCTCCATTTCATGGGCTGTTTGTTTGCAGAAGAGGGTCCTTACGATACACCCCCCCGACCTTTGGGTTTTCATCAAGATTGCCGACCCCATGCCCCACCCCCAAGCTGACAGCAAATCTAGGTTTTGCAATCTAACATATGAAGCATTTCCCCTCCCACCTTGCTCCCCCACCCTGCCCCTAATGTGTTCTTAGTCCTAAAAACAGCAAAAACATTCAGGTTTCCAAACTGTTACACAGAGAACTGCTGTTCAGCACGGTTCTGCCCCGAAGATAGCAGCTGCCCCCCCAACCCAAAATGGAATTCTGTGCCAAGATGAAGACAAACACACGGTCAGTGTCTCTTGGAGGTGAATTTGACTTCGATGTTGCAGTACACCCTACATGGTATGCAACATGGCAGAGTTCCTGGCAGGCACCAGGCACAGTTCCCTGGAATTCTTCCTCCTGCATGTCCTGTGCTTATTTGTTAAGGGATAGTGATTGCAGTCTTTTGCCTGCCACAGACGCGTCATCTTTTGCTGTGGGAATGGGGGGGTGGGAGGGGGGAAGGGGGGAGGGGAAAAAAAAAAAAAGAGAGAGAGAGACTTGTCAATGTTTCCAGATGCATGTGGGGAATTGGTGCTGTCTCAGTGGCCCTAGAGAGACGGAGCTCCATTTAGCCACACCACACACATAGCAGCTTAGCAAGTGTCCCTCTGTCACCCCCCTCCTTAGATGCTAAAATTCCTGGTGGGCCCACATCCAGAGTGAAAGGAGAATTCCACCTCTCCGGTCCATTCTGACCCTGGTCTCAGTCATTCATGCCAGCTGTGGAGAGATCTGTGCAGTGCGAAATGGACTGAGACCAAACCCCCATCACCACTTTGGTTCATTAGAGACTTCAGCTGAATTAAGAGTCAGCCTGTGAGCTGGAGGTGCAAAGCTCTTTATCCCATTACCAATTCCCTGAGCCATTTAGGTAATGTCATATGTAATTCTGATAAACAATATCCACGCTGTTTGCAAGGAATTCACTGAACTGCTGGTGTGAACGTGTACAAAAGTCCCTTTCCTTGTTCAGCTGAAGCGTTGTAGGTGTAGAGAGCAATTCCCTCCTTACTTTTCCTGCTCACTGCCTACCTAATCTACCACTTTATGAATCAGCATAAAGCAGAGGACGAAACACAGCTGGCTCTAGGGTTGAACAGAATGGCTGTTTAACAGCACACAATAACAGCACTGTTAGGAAGTGAATACTATGCCTACTTCGCTTGTGATACTGAGATCACAGCTCCTGGTGGTATGGCTGTCGGTGAGGGCAGTTACAGGTGGACTGAATGAGGAACCATTAATATAATTGTAACAGCCTTACCTTTTCTTTCCTCCTCTTTCTTTTTGGCAGCTTCTTCCCTCTGTTTCCGGATGATGGCTAGTCGAGCGAGATCTGCCTTTGCCTGTTCTGTTTTACCAGCTAGGTGCATTTTCATGTATCTTTCTTTTGCTTTCTGCTTCTCTATTTCTTCTCTGTTTGAGTGAAATACACTAGTCATCATGGTATCCAAATTAACACACAGGTATCGTTAGAGTTAGAAAGGGGATTAAGAGAAGGCATGATCTCGAGCAGCATCGACCTCTGATCTTGGAGCACAAATGCATACAGTCATTTCAATCTCCAATTATCATGTTAGTGATCTAGCAATTCAAGGAGGCTGAAGATCAAAATAATGTTTAAATCCTTTTCAAAGTAGTCCTGGGGCTTGGGAAGAACCATGCTGAAGATGGCTTCTGGCTTGAAAAGCTATTCAATATAATGAATACCTAAATAAAGGCTTCTTTCTAACATTCATTACCACCACACCCAAGTATCTCACAGTAGCCCAGTGAATTAGGGATTGTTTCTGTTCCCACTGTGCCAGGGAAAACTCTGGCACAAAGAGTTGTGACTTAGCCTAATATCCCACAGCAGGACAGTGTCAAAACAGAGCACAGTCCTCCTGTTTCCCAGTCTAGTGCCCTACCCACAAGCCGTCCTCCAGCTGAAGGAATTGAATCAAACTTGCACTTTTCTCTCTAAAAACTCACATGTGAAATGGCAACCGAGTTCAAGATTGAAAACAAAATTTAAGTGTCCACTGGGGCAAGTAACTTCACTCTGACCACAGGAATCTGGAAAACACACTCCCATCAATACCAGGGCTCCCGCCACACCAGGAATTAACAGGGTGATCCTTAGTATGGTATTTTTCTGGCACTACGCGCTAATGCACAGGGGCAGTTTTTTCTGATTATTGACATCAGGCTTTTAGAAAGGAAAACTAGATAGCCATGGTCCATGACTAGGGCTCCTAGGTGCTTAACACAAATAATTAATAATCATTCTAATAATTATCAGAGGAACAAACATTTATGCCCATCTCAATGCATTTCGCAAAGCTGCCTGATTTTAGGATGACAAGGTGGGCCAGGTAATATCTTTTATTGGACCTACTTCTGCTGGTGAAAGAGACGAGCTTTCAAGCTTATACAGAGCTCTTCTTCAGGTCTGGGAAAGGTGCTCAGAGCGTCAGAGCTAACTACAGATTCTTTAGCATAAGTAGTTAACACACGAAGGATGGCAGCCACCAACATAGGCTGGCTCTACTTAACCATGTAAGTTCCTACCCAATGAAATTGGGATCCAAAGTGAATCCTGATAATTATCTTCACACCTACTGTGACAGTGGGCTCAAATAAATAAAGGACCTCACTGAGACATCAGCTTCCCTCCCAAAGGGTCAGATTTACTGGCACTACATGGCTTGGCCATTGCAGGGGGAAGAGCGTTATTCTAGGAACAAACAGCACACACACATCTCAAGCTATAAGAGAGGAGGAGGATTGTTACCGCTCTCTCCGCGACAGCTCCTTGGGTCCATCCAGATCCAGCTGAGTTACTTTTTTGGCTGTCTGAACAACTCGATTGGGATTCTCTATGTCTATCAACCCTTCCACGCCTTTGCGCTTTTGCTGGAGTTTAGAAACAAAGGACATGCATGTTATCAATGAGTTCTGTAGCTGTCAAGGCTCAAAGAGACTTCGTCATGTGCGTCCTGGTGGAGAAAGTTTGCTCATGTGGTCATTGCCTCTGAAACCAAACCTAGACAGATACTAAAAAAATTCTTATTACCAGGGAATATACCTGCTGCCACATCGTATTTTACTTTACCATGTGTTTTCAACCCCACTGTTAATCATGAAAGTTACCACCTCTGTTTCTTCCACTTCAGTGTACAGCAACGAACAAATTATTAACGGAGTGAAGATTAACTGGGAGGAGACACACACTAAGTTTAACTTTAAAAGATCCCACCATCTTTATAAATCTGGGCTCAGGAGCCAGAAGATTCATGGGGAAAATAAAAATCAATGATTAGCAGGTTGGTTGTACATTGAGACTATGGGGTGTTCATCTACATTAAATGCATTGGGAGTTACGGTACCTGATAATCCTCATCATCTTCATCACTCTCGTCTGAATCTAAGGATTTCTTCTCTTTTTTGGGGTCTCCTATTGCCCCTTCTCCCCCTTCTTCTTGCTCCTCCTCTTCCTGTGAATTTACAGGAGATTAAGAAAAAATGTAAACTGATGAAATTGTAACCTCTAGCAATGACTCTTTAAAAGAAGTAAAAACATTAGCAGGTAAGAGATACAACTACATAGCCGAGAATGTCAGTATTATTGGCATGTCTCCTATAATCAATTTTATTTTTATTGCACCCAAGAGCAAGATATATTTAGGGCACAAAACGTGTCCCATTATTCACATCACCTGCATTAACAGGGTCCTCAATAAGAGACTCCACTGCTTTCTATATACAATATGATATCCATCGCTAGGTAACTTGATTACCGTATTCTATGTTTCACGTTACTTCCCACAGAGGCAGAGAATAAAGGACACATTCAGACTTTGGTTTCAAGTGCTCGATACCCCTTTGATTTTGATAGAAACTGCCCAAACATTACTACAAACTAGATCCAGCTCTAAAACTTTAGGTCATCAACAGAAAATCTGGAGAATAGCAGATTGTCAAACCCAACATAAAAGCTTTTCCACATATTGTAATTCAGGTGACAGAATGATTTACAACACTTGACTCTAAGCGGCCTTTGCTCATGAACTGCAAATAATTGAACTATAAGAGTAGCAGTTTATCTTGCTAAGCATGTGACCAGAGAGAACACATACCCTGGCCTTTTGTTTTTCTGCTTGGAGCTGTGCATCAATCTCTTCAGGGCTTGTGTACTGTCTTGCTCGGCCTTTGTGGCCTCCTTTTCTACCTGCATGAGAAAATAAGTCAGTAGCTGATTTAGTGAGACGTTTCCACAAATTCAAAAGCCTGTCCCCCATTTTCTCTTGATTGTGGTTGTGCAAGGTACAGACCAGTTCTTATTCCAGTAAAAGCTAAAAGAACACAGAAGGAGCCCAATAATTCACCGACCTTAGTCAAGCACTTCGAGCCCTTGGATAAATACACAGAGAACTGTTCTTGAACCACAAAAGTGTTCTGAGAAAAACTTTCAGACCACCCAGCAGTTAACTTACCCCCCTCCAGATTCTAGGGAAGCCTGCCCCACTTGGACCATCTAATCCAATGGTCTGTATTTGAGAGGGCCCAGTTTATACCTGGCATCACCAGAAAAGAACATAGCCCATCATCTACATAAGTATATCTACATCATGTTAGCAATTAAAAGCTATGATCAATTTCAACTTTGCCTGTAGTTCACTAGGTATGTTCTCATCACTCATCAAGGTAGGTACTACTGTTCTCATCCCTCAGCTACTACAGACACCAGGCACTGCAGCCCAGTTCTGTCAGGCTATAGAAGGATGAGGAGAATTATGCTTCCAAGGACTCAGACAGTGAGTAATAACACCATCCTTCCCCTTCCATCCACATCCACAGTTGCCTCTGATTCACTTCCTGGGTTGGCAACCAAATATAAATCCCACTGCTCCTTACTCTGCATTTCCTGCACGGCAAGGCGCTGCACTCTAACTATGCTGCCAGAGAAACACTAGAGAGTGACAGCAATTGTAAGTGAGTTTCTACGAGAACCCTGATTTTCCCTGGCTGCCCGCTGCCCCTACACACACACACACACACACACACAAATGAGAGATGAAATCAGTTTCCCTGGATGGATTGCCCTGGCTGAGATCCGGTACCTACCACCAAACGTTAATTGATTGATGTGAAATCACTGAAACTATTAATGTTTCCTGAAGAATGGCAGCTCCCGTGGTCTTGGCACAAGACATCCAAGGACTGCTGGAGACCTGAGCTTTCTTTTTTAAAACAGTCTCTACCTTTCTGCCTGCAGACACAGAGCTCAGAGTACAATCTGACCATTAAAAGTACTTTGCAATTATTTTTTTGCCAAACAGTTCATGAGGGGGTTCTCTTCTCCTGCAGATCTCAGGAGGGCCACTGGCAGGAGCTATGGGACATCCCTCTGACCTCTTTATCCCTCCCTGTTTACTGACCTGAGGTCAGTAGGTAGCCTTGAGGGGAAGGGGTCGGGGGCGAGAAATCAAGGGAACACTTCTTGAGATCTGTATGAGGGGAGAGCCCCCACTCCCCTTCAGACGTTCATTAGTGCCTAACTAACCTAATTTGTTGAGCTGGTTGAATAACTGGAAAACGTTCATGAAAAAAACTGTCCCTTTTTTGGCTGTAAGTTTGGCAACCAGCATTAGTACGTTGGTTCAGCAGAGGCAGGCGACCCCTGCTTTCTTGATCAGAGCTGAGCCACTTACTGTGACTGTGGGAGGAGTCGTCTTGAGGAGCCTACCAAGGCTGGGGGGGCACAACTGTTCATGAGGAGGGCTCTCAATAACTCAGTAGCTCCAACATACCTCCTCCCCCCCATCCTCTTTCCTCACCCTGTTTATCACTGCAGATTTTCAGATGTCTCTAGGAAGGGAGCCTTGAACCTGCAGCTCTTAGACGATCCGAAGGGGGGAAATGAGAAAAGTAGGAGGCTTGAAGGGAGAATTCCCAGCCAATCTTAGGGAGCTCAATGAGCCACCTCCCCATAAATCTTAGGAAGCCTGATGGCCACCTTCACCTCTGCATTTCTAAGTTTTCTAACATGAGAGGTGAGGTTCTGTACACTAGTGGCCTTGAAAGGTGATATTCACTCAAGGAACTTATATGTGCCTGCTGCCTTCACTTCACCTTAAAAAAGCAGGTGACGGATTTTCAGTTGTGATTTCAACTAGAGCGTCTGCTGCCACTGATAGATGGTGCTGTACATTAAAGGACTTTTATCCACCCCTTTAAACCACCCTTTCTTCTCACAGCTTACTAGAGCTGCCAGAGTAGAGTTACAATTCAAAATTGGTTACTTATTTAAAAAAAAGTGTGGCATGACTGATACAGGTACAAAGTAACTACTATGATGTAAACTTTATGCGTTATTCTACACCATGAAGGGCTACATGATCTAAAACAATGATCTGCTACAATACTACCAGGGTAACTAGGCTTATTGTTGTCTGGCAGATTCATTTTCAGACATTTGTTTTCTTTATGTGTAAGGTCAGCTTATAACAGCAGATTTCAATGTACTTTTTCAAAACATAAAACTAGCCTGTAACCCTTTGGTCTTCACATTAGGTGCTGTCAAAAGCAATAGATATGAAGAGCAAAGCTTATTAGTTCTAAGCTTTACTCATTCTATATTCAAGCCTGTACCAAAGAATTAAGTATTGTACCGCTCAATACTTTTACTATCATCTCATCAACTAGAATGAGATGAGACTTGAGTCACATTAGTATGCAGATATTTCATCAAGGAGGGCGTAGGGAAGGCCTTTGCTCATGGTAAAGGAGGCAGGACTGTAAGGGGCTTTGGACTGTGAGTCATGCAACCTGGGTTCTATTCCTAGCTCTGCCACTGACCTGCTGCATTACGTTGGGCAAGTCACTTCACCTCTGTGCCTCAGTTTCCCCATCTGTAAAATAGGGATAATGATTCTTATCCTCCTTTGCAAAGCACTTTGAAACCCACAGATGATTGTATTTTTAAATTATGGTAAAGGCACACAGAGCCTAAACTAGGCATGGTTTTAAATACATATTTATTTCAGTTTATAAGAGTATCACTATTAATGTGAATTTAAGCTTAGCAGAATTTTATGGAGCTATGAGTTAAAAAAAAAAAAACAAAAAAAACACACACATGGGAAAACTCCTGGTTTCTACAGCCTTTAAACAGAGATTGAGAAGTACTTCAGAAACTACTTGTTCTGTATTAGCAGACAAGCTCATATTTGTGCAGCAGAAAGGGTCTCTCCCCCCAACACATTAGGAACTACTTCTTCAATAGCACTATTTCTTTACAGAATATACAGGATAAAAAATTACACACACACACACATTACAGAAAAGAGAAGAGCATTCACTGAGTGGATCCTTTTGGAGCAAGATGTATTTATAACATATGCAGCTGGGGTTTTTGTTAATTATTTCTGACAGGATTAAATCCAAGTCTGCTACCAAACACTGCAGGCAAAACGCTGACCCCCCGAAGTAAATGACAAAACATCCACTGATTTCAATGGGGTCAGGGTTTCACCCTGCAAAGCCACAGACAAACTTGAGGGGCATGTTTAGAATTGTGTGATGAATTTGGAATGAGAAAAATTGAATTGATTGAGTTTTCATTACAAAAATAATTGTGAGCATCAATACAAATAAGTCTGGATCCTTTTCTTTATCTAGCAACAGTTTTATATAGTACAAACTGGTATGAAGGATATCTGGCCTAGCTCAAGACATCAAAGAAACTGTATAAAAAAACTGGGAAACAAATCTCATGATATTAAAGACGGGGGGGAGAAATACTGTATTTGATGCTTAAAGAATTCTCTCACAGTCTGGCAACAATTCACAAACTCACTTAATGGACACTAATAAAGTAAATTGGCAGAGACTACACGAAGGGCAGAATGGGGAATAATAATTGACATTAACATAGTAAGATTAGATTCCATACAAAGTACGCCAGAGCCAATTATGTGGACAGATTTAGTGCATCTAGAGAATGATCTGGGTGGATCCAGCTCAGACTTGATGGCCTCTCATTCCCTCATTAGCTCTCCTGTATCACACGCAGGCAGGTTGGTACCCGCTGCATAACAGAAAGATGCTGTGAGTAAAGCTATTATGGTGGTGGGTTTGGAGCCACTAAAAACTCTAAAATGATACATTAAAAGTCATCTGTGTGTCTTCTTCTGTACTGTCTCTTACACAGCAAGTAACCACCTTCTCTTCCTTTAGATCCTTTCTACATATCCACAGAGGCCTCTCAAATATTAATCCACTGAAAGAAGAATCTTAAAGAACCATATGCCATCAGCATCCCTTTGAAACAGGCCCCATCAGCCAGTATATTGGGTACATGGGAACTGCATTCTGTGCCCGATTTAGCTTGTGAGCTCAGTGCCTCATGTATTCAGTACAGCACCCATCATACTCTCCATGCTCAACAAATGCCAGCCTCCTCCCCAGTGCAGAACAAAACCCATCACTCTGCACTAGATCTGCTATGGGCCACCAGTCCCACTACTTTTTCCCCTGCGCACAGTACCCCTACAGCTTGCACACACCCCTAGGTTCCCAGGGGCTTATGCCCCCTCATGCTTCTCCCATCAAACACATGGACTTCAAGCTTGTACTCCCCTGAACCGTCCATCAGTCCATGGGGACTTGCACCCCAAAACCCACCGCTTCATTCCCCTAGGGACCTGAGGCTTGCCTCTCCCTCTTAACCCAATCGCTCCTGGGAGCTTATACCCCTCCCCCAGGGCTTGGGCCCTCCCTTGATCCCATCACTCCTGGGGGGCTTACACCCCTTCCCCGGAGCCCTAAGTGTTACCTCCGCTAACCCCGCTGCT
This sequence comes from Chelonia mydas, assembly GCF_015237465.2. Lineage (NCBI taxonomy): Eukaryota > Metazoa > Chordata > Testudines > Cheloniidae > Chelonia > Chelonia mydas. The sequence goes on along the minus strand of NC_051250.2, from coordinate 8,863,457 downwards.
CCTGGGGGGCTTATACCCCTCCCCCAGGGACCTAGAGCGTGGGCCCGCCCTTATCCCACCTCTCGTGGGGGGCTTATATCCCTCCCCCCGGGACCTAGGGATTGCCCCCCCTTAGCCCCCTCGCTCCTGGGGGCTTATAGCCCTCCCTCAGGGATTTAGGGCTTGGCCCCCCCTTAGGCCCCCCGTTCCTGGGGCCTGTTTCCTCTCATCCGCCCCTCCCTCACCTCCTTTAGGCATAGCGGCGGCGATGGCGGCTCCGGCAGCAGCTGCAGCGAGTCCCCCCCAGCCTCCAGTCCTCGACCCGGAAGCGGAAGCCGCAAACCGCAGCCCCAGCGCGCGGCTCCCTCCTCAGCCCAGTCACCAAGCCTGGCCCTGGAGCACGAGGCCCCCAGCACCAGGGCTACCGGCGGCACTGCCTGAGTACAAACCGAGCCCCTAGCTTCCCATGGCACCTCGCTCACGGCACCAGTGGGGAGGCCTGTCCTTGCTCCTTCCTTCCGCACCCACCGCCCGGGAAGGGGGAGGAGAGGGAGATTCCTTACAGGCGTTGCGATGGACACCAAATGCACACGCGGATTGCTGTGCTCCCCGCCCAGAAAACAGCGAGTGAGTTTAGGTCATTAAAGCGACTAGGCAACGGAAGGACCCCCAGCTGCTTGTGACGTTATAGGGGAGCGACGGATTTGAACAGGCGGAAGCAGTAAATAGTGATCGTCTTTCTCTCCCCATTTGGCAGGTGAGCTCCCTTCTTTCAGGGAGGGTGATATCCCCTGGGGCGGCTGTGGGTCGCGTTGCGCTGCCCGACGCGCTGCTGGGCGGGATGAGAGTAGGTCAGGGGGTACCAGGCCATTGTAAGGGGTGACACGTTCTCCCTTCGAGCCTAGCAACAAGAGACCCGCGCCTGCTCCTTATCTGGGCCTGCTCCTTATTCCAGCCAGCCCGCTTCGACCATCCCTTGGGGCGTCTGGGCTGGGTCTCGTACAAAGATAGTCCCCTAGGTACACGCAGCAACCACTGGTCGGTATGACTAGCTTTCAGCCCAGCCCTGGATGTTTAAACTCGGGGTTTCTTTGACTTGGCTAGGTGGTTTCACAATATTTGTGTATAATGGTTGTGGCCACAGTTCTGTGGTTAAAAGCAAGTGTGAGGGGAGCTAAAACTCTGGGATTTCCATCCCAGCTTTGTCACTGACTTGCTGGGTGCTATTTGGCTTCTCTGTCATTACAATGGCAGTTATGATGCATATGTATCTCATAGTAGTTTGTGAAGCATAATAAATAGGTCTTTGCTTTTCTCTAATGCCTTCAGTTCAAAGTACTATTAACTGGGAAACCTTCCCTAGCTGGCCCCCAAAAGTGAAGAAATATGTGATGAATTATAAGGGCAGTTAGGAAAGGCGCACTCCCTCCTATACACTGGTAACACGTTAAACACTTATTCATTGTATTAAAAAAAAAGTGTTGGTTTTGTTCCTTAGTTTCATTTATCTCTAAATTTAAAAAAAAAAAACACCTTTATCTTTATCATTGAAAAAGGAGTAATGACAGCAAGGGAGTCAAAATAATCCTGAAAAGTCTCACGGGCTTCCTTATGCTTTTTTTTTTTTTCTTTTCTTTCCCTGCAGCGGGGGGCACAATGACTTTATGATGTCTGGAAACGAGTGCTATTAAAACCTGACCTGCTTTTGTCTCCTGAAGAGCCTTTTTTGAGAAGATGCCCAAAGTAAAGAGAAGCAGGAAAGCTCCTCCGGATGGCTGGGAACTGATTGAACCAACATTGGATGAGCTGGATCAAAAAATGAGAGAAGGTAAGTTATGAAGCCAGATGCTGGTTAGCATGTGACCCTGTGATTGTACAAACCTTAAGAGCTTCAGGATACACGTTTTATAAAAGGACAGCAAGTGTGTTTTTTTTAAATCTGTTTTCAGTAGGGGCTAATAATGATGAAACACTTTGATGGTGGTAACTTAGTGTGTTAATTTCCTGCATTGAAAGTTACCCCTAGAAGACAAATTCCTAATTCTAATTTAAGACACGTGGGGTTGAAACATGACTGAATGAGTTATGTGGATCATCTCTGGATCTATGGCTTGATTTGCAAATGAAACGAATGTTCTTCTGAATCAGTAGTACTCCACCCAACCTCTAAGGACTACTATAGGCCAGAATTAAAGCACACTGGTATAACTATGTGCAGGGGGAAGCTTGCATTGCAAAGACCAGCAGTGTTTGATTCCAGTCTGTGCTGTCACTCTTGGTTTCATGGGTATTCAGATGTGCCTGTCCTATCCAATCATTATACCTGCATTTTCCTTACCATCATCCCTTTAGCTCTCTGACTCTCTTTCCAACGGGAGTGCATGAGAGTTAAATACCTCCTGTGTGTTTTTTCTCCATTGAATTTTGTTTTTTACTATTTCCCCAGGCCCCTTTAAAATTACATTTTTTTTCTCAGAATAATGGTGCTTTTTTAGGATATATACTGCTGTAATAACTTGCAGGTCACTGACAGCAAAATCTGACTTCTGTGCCCTCTTTCCTCAGCGGAGACTGAGCCTCATGAAGGGAAGAGGAAGGTAGAATCCCTCTGGCCCATCTTCAGAATTCATCACCAGAAAACACGCTACATCTTTGATCTCTTCTATAAGAGAAAAGCTATTAGCAGAGGTAAAAAGCTTAAATATTTGCTCTTGAGATGAAGAGATCACAGCTTCCAGATGGACTGTCTGAGTCATTAGCCAGTGAGTGTAAACCAGAATTAGATTATTGATGGGAAAAGATTAAATAATTGTTCTTTAAAAAAACAAAAAGTGACTTTTCCCTCTGCTAGTTCGACTTGCTAGCAAATACAGACACTGAGAACTAGATTCAGTGTAAAGACTAAAACTTTTTAAATAAACTATTCATTGAGAATTCTGTGGTGCTGACCAGTCACCTCTCTCGTGCAGAACTGTATGAATACTGTATCAGAGAAGGATATGCTGACAAAAACCTGATTGCAAAGTGGAAGAAACAGGGTTATGAGAACCTTTGCTGCCTGCGCTGTATCCAGACTCGGGATACCAACTTTGGAACTAACTGCATTTGCAGGGTCCCAAAAAGCAAGCTGGAAGTGGTATGAATTTTTTATTTGCTATAATGCTATTTTCCTTGCTTGCATTTTGAGCCAGCAGTTATGACTTACCGGAATGATATCTCCCCTACTACCTTTGACAATAGTATCAGTTTCTAGTTTCCTTATCACTGGATTCTGCTGTTAAGTGGCTATCCTCTGTTTTTCCTTTGTTTCCTGAAGCATTTGCCCATGAAAATGACATTAAGGGGGTAATACAGACTTACCCCAGTTACTGTCACACTTAACCAACTAAAATTCTGGTGCAGTGTTTAGGGTGCTAGAACAACACTTGAGACCAGAGCACTGACTTCCTATACGTAGTGTCTTGAGCCTAATTTTGTGTATTGCTGTGGCATCTAGGAGCCCTAGTCCTAGACCAGGACCTGATTGTGCTAGGCGCTACACAAATACAGAACAAAGAATGGTCCTTGTCCCCTGCAAGTCAGACTGAGCTATTTTTGAGAGGGATTTGACTGTGGCAAAGTGCAGTGAATCTTAAAATACCCAAAAGGAAATACAACTGTTTAGTTTCTGATGTGTTCCCTTTCTTCTTGATAACTTGAGCTTGGAACATAGCTATAGTGCAGAAGCTCCCACTGCTTTAGATGAAAATTTGTATAGTAGAAAGGAAAACTGATAGTTCCAGATTTTAACTGGTCCAGTGACTATCCCTTGAATTTTCTATTCATAGTTCCAGACAGCAGAGTCCCAGTGATCCACTTCTTGGCCAAACCTAGTTTTGTAGGATTCCATAATCTTTGCTGATGGAATATTCACTTCCATTTGTTTTTATAGTAATGCCTGATTCCTCCGCATAATGTTGTGTAAAGCGGTGGTGGAGACTGTATGTAGAGTAGCAGGAAATTTAGAGCTATGGACGCTTCAGAGGACTTCCCCTGTTTGAGACATAGCATACTGCACTAGCTTATTAAGAATACTTGTTCTCTATATAAAGTAACTTATCTAGAATGTGGTGACTAAAGCTTGTTTTTGCTTTATAGGGGAGAATCATTGAGTGCACTCACTGTGGATGCAGAGGCTGCTCAGGGTGAAATCTTTAAAAACTGGACACTTCTTTTGAGGTTCTGAAAAGTGCTGATTCCACATCATGGACTTTTACTGCTATAATTGTCTTGTATAAACCCTGCAGTGAGTCAAGCTTCCTTTAACAGTCTGAACAGCAATATGTCCACCTGGATCATAAAATGCAGTAGTGAGTGATTTTGATTAGTCTTGTGTATCCATTTTATTTTAAAATAAAATTTTACCTCCCCCACAGTGGAGTGGCACAGTCCTGTGACAAGGTTCAAAGATTAATTACACATTCTCTCTCACACACACACACAATGGCATATGGCTCTTACAGCAGAGCTGTATTGTCAGTAGTAGAGGCACCTGTGAATGGGGTGTACTCCTTAACAAGTGACAACTCTATGCCATACCCAGAAAGCTGACTTTGTACAACTATCCTTTTGTCTTTAATAGTAGTGTCCTTAATTACAAAGTGACTCACTAAAGCAAGATAGGGAGGCAGGTAGACAGAAACTAGTACAAACTTCAATACAGGTTTTCTGTTACTTCAAATTTCAGTACTAGTGAGGCTAGCTGGCCTGGTTGTGTGTTGTACCATTGGAAAGTCAATCTTCCTCATTCTCCCTGGGTTACAGCTTTCTGTTAGGAATGAGTTCCTGGGGTTTGGAATTTTGCTCTGTTACTAAATTTAGCAAGTCCCAGACTGCCAACTTTCAAGCCCTGAAAGCTTCTCTAGGTGGAAGGTAAGGCAGCTTTCAATAAATTGCTTAACAAGAATTGCATTGTAAGTTAGTGAGATAGCATGGAGGTACAAACTGAGTACTTAATTTCATGGATAATCACACCCTTGGCAAACAGTAAGGAAAGTAACAGGGTCAAAGCTGTATTGTCGTCTCCTATTTGAGCCAAGAACTGGCCTTAGGTTTGTCATTCACATTACAGATGCTTAGCAGCTGTATTCCACAAGCAGCTGTTAGTGTTAAGCATTTTAAGTTCTCCATCTCCTCTGCCACATGTGATCAGTGTATCGTTCCTAAAAACAGCAGGAAATGCTTCTCTGGAAAAGTAATAGGAAAGCATTTGCATCTAATAAGTGTTTTGGCCTTTGAAAAAGAGATAATCCTCTTACTTTTTACTTCATTTCCTTTGTTGCTTTTGTTTTAGGGGTGATGTTAGTTTCCTCTCCTAGGGAGCAGTAGACATTGGTTGCTGTTCAGGTCTAAAGGTCCTCTTCTTCAGTAATGCCTGGACACAGAGGCAGATGGAATCAAAACCTGCCTTATGATCTACCTCTGCAGATGAATTAGAGAACCACTAAGTTGTTTCGAACAACTCTGGCAATTCAAACCTCTAACACACGTGTGCGACTACTAACAAAGCATCTGTTTAACAGTAGTGGGAAGCTACACTATGACTACCCCCTTATTTCTTCTGTTGAGATGGTACTTTATTAAAATAGTCAGAACATACAAGTACAGTGGTGCCTACTATAAGGCACCTGAAGGAAACAGCCCTCCAAATTCCTCTGTCTAGGTAGTTCCAGCATCTGAAATAGTGCACATTCCACACATGGAAAATACTGACTTGCTCTCAATAGTTACTGTTCCATGGTGCCCTGTGGCTGCATGTCCTCTGCACTGCCCTTGGCTGCTGAAGTTCTGTATTTTGCCCACGGGTGTGGAGTCTCCTCTGCTACCATTGCTTTCAGCCAGCGGAAATAGTAGCCTCGGAACCCATCAATCTTCTCCAGGTACGTGTTCTTTGACTTATACTGCAAGTAAAAACCCAATAGTACGTGTTATACTTTGGAAGAGTAACTAGGCTGCTCTGATTTTGCAAATTGGAAGACAGAATATTCCACTACTAAGCCAATATAGAAAATATTTGGCAGGTGCACTTGACTCTTAACTGTCACTATTTCAGCTGATGCTAAAACAGGTGGTAAATGAGGAAGATATAAATTTATTCAGGCAGGGAGGAAAGGTAGAGATCTTAAAAATTACTCACTCTCCTGCTAGGCATTATAAACACAGACAGTCCTTATCCAAAAGAGCTTAGTCTCATCTGTGTTTTTCCACATTACAATGTTCACTTCAGCCTTACTCAGTTAATAAATGACTGTGATACTTACCCTGTCAAACTGAGGTGGATACTGAGCTGCAAACTCCAGCTGGCGTATGACAACTTCGTTTGGGGGGACCTGGTTCTTTCTCATGTCTCGTAGGATTTCTGTGAGGTAAGTATAGTCCAACTGCTTCACCGCTGCATTGATAAGGGTGCTGTAGATGTGGGTGTTAGGAGTAATCCCAGACTTCTGAAAACACATCAGTGGCAGAATTGCTAGTGCCTGCTATCTACTACAGAGCTGATCTCTACAGACCTTTCTGCCTGAGAGATATGAGCACATCTTAATGGAGGATCTTTGACCAGTGTTATTATTTGACCTCAGTGCTGGCAAGTCACATCACCACTTAGGCTAAGAGTGCAAGAGCTGAAGCATAAATACTTTTGCCTGCCAACATGCACTTTGGGAGACACATGTCACAACTCCACTACAGATAAGAGGGAAGGGCCCATTGCCTAGGGAGTGCAGCTGCCTTTCCTATTATGTTTTTGGTTACCTGTACAGTATTAGGTAAGTTTACAATCCAGTCCTCCTTCCCATGACCTGTGCATTAAGCTAGGATACTGTACCACAAAGGAGTTGCAGAAGATCTGACTAGAGGGGGTTCAGCTACTTTAGCCTCAGTGAAAGCTCATATAGAGAAAGGTATAGAATCACTGACTGAAGGAACCCCACAATTACTCCTGTCCCAATAACAAAGTAATAACACTTTCCAGTAGCCAGAGCTGAAGTTTTTGTACCTTCATGTCCAAAAGTAACTGCAGTCCATCTTTCTCTCTGCGGCAGGCTATTGCCAAGTTACAGAACGTCTGTATGTTGGGTGATATTCCCCTCTGAACTAGAGCTGTCAGCATGCCCTGTAAAACAAATACTTGAGTACTCATAGACCGTTCTAGATGATTTATGGTGCAGCACTGATGGTTTCCAAAAGAAGTTCCACCTATAGTTCTCTTTAGACAGAAGGCTCCTATCTGAGAATGCAACAGAAACCTCAGGGCTCCAATAAGTACTTTAAGGGTCACTTATGGGGTGGGAGAGAGAATATAGGATTCTCTGCCTTCTGCTGTGAGTGGAGAGTTGATCTCCTCAGAGGTTAAAAGGCAGCTAACACAACTCCAGTAGGAAGATAAGGGTTTGCAGTATAGTCATCATTTAGGGGCTCTTATTCTCACCTTTGCACCTTCTAGGTCTCCCAGTTTACTCTTCTTTCTCAACAAAGTATTAAAAAAGGTCACATCTACTTTCACTTTATGTTCATCCAGGACGGTCAATAAAGAGGATTCTGACTGGCTCAGAGGTTCAACCAGCTCAGCCAACAGCGTGAAAGTCTTAATGTTGGGTGCCACATTGTCCTCTTTCATTTTATTCAAAAACCCTTCCATGTTCCCCATCAAAGCCAGCCTATCGGACGGCGTTGCTATCGTCCCTAAGGAAACCAAGTTCTTACTGGAGATTTTCAAGTCCAACAAATTGGGCAGGTTGCAAGCAGGCTCAACAAATTGACCTTGGTTTGCTTGAGGTGGATCTGAAATAGCCTGGTTTCTACTGAAGTCTCCAGTCCTACTGCATTCTACTGTCTTATTGGTGATTCCAGCCAATCCAGTTCCTGGCTCAGCCTGAACCTCACTCACTTTGTCTTCATGGTTGATTAAATGTTTCTCAGCTTTCCTGGAATTTTCTTGAAATATTTGTTTTTCCATGGTTTCCACATCCAGCTGGGTAGAAATTCCACTGTCTGCTCCCTTCCTTTTCTGACCTTTCACCTTTTGACCCCGCCTACCCGATATGAGCTTTACTTGAGTACGGTTTTCATCTGTGCTTGTTAGCAACAAGTCAGAAGCCACAACTGGGTCACCTATTCCACAATCCCTTGCAGCATGGAGCATCAAATTGTAATTGTAACCATGAGGTTTAATTCCCAATTTAATCATTTGTCGCCAAACCTGTTTTGAAAGGGAAAAAGGTAGAGAAGCTTAGATAGAGTTAATGTATGTGAAATGTGTACAGCATTAAAGTAGTGAGATATTTTTAGCCAGAAGTAATCTGTCATATTTAGACCCAATTATTGTAACATTTTAGGTGCCCACCATCAGGGTTTCTAGCTGCACAAATGGGAATGAATACACTTCCTCAACAGAAAAGACCTCCACACCAGATACTGGAGACCCATCCAAACTATGATTAGTACAATCCTGTAGTGCACATGGCACTTTATGGGCATCAAATAAGGAGCCTGACTGAGGAGCTTACAGTTTAAGCACCTTCCACCTCCACCAGCTCCAAAGGCGCCCTCCCCCCCCAGCAGGTTCCAATCCCAAGTTACAGATACAAGAGTTACATGAAGGAATACTTTAATGGCAAAACACAGGATAGAGCTAGACCTGCAAGGCATATCTGAGGCCACTCTCCTTGTCCTTTATGCAGCCCATGAGAAGGAAGCTGAAGGTCTCTGTGGTGACAGCATGGCCTTTATGCACAATTTCCTAGAGAAGGAAAAGGAAGCTTACAGTTACCAAGGCAGCTTATTCAGCAGCTGATTCCTTAATTGAAAGTACTGCCTCTCTTGCTACTCAATGGAATCACTTTTTGGAGACACATCTGCAGCAAACTGAATGGGAGGTCTAAGGACTCCAAGTATTTTAAGCAGAATGATGGCTGTAGAAAAGAGAAAAACATCTGACAGCTACTCCAATCTCAGCCTGTCCCAGCTGACGATACTATAAGGAAATTTGTATATATAAGATACTATATAGTGTAGGAAATTTGGGTGGGATATGGAAGGAACCACTCAGCTGCTCCACTGTCAGCCTTTCAAGGGGGAGCTGCAATAGGGGCAAAAGCACATTTGTAAAAAAGGGGACTGTAAACCTGACCTTTACACAACACTTAATACTTAAGAGCAGAATTTCAAAACCTTGAAGTCTGAGTCTGCAAAATCCGGTTTTTGTCTGTTTAAACTGAATACTTAAGATATCGAACTACCTACCCAGTTTGATTGCACAACTCAACGCAAGCACAAAAGAGTGATTTTTTTTTTTTAAAAGGACCAATCTATTCTTCCAAGTTTAAAGGCTAATATAACAATGCATAATTACAATCTGTCTGCAAGGAAAGCCACATGCTTCCCTAAAGTGCTTTGATTAGAGATGGAGATATGTATAGTACAAGAAGAGACTCCTCTTTACCTTCAGTACGTCAAAGCATGTCCTGAGATCTGAGCAGATGGCACATACTTTCAGCAGAGCATGATATGTTATCAGATTCAGCTCCAGATTTTTGCTCTTTAGTTCTTGCCGTAGTTTGAGCGCGCTCTGCAGGCCCGAATCTTTCCATGGCGACTCAGCACAGGCATTGAAGAGGGCTGTGTATGTAGCGTCTGTGGGGACTAAACCCCGTTTTTTCATCTACTCTCAGAGGAAAAAAAAGTTAAGGAAATAATATTAAATAAAGAGCCCAGAATTAAGTTAAAAAATAGTTCCACCTTGTACAGATACCATGGAGATAGGCACATTAGGAAAACCTAAAATAGATTAGATACAACATGTACGATTCAAGGCGACAGTAAATTCTTGAGCTCCAGTCTTCTGCGTCCCCAAGCAAAGTGGAAACATCCATGGAAAGGCATTTTGGAGGAAGCATCTCCAGAATGACATCTTTCTATGGGACAGAACGTGAATGGGCATACTTTAATTCATGAACGACCCCACACTGTACTACCTGCCAGTGACCCTGGCCCCTTTCTTAGGGAAACAGCTATAATATTTACATCGTTGTAAAGTCTGAATGCCTTCTTCACATAGCCGACCCTGCCACAGCCACCAATCAGAACAGTGTAGTTGCTCTCCTCTGGCTTCAGACGCTCTTCCTTCAGCATCTGCACCTCAAATAGCTCTAGAGCCTCTGCCAGCTACAGACAGGAGAGACAAAGATGAGAAGGTAAGAGAAGCAGTTCCTTAACTAACATTTAATAAAACAGATACATATACAAATATGGAGACACCACTATGATGAGACAAGGGGTGCATGTTTATATCTCACCTTGGAATAGAAACCACTCTCCCTCCATTCCTTATGAAGCCATAGAAATGTCATCATAATTCCTTTGCCTAAAGGGGTGACTAGTGAGAGGCCCTCTCCTTCCCACTCAGAGGTTAAGAGCAATTATCATTATTTATTATTCATATTACCATAGCACCTAGGAGCCCCAGTCGTGGACCAGGACTTCCTTGTACTAGGTGCTGTACAAACACAGAACAAAGAGACAGTTCTCTGCCCCCCAAAAGCATACAATCCAAGTATGGTTATGCAATACTCACAGACCATGCTAGCCTGGAGAAAGACCAGGAAGTGAATGAACATTCACATGACATGGATTAGCATTTGTTTGCCTCATTTCTCACCTACAAGAAAGGACTTGATGCCAGGTGAGCAAATTGACTTTTTTTGCACAGTAGAGATGGGACAGAGAGCTGCAGGGCTTGGGATGAAGAACTGCAAAAGGTGAGGTAGAGAGCCACTGAACAGGGAATTAGTACCTGAGCTCAGGGTGTTTTCCTGCACCAGAGTTGATGGAAGCAACAAGCACACTAGAAAGGGCATGCACCAGGACTGTACTGTTGCACTTTTTGTATTAGTATACTTTGCATCTTAGTAGTAGTGTATTTCTCCAGATGGTATCACGATGGACTGATGCTTTTTACAGCGAGAAGGTAGGTGAGGTAATAGCTTTCATTGGACCAACTTATGCTGGTGAAAGAGACAAGCTTTCACGCTTATACAAAGCTCTTCTTCAGGTCTTTTAATGTCTCTATTACAGCATCTATGTATGTTTGTGGTGGTCCCTGCATGAACTTCTTCCTCTCCCTACTCACTGTCCAGAAACAACTACCATGTTTCCTTGACCCAGATGTCAAAGTCACTGGGGCAACAAGTCCAACAAAAGAAGAACTTTTAAACATGGCATCTGGACAAAAAATAATAGAGCCGGACTGTGCTTTTGACCTTTACTGATGACTTGGTTCAAGAAGTATGAAAATGCTGTATTTCCTGTGCTCTTCAGAGGCCACAAGACTGATCAGTCACTAGTAGTCATTTTTGTGCTGTTTATTAAGATACTCTAATATAGACTAGTTTCAGAGTAGCAGCCGTGTTAGTCTGTATTCGCAAAAGGAAAAGGAGTAGTTGTGGCACCTTAGAGACTAACACATTTATCTGAGCATAAGCTTTCATGAGCTACATCCGATGAAGTGAGCTGTAGCTCATGAAAGCTTATGGTCAAATAAATTTGTTAGTCTCCAAGGTGCCACAAGTACTCCTTTTCTTTTTGCTAATATAGACTAGTGTTCATTGCTCAGCACTTTTATTAGGATTTCACCAGCCACTAAACACCATTTAGCATTCATATAGCACATTGCACTCTTTGATGAATTAATCCTCTCAACGCCCCTGTGAATTAAGTAGATAGATATTAATCCTGGGGAAACTGAGGTATATAAGGAAGTAGGCAAAGTGTCCTGGGCTTTAATGCTACTTCAGAATTTTTGTCTCTCAGTCTCACAACCAATCTAATAGATCATACTGCCCCATAATCATCAAACGCCGTTAACTACTCTAGTGATTACAAGACCTGAGAAACCAACCTTGTCTTTCTTTATCAGTGCCTTACATTGCAGGAAGTACCAGTATGGTGTGTTCTTACGACCACGTCTAGGTTTCCATTCTGGCTCTTCTTCCTCCTCTCCCTCCTCTGCTTGAAATCTTAAGTTCTGCAACTCTGATGTTGTTTTGTGAAAATATTTTCTAGAAGAAAATTTATTAGATAGTGTTCCAAAGCCTTCATCTGCATCACCATCTTCCGATTCTTCTTCATGTTTCCTGATAGCTTCAGGAGAGCTGGCAGGGTCAATCTGTTTCAAGTCTCTGTTATGTAACTTATAGAGACCCTGCGATGAGCTGAAAGGCCTCAGCCTCGTGCACTGCAGTCTCTGGCCCAGGAATCTGAGCAGACTCGGTATATTTTTGGGACACCCTGAAAAGCTCTTTGGAGTTGCCCACAACATTCGAGGGTGACACACCAAGGGACAGTAGCATTTCAGGGAGAACAATCCCACAGGGAGCTGGCGGGGCACCAACTGCGTGAGCCTCATGATACACCTCTTGGGTCGCTCCCCTTCATTACGAGGTTAAACGTCCATCTCCTAAAGGCAACAAGGAAAGAGATCCGATGAGAGGAGCCTGAATGGGGCCAGCGAGGGGAGCCCTCCGCGACAGCGGGAGACACACCCGCAAGCGGCCCGGGCTGAAGGGCTTCCCCGGCGGAGGGTGGAGAAAGTCCAGGATCCTGCACAGGCTGTCGGGGCTAGTCCCAGCCACGGCACCTGGCTCCTCCCCGAGCACAGAGATAGAGATGGGGGGGGGGGTGTCCATGCACCTTATGATCTGCTCCCTCCCGCCCCCCAGCCCCGGCCTGCTGGGGCCAGGCCCCACGAGGTGCCGCTGCCCCCTGGAGGGAAGGAAGGGGGGGCTCTACCGGGTACTGCTCGTGAGGCGGGTATCCGGGCGGAGGAGGGGGGGGCATGGCCCATCCCGCCCCTCAGCCCAGAGCGCGCGGCGCAACCCCCTTCCACTCACCCGCAGCCCCGGCCTCAGCTCGCGCTGGGGGGCGGAGTCACGGCAGGCCCCCCTTCCCATTGGCGGAGGCGGCCCCGCGCGGTGCATGCTGGGAGGGGGAGAGGGTCAGAGGCGGCGGCGGGTGAGAGTTGAGATCCCAGCATCCCGCGGGCGGGCGGTGCGGAGCGGCTGAGCCGGTGGCCCCCCTCTTCTCCCCGCCCCCCCCGGCCCCGCGCGTCCCCGGCCCAGGCCCCCGCCCCGCCGCCACCATGCAGGAGCTCATCGCCAGCGTGGACCACATCAAGTTCGACCTGGAGATCGCGGTGGAGCAGCAGCTGGGGGCGCAGCCGCTGCCCTTCCCCGGCATGGACAGTGCGTGAGGGGCCGGGAAGTCCGCTCCGCATCGCCACCCCCGGGAGACCCCCCCCTCTCCTGGGGAGACCCCCCCCCTCGGGCCCGGGGGTGGGAACACTCGCCCTCTCCTGGGGAGGCCTCCCCCCTCACGGCCCCCCAGAGGGAACAACCCCGCCGGCCCCCGGGGGTGGGACACCCCCCCCCCTTGGGGAGACCTCTCCCCCTACGGCCCCCCAGAGGGAACAACCCCGCCAGCCCCTGGGGGTGGGACACCCCCCCTCTCCTGGGGAGACCTCCCCCCTCACGGCCCCCCAGAGGGAACAACCCCGCCGGCCCCCAGGGGTGGGACACCCCCCCCTCCTGGGGAGACCTCCCCCTCTCACGGCCCCCAAGAGGGAACAACCCCGCCGGCCCCCTGGGGTGGGACACCCCCCTTGGGGAGACCTCTCCCCCCACGGCCCCTCAGAGGGAACAACCCCCTCGGGCCCGGGGGTGGGAACACTCGCCCTCTCCTGGGGAGACCTCCCCCCTCACGGCCCCCCAGAGGGAACAACCCCGCCGGCCCCCGGGGGTGGGACACCCGTCCCTCTCCTGGGGAGACCTCCCCCCCTCATGGCCCCCCAGAGGGAACAACCCCCTCAGGCCTGGGGATGGGAACACCCCCTCTCTCCTGGGGAGACCCCCCCCACGGACCTGGGGGGGGAACACCCCTGACCCGCTCCCTGGGGAGACTTCTCCAGATCTTTCTTCCTAAGGGAACGTTCCCCTCAAGGCCTTGAGGAGACCCTTCCTTCATCCCTTTAACCCCCCCCACCCCCAGCATTGAGCAGATGGCCCCACAGGTTCTCGTTCATGGCCTAATGGAATGTGTTTTGTATTTTGGTGTCTGATCTGCATGCTTATTGCTTGAAAACAGATGTTATCTCATTAATGCTGGATAAGGGACACTAGGGACCAAATTACTGTGAGGAAGGTCAGCATCAGAATCCCCACCTTATTGATGGGGAAAACGGTTGGACAGAGGGGTGAAGTGACTTGTCCCTGGTCACAGCAGGTCTGTGGCTTAGCCTCAAAACCTTGTGTCCTGATGATAGGACACCAGGAGTGGGAGGAGAGTCACAGTTTAACAATGTGTGCTGGCGAGCCTAGTGTCCCTGTGTTTGACTCTGCTTGCACTCTTCAGATGCTCTAAGTCAGGGTCATCGTGCATCACAAGGGGCAGTGTGCTGCTGACCATGCTGTACTTGTTCAGTGGATAAATACTGTATGAGATTTCAGTCTCCAGGACTGTCAGTTTCTTTCACAAATGTGAAACTGACATAAAAGTAACAACAAATACTCTGAAGAGCCAAATGGCTGAGACCAGCACAAGAAAGTTCATATATTCCATTAACATGCAGTTTGCCAGGGGGATTTTTAATACTGCTCTCCTGCTTTTGATGCCCAGAACTAGCGCATCTCCAGATGGAAGGAAACACTTTTAACATGGCTGCCGAGTTTCAGAAACCTTTATTGTGAATTTTTTTTCTCCACAGAATCAGGTGCTGCTGTCTGTGAATTTTTTTTAAGAGCTGCTTGTGGAAAAGGCAAGTGACATCCCTAATACTGTATTCTGACAGAAACAAAAATAGGAGAAATAGGGGGGGGTTGGCAGTTCATTAATTATATTATCTTAATTTATAATACCCTAGTTATATTGCAGGGGTTGGGGAGAGAGAGAGAGACAGTGAGATGGAGAGCAAGAGGGACCATATTTCACCCCCTGGAGCTCTCCAAAGCGAAGATGCAATGGTGGGATCCCTGTAAGGTGGATGATGCGTGAACTGAGATGTTCAGGAGGGTGAGGCTTGAATTGATTACATGCAAACCCTTTTGAGGGGTTTGGGCACTGGGTACTAGACTGCCATGCAGAGGATCTGGCTGTTGAACTCCTAGCCATCTACGTGGATAAACAGAAGACCTCGCTTTCTAGGGCTGTCAGTTCAGGACATGTCACCAGCACTAAATGGTAAATTCATATGCAAATGTAAAGATTTCTGAAATTCCTCCTCTTCCAGGATTCAAACAAAGGACCATCACTGCCCTGTAGGCCTGCATGAAACTTCTTGCACTAAAAGTTCCAACTTTTCATTCTTGCTTCTCCCCTCTCCATCCACAGGAGGCATGTGTCCTTTCCGACACATCAGTGGAGAAAAGACAGTTGTTTGCAAACACTGGCTCCGAGGGCTGTGCAAGAAGGGAGACCAGTGTGAATTCCTGCATGAGTATGACATGACCAAGATGCCTGAGTGTTATTTCTACTCCAAATTTGGTAATGGGTGTTGTGGCTCCTCATTGACTTCACTTGCTAGTATGGGAATAGGCAAAAAGGACCCTGGTATATACCTGTCATCCCTGCTTCATCTGCCCCCTCTACCCTTCTATGTCTGCTACTGATGCTTGTTAGATTGTAATTTACGAGCTCTGATCAGATCAGTTTAGTCCCACATTGTATTTTACCACCTTAACGCTTCACACATTTAAAATGTTTTGTCTTTCATAGCTTGTCCCTAACTTGAACTCTCTGCCCCATGACTTTAAGGGGTTTTATACCTGTTATGCTGATTTGGATCAGAGTTGATTTGGATGAATAGATGGTCTCTACATGAATTAATTTTTCAGCAGATGATGAGTGACAGGAGGCTCAAGGATCCAGAAATTTAATGCATCAGCCTTTCAGCTCTGGAGACCTGGGCTAAATTAACATATTGAGGCAACTTGTTAGAAAATTATAGTCCTGTAGGTTTCCTTGGATCAAGGTTAGCATGTAATTTGTAATTTCGCCACACTTTTGCTGCATTAAGTGTTTAATTTGGCTGTAATGGCTTCCCTTTCCATTGTACTTTATTTTTAAATGCGCATCTAAATAACCCAATTGAGCAAAATCTTTCTCACCTGCAGGGAGTATTTGTTGTTGTTGGTAAAGGGCAGGCAAATAAATTTTGTGCCTGGATTTAGAAATATTCATGACAGTTTTGCTGGGACTAGATGACTTAGGAAACAGAGCATGAATGAGGTTGAATCCCCTCCCAAAACAATACCTAAGGCGTGTGTTTGGCTTTGGTACAGGAGAGTGCAGTAACAAAGAATGTCCGTTCTTGCACATTGACCCGGAGTCTAAGATCAAAGACTGCCCCTGGTATGACAGAGGCTTCTGTAAACACGGTATGTATGCTTCATAGGTGCTGCTTTTGTGGCTATAAAAATGAGGCTAATGTAATCCACCTCCCATATGTGCTACTGGTAGGTGCTGGGGTATGTGTGTAATATATGTGATCTATGAAGTTTTATGTTGTAGGTCCCCTCTGCAGACACAGACACACTCGAAGAGTCATTTGTGTGAATTACCTGGTGGGATTCTGTCCAGAGGGGCCTGCTTGTAAATTCATGCAGTGAGTATGTTCTAGGGCCTTTTCTGTCATCTGTAGTTTCCTCTCTGATCAGTTACCCATCAGGTCTGTTTTACCTATATTGCACCCATCAGTGTAGAACATTTGCAGCACTGATGCAATAACTGTACTGTACCACACAGCTGAAGTTTTGTTCATATTTGAGTTTACCTCTTAAAAGTGAAAAGAATTTGTAGTCAGGATGACCAAAAGGGATTGGGCAAATCACACCAATGTTCCCCAAAAAGACACTGAAAATGTCAGTCAGTGCTTACATGGTCAATACAACTTGTACAAAGAAGTTTAATTAATGACAGTTGATCTGGTCCTCTTAACTCTAGACACGTTATTCCAACTGTTATGATTTCAGCTGCACATCTGTTTTATTTTGTAGTATATATTTTTTTAATCCTTGCATATGAATCAGTTCATTCAATGGCCAAAATTGGTATGGGCATTTACTATATTGCATTGCATTTTCCAAATATCAGATTAAGGAGGCAAGTGGCTATTTACATATTTACACACACAACTCTGGGACATCAAACAAAGGTTGTGAGGACAACTGCAGATTCCATGAGTATATATCCCAGAATGCTTCACAGCTGCATACAGAAATACTCTTTACTGTCTCAGTACCTCCCCTACCACTTTAGTTTATAAAGGCTAAGCAGCAAAATGCAGGAGAGAAGGTCCACCTGTTGTGAAGCACAGTTTAAATAACTAAACATTTGCTTTGCTCTCTGGACAGTTATTGGTCTCTTAAGGAACTGGTTCAGTGCTGTGCTGGTGGTATATGCCAATTTCTGGTTTTAGTATCAATTCTCTGTGTGTCTTTTCTCTTTGTGTGTTTATAAACCAGTCCTCGATTTGAACTGCCTATGGGAACCACAGAGCAACCACCACTGCCTCAGCCGACACAACCCCAGCAAAAGGTACACGACTTCCCTGCCTCTCCCAGAAACAACACATTTGAAGCATAGCTCAATTAGATAACAAACAAATTTGACTTTGTTTTTTAAGAGGGCGTGTGGTATAGTGGTTAGAACAGGAACAAGCCATCAGGACTCTTATCCCACTCATTGTGTCTTGGAAAACATCTGTAAAATGGGTATAATCCTTTCCTATTTCACAGGCATATTGAAACTTGACCAAAAGTTTTTAAAGAACTTTGAGATCATTGGAGGAAATCCACCATAAAAATGCAACGTATTATCCTTTTCCTCTCTCCTCTTACTTCTGGCATTGATCACAGTTGCTGCCTTCTTCATTCTGGGGTTGTTTTTTTTTCCTCCTAACTGAACCCCTGATTTCCCTCTTCCACAGTCATCATTCTGCTGCTGCCACCTTCCTTCAGCTGAGAGGGCAAATGCATGGCCAGTAGTGACAGTTCTGTTCCGTGGACTGTCTGGAAGGTGGGCACTGTGTAAGCATTAAGCAGTGCACCTGAGCTCTGCTACACTGACAAGCACAAGTCCTAAGATCACTGTATATTGCAGTGTAAGCCCTTGGTCACAGAGCACTACCATGTTACATAGTATATCATCTACATCTCTGTTTTCTTTATTCCAAGAACCGTCCGCCAGATTAAAAAAAAAAAATCTGCTTGACACCTGTCGCAGAGCTATAATGGACATATCCAGCAGCCTAGCCCAGCTCTGTAGATCTGTTTTGTGAGGGAAGTCTTGGTTGTTAGGTCAAGCCCTTTATGCCCTACTGTTTCTGAACTTTCATCTCTGGAGCTTGGGCTGGCAGATAACCTTCTAAATAAATTCAGAGGAAAATTTATCATTCAATGTATGGGATGTTCTCTTCCCTCCCAGCAAAATAACAATCCGCCATTACAAAGGTCATCATCCTTGATCCAGTTAACAAGTCAGAACTCTTCTCCCAACCAGCAGAGGACCCCACAAGTCATCGGAGTTATGCAGTCTCAAAACAACAACGTGGGGAACAGAGGTCCCCGGCCGCTGGAGCAGGTCACGTGTTACAAGGTAACTCTCAGAGGGTGTTTGCATTTGAAAAATGCAAGGTAAAAGTCACCTAAACTGACTAGTGCATCCTTTGTGCTGCTAGTCACCTGTCACATCACTTTTCACCTTGGTGCAGAGTGCAGTAAAGGGAAGAGGTGGCTGAGTTGCTGGGGCAGCAGGGCCTGTGAAGAAGCATTGACATGAAGAAAAGTATTGAAATGTATGCACTGGTTATTCGATATGTATTTTGGATAGGGGGTGCAGCTTGGGATCAGGGAGTTAGTATTGAGCTATGGAGCCTGTGGGTTGGTAATGACGGTCAGGTGGCTCCTCAGTGGCCTGTATGAAGTGATTCAATGCACTTGATCCATTTGCTAATCACAGAAAACCCCACTGGTGGCAGTTAAAAGGACACTATCAACCCGAAATTGAGCCAGTTTCAAAAACCTTGTTAAAAGTAGTTTCAGATGCTACCCCTGCCCCTGAATGTTCTTCCTTGCATTTTCCTATTTTTAAAAAGGCTTCTATCCTGTTGCTGTGTGGAAAAAATCACCCAAACAACAGGGGAAAAGTGACTATACACAATGCAGTCAAATCAAGAAAGGCTGAAGATGGTTCTGCCACAGCACACTTAGTTCCTGCCAAACTGAGGAACAAGACATCAAACCCAAATTTCTCAGTTAGTGTTGCAGGCAGCTCCTCAATTAAATTGAAACCTCAATTTCCATTAACATTTTGTAGAAACATCCCCAAATGCTACTGTAGGTAGCAAGGATCTTCTTAGCCACTCTTTTCAGTGAGTCGGGCCAAGATGAGCATTAGCATTAATAGTGAACCTAAACATTTCTTTATTCAAAACTAAGTCACTTAATAATCCAAACATACAACTAAGACTGTTTGTTTTTTGGACTCAGATTCCATCATTATCTTCTATAACTTGATATTTCTTCTGGCTACATGATTATAACAGCAAACATCCAAATCAGTTTCACTGACAACCTCTAAGGCTCCAATTTAATACAAGACTTGGGTTTCAGTGAAGGCAAAGGGCCTAAACCTACCCACTAAAGTTATCCTTGTGAGTTTTGCCATTAACTTCTTTTGTAGCAGAAACTGGTTGTAATTGGGGCTAGTTGTATGTCATAGTTTGGCGGGGCAGCAGGGGAGAAGTCATAGGCTTCCAGTGCTCTTTTACGACTAATCTATGCAATGCTGTTGCCTTTGTCAAAGGTAAAGCAGGAAAGCAGCACAAAAGAGGACATGGGGGCAGCAGCAGTTCTCTTCTCCCTCTCTCCTGCCCTGTTCTCTCTCTTACCACAGGGCTTCCCCACCAGGCACTGAGATTGTATGTTTAATGGTTTCTAACTTTCAAGTCAGATTTTTACTGGAAAATAAAGGATATTCTGATTTAAATTAGTTACCCCATGACTCTTGTCATGCATTTGTTTGGTTTGATTATCAATGCATGACTTTCCATTTTTCTGCAGCTGGAGAATTGAAGTCACTACCCTACCCAAGGCTAAGCAGTTTCTCTGCATAGTCATCAATAAAAGAGTGCTGTCAGGCTGGGATTTAAAGAAGTAATTCAAATAAATTGCACATCTGGAGAAAGTAGGAGGGTTGGATTACGATATGTCATGGCTTCATAGTTTAGAAGGCTATTTCAGAGCATAGAAAGCATCTTTTGTTCAGATTGAGTTTTATCCTTGTAGTCCAGAGTGGCTGACAAGGAGACTCTCATATCTGAACTTCCATGTTCATCATACACGTTGGTCAGAGCAGAGTCCTTGAGGCTTCAGGTGCTGAAATACAGCAGGTAAAAAGCCTCCTTCTCTACAGCAGAGTAATGCAGTTAAATCTCCTCAGGGCTTTGTGTGTGTCTCTATTGCAGCCCTTTCCCACTGGTAGTGCCAAGAACCCCAATGTTCAGATGAAACCTGGATCTTCAGGTTATAGGACCAGAACTTACCTGCCACTAACAGTCAAGTGGCCCCAAAAGGTTCTGTGGCAATCTCATTTATGATATAGTACAGAATGCATTAACTTGCTGAATATTGTGTCTCTTGTGTACAAATGGTATCATTTCCAAACTAGAACTACTTTGCCAGTTGATTTGTTAAAGCCACTTTTGGGAAAAGCCACAATGATGTCTCTCTTTTTTCCTTCCTAGTGTGGTGAAAAAGGACATTACGCCAACAGATGCACCAAAGGACATCTGGCCTTTCTTAGCGGACAGTGAGACAGCACAGAGGGAAGAGAGTGCAAGGAGGATCTTTACACTGGGGAAAGGTTTCCGCCTAGCACTATTCCTTGAACTATTGATCAGGTTGTTTTTTTTTAACGCCATTAGTGAAAGAACTGTGGCCAGAGGCTGGCTGCTGATAAACATTTTTGTAACTGTCCAATTTTTTATGTTTTAACCTTTTAAAATAGATCTTGGCCTCTGCCTTTTTTCACTGAGCCTAGCTGGGAGGTAGATCTAAAGGCAAATAGATGTGCAAGCCCTCACCAATACAACATTCAGCATAATACACATCTTGCACCAGTGTGTTTCTGTAAAGGATAGCCTTTGGGAACCTCCAACCTTTCGTTAATCCTTGTGCAAGGAGGAAGACAAACTGGAAGAACTAGTACTTGAAATGCCTCCCACTTCAGTGAGGGAGCTTGTCATGCAGTCCTTGAAAGGAGGCACCATGTTCCCTTATTCAATCTGAGATTTCTCAACCTGCTCTGATGGCTCACATAACATGTTGTGTACCAAGATGTAAAGTATTTGTCCAACTGCAATAAAAGTTTTTATGCTTTGCCTGGAAGCATTTCCCCCTCGCTGTTCTGCAGGGTGAGAAGTTGGTCCTTGTATGTGAAAACCACTTCTAGTGGAATGAACTTACATTTATGGTTTTAGCTGAAATCGCGAAAGCACTGGCTGTAGAAGAGGCGCAGGTCTGTTCTCACCACAGCAACCCTGAACTCAGAGCTGAAGTAGCTTTGAAGGTGTAACAGTGTATGGATACCAACAGATGAAGTTAGTGGGCATTCCTACAAGCAGTCAAATTGCACAAATATCTTCACAGGCTCTCGAAACAAATAAATGGAACTATATTTTCTTGAGATTGCTTTTAAATTGGACTCTGAGTGTGACATATCCTCTTAAGAGCATGTTTTTCCAAGCCAAAACACCTTAATTTTGTAAGACTTTATTTCAAAGGGCCAATGACAAAGGGAATTAAAAAAAAAGCCCAACTGTTGCATCTGGAATATGTGAGCCTTTTCTGTTCTCGAGCATCTATCTACATTTGCCTATCTGCCTTTGTTTTTTCCTTCCTGTTTTAAAGTTGGCTGTGAAAATTAGATTGTGATTTCTCAGGAAAAGGGTAATGTATGGCTGGGAAGAGATAAGGCCCTGTGTTGATTTAAACTGATTAATTTAAAAAAACCATGTAATCAGTTTGTAGAAGCTGTACTTACTGATACTCCCTCTAGTACACAGTGGGATATTCAGACTTAAAAGTTAAAATTAAATCCACAAGTGTAAATTGGCTGATTGTATTACTCATTCTGCATTTTTCAGAACACACACATCAAGACTTCTGTTCCTGAAGTGTATAAACAGGTACCAAACTTGTGTTTATACTTCCAGCACAGGGCTGTGAGAGACTCTACATCTCTAAGCAAGTACCTAGTCTACACTTACTCTTATGCAGATATGCTTTAGTTCACTATAGTCAGCTTGTGTTAGTAATTTTTTTCAAGCCAGACAGTAATTACATCTTTATAATATGGCTGAACAGAGAAGTACCCCCTGCTATCCTCCAGGAAGACCTTTATTCTAACCATGTTCGTAACAGGTAGGGGCCTCTGTACCCCATTAACAGCTGTTATCAAACACTTACCACTGTTAGCTTTATACAAACAACCTCTTGTAATTCATCCATAAAGCACTGGCCCCTGCATCCTTCTGAACACAGTGGCATCATTACTTACTGATGTGTTTTGTTAGTGTACGTGGT
Source organism: Chelonia mydas (assembly GCF_015237465.2). Classification (NCBI taxonomy): domain Eukaryota; kingdom Metazoa; phylum Chordata; order Testudines; family Cheloniidae; genus Chelonia; species Chelonia mydas. Next base: position 8,840,811 of record NC_051250.2, on the reverse strand, counting down.
CCTGAGTATATCGAAGCTGTGCTGCTTTAAGTGACAACCATGTACTCTCCATTGCTTATTTAGACTTTCACCATCATGGTTGGAAGTGTCAGCTGGCAAACATGACTTTGCTGCTGTAGAAGTTTCATTTAATCTCCACCCCCCCACCCTGCCCCTTTATTTAAAAAAAAAAACATAATAGCTTTAGCATAGTTGCTTTTCTCTGGCATTTAGAATAATCTGTCACATTCCATTTCAAATTCAGGCTACTCTTTTGCTTTCATTCTGCCTTTACCATCACTTGGGCAAGGGTAGTTCTACACACATCTATGGAAGCCTTTTAGGACCAGTGGCAGGAGCTGCTTGGCAACATACTATTGAAGACAACCACGATCAGAGATCTTACTTAGTAAAACAGTACAGAATAAAAAGGATGAAAGGGTTCCTCCAGCAGAGAAACTTTGTTTTGTATGAGGCAACCATGATTATGAGTTTTAGGCATCTGTGGCTACAATAAAGTGTCTGTTGGCATCTTAAACAATTGAATTCTCCTTTGCTCCACTCACAACAGTAAGAATCCTGTTAAAACAAGTTCTGACCAGTAACATTTGCACCACTTTGGTTGAAGTGAAGGGATCATTAAAGTAGAAGGTACCCTATTCAGTGGTAATACTGCTCAGTAAAATAGTTAAAGATTAATCAGTTTTATCCTTAGTCATTTGCACTGCACATTAGACCTATTTATTATTAAATGACAAAAGGCTTTCTAACCATCTTCATTGTACCTACCATGGGGGGGGGGGGGGCGGGGGGAGGGACGAGACACACACACACTGTTCAGCACCAGAAAGTGAAAGTCTCACAATATTAAGAATATTCGCTACATAAACCAACCAACCTTAAATGTACATATTTTATTGGTCATAGAATCTGCCTGGAATTATAACAGTACAGAATTCAGTGTGAATGGCTTATATGCCTTCATCAGGGAAAGTTGTTCCAGCAGCTGAGTCCAGGTCCAGGGCTGTAACTTGCATTGCTGCAGTAAGTTAATGTTTCAATGATACTTCCTCCAACGATCATGCTCTGCATTATTTAAATTAAAACAAGTCAGTATGCTGAAGTCATAAAGACCATTTTTAGTACTTACGTATTTAAAGTACAGTCTAAGATTGCACTACACAGCAGGCAGTTGACTACTGCTGGACAGTAAAAGCAGTGAGATCATCTTTGTTCACCATTAACACAAGTACTATTTTGTAAATTATTTAATTCCTAAATATTACCAAACCGCTAATTCATCTTCTCAACTTCTGACAAGCAAGTATTAGACCCATTTTCTACATTGGTTAAAATTAAGTGAAGGTCACAAAACAGCAGAAGCGGGTTAGAATTTAGCCCCCCGATTCCTAGTCCCATGCTCAATCTGTTAGTATGTGTCTTGTCAGTGTTTCTCGGATATATAAATAAGAAAGTTAAGCAATCTCTCTCACTTTGCTTCCTCTTCCAGGAACAGTTTTTGAAATAAAATGTTTTTCCCCAAATAGTTCTACAGACTATTCTAGTGTGCCCAACCATACAAAGTAAGGTTTTACTTACTCAAATGCTCATAGTTCCAAACGTAGCTGACAACAACATAACCAAAAAGCACCATAGCGATACCACCGATGCCCCCTTTCTTCACATTGATGTACTTATTTAAGTATCTGTCATAACCTAAATAGGGGAGAGAGTTTTCTTCTTAGGTTCAGTGTCAGTTAGACCCTGTATACAATTATACTTACGACTCAAAAGTCATTTTGTACAGCTACTTACTGCACCCCTTTCAACAGAAATTCAGATGAGAAAAAATGCAAAAAAAAATCCCTGGAGATGATAGATGCTATTTTCTAAACATACTAATGCAGTGGTACTCAACCTATTTATCATTGTGGGCCGCATCCAATATTATCTGTATGGCCCTGGGGATGTCACAAGGGTCACAGATGTGTGCTGACTGGGCCACACGTTGAGAACCACTGTACTAAAGAAACAAGTCTACCAGAAGATAACTCTCACGTTAAGAAAAATAGGATTAGTATTAGCTTTAGACTCATGTATGGAAAGGAGTAAGAGTGACTCAGTATCTTGTTTCAAGCCAGACACTACTGTGACTTTCATGAGATCAAAGTTGTTTCTCCAGTTATCCAGTTTTTTAAAGAACTATATGCTCTGCCTACCCAACTATGATTAGTCAAGAGTACTTTAGCTCATTGGAAGCTTCATGTGTTTAAAGATATCTGAAGATGCATATGGCACCTACATAAACCGTGAAGTTACAAAGAAGTACAGTATTTAGAAATTGCTTAGTCCTTAGGGTTTTTGCAAAATTGTTACTGAATTTCATTAGTCTTTGTATTATGTTAATCTCTACCAAAAGCTTGTTTCTTACGAAGCCACCATCACTTAAAATTACACATTTTATTTGCCTCTTCTGATAAAATTCAGGTCCCACACACTAATTTTAAGGAATAAGCAGGCCATTTCACTGACTTAAAACTTCTAAAAGATCTATTAATCGATATGTAAACTGAAAGCATATTAAACCTCTGAACAGGCTGACAAAGCAACCTTAATGAATTCACACACATTCAAAAGAACAGAACAATATACTATAAAAGGCAACATTTCTGGGCCTGTTTTAGGAACATAAGAATTGACATATTGAATCAGATCAGTGGGCCATCTAGTTTGGTATTCTGGCTGCATCAGTGGCCAGTACCAGCTGCTTCAGAAGCAGCACCAGGCAATTGTGGGATAACCTGTCTCCAGGGAAAATTTTTGCTTAACCTCTACAATAGTTAGAGGTTGTCTTATGCGCCAAAGTTTCTTCCTCACAGGAAGGATGGTGACAGTATTTTTAAATATGTGCATGGTGCTGATCAGCCTCAGTAGAGGAGATACTCCTACTTCCTTAATAAGGGGCAGCATTCCCCACTGAGGGTAGGTCTACGCTTGTAGTGATGTGCAGGATACAGAAGCTGCACACCCAGCTAGCACAGGTATAAACACCACCACAGATGATGAGGCACAGCTCTGGCAAGTAGGGTTAAGTACCCTACATGCCTGAACTCTAGGATATATGCCCTATGTGGCTCTCTACAAGTCTAGCATGCCGCTGCCACAGTCAAACTCCAGCACCTGGGAAAGGCAGAGCTGCCAGAGCCCTTCCTCACTGCCTCCCCCTTGCTAGAACTTTTCATTGTCATGTGTATCTACACATGGCAGCGAGTGTGGATGCAGACTGTTTTTCACTGTGATGGGCAGACAAGGTCTAAGTCTGAGAGGAGTGGTGGATGGGTGGGGCATATACTACCACCTCGTGGTCCCCAGCAAAGCCAGGTATGGCCATTTAGGCCCAGATCCTGCAGTTGGCTCTGAGCAGGATCTGAGAATGTGTGCAAGGTTAGGCTATGTGGAAGGGATCTAGAGGGCAGGGCAGCTCCACATCTGTCCTTGCCGTCACTAGCTCTTGGCATTGCCCGTTACCAAGGCTACCGCTGCTGGCTCATGGGGCAGACTCACCTCTTCGCACAGCCCCAGTCAGCCCCGAGGGGGTAAAATCCCGCATTGCAAACCAGCTGGGCAGCTGGCCCAGCTTCACGTCCAGCAGCCTGGTGTCTTTGAGGGGAACTGAGACATAGAGAAAGCCCAGTCAGTGCCCGTTTGTCTGGGAATAGCTGCAGCACCGGGACAGGGACGGAGAGAATCACATTGGAGGGGAGGGGATCCGAGAGAGGGGCAGGGATCCTGGGAGTGCGGGGTGAGCAAGGACCCCCGTCCAGGGGATGGGCAAGGGGGGCAGGGATCCTGGGGGTGCGGGGTGAGCAAGGACCCCCGTCCAGGGGATGGGCAAGGGGGGCAGGGATCCTGGGGGGTGTGGGGTGAGCAAGCACCCCCGTCCAGAGGATGGGCAAGGGAGGCAGGGATCCAGGGGGTGCGGGGTGAGCAAGGACCCCCGTCCAGGGGATGGGCAAGGGGGGCAGGGATCCTGGGGGTGCGGGGTGAGCAAAGACCCCCGTCCAGGGGATGGGCAAGGGGCAGGGATCCTGGGGGTGCGGGGACGGGCACAGGGGGCAGGGGAGGGCCAGGCACTGGAGGGAGGGAATCTTGGGGGCATGGGGGGGGTCCCTTTGTGGGGGAAGGGGTCACGCTGCGGAGGCCGGGCTAGGGCCAGAGGCGCCCCACAGCCCGCAGGACCTGGACCGGGGGCTGGGCGGGAACCAGCCGCCGCCTCCGGTCACCTTGGAGCCCCCGGGGCCGCACTCACCGGGCCGGTCCGCCATCTTGCAGCTGCGCAGGGTGTCGGTGCGCAAGAGAGGAAGACGGGCAGGACGTAGCGCTGAGGCTCACGGGAGGAAGGGCTCAGACGCCGGAAGTGAGGCAGCCGCTGCCGGCCGTGGGCGGGGCGCCATGATCGGGAGGGCGGGGTTGCCTGGCTCCAGGCCACGAGCGAGCAGGCCCTCCCTCGCGTGTCACGTGCTAGGAGACACCGCCCCCTCCCCCCCCCGTGTGACCAGACCACCCACGTGTCGCTTGCAAGGCGACGCCCCCCGTGAACAGGCCCCTGCGGGTCACCTCCCCGGGCCCTGCACCCCGCCCAGGGGCCGCCCTGTGCTCTCAGGGGCGACCTTTGTGTGGTGCCTGACACACAGCAGCAGCTGTGCCCGGGCACCGTCTGGACTTTCCCCCAAACGTTACCCCGGCCTTGTGTCTGCCTGAGAACGGCTCCACTGTGCGTTCTCCCCCTCGCCGGACTCGGTGCCGTGTATCGAACTGACGTCACCTCGCGTGAGCCTGTCGCGATCTAGGGACGCAAGAGGCGGAAGTCGTGTGAAAGCGCAGTGACTCGTGGTGCCATACGGTAACATCTTTGACCCGTGACCAAGCGGCGTCACCCTGCTTCGGAATGTCTGCACAGTGCATCTCTACGCCGTCTTGCAGAGAGGCAGCATGAGGACTTCCGTCCGGAACTTGATGCAATGCAACGATTTTTGTATGCAAATAAGATCAAGTTACATGCAACATCACCTACCATCTCAAGGCAAAGACATAGAAACATAGGAAGTGCCAGGCTGGATCAAACCCAAGGTCCATTCTGGTCCAACGTCCTGCCGCTGATAGTGGCCAACACCAGATGCTTCAGTGGAAAATGTAAGAGCCCTGCACTAGGCAGATGTGGGAAACTCTATTCCCCACATTAACAGCTTCTCTACACTTACAGGGGGATTGACGATGCATCAGGGGTCGATTTAGCGGGTCTTCGCGGTCGATTTAGCGGGTCTAGTGAAGACACGCTAAATCGACCGCCGATCACTCTCCCATCGACCCCTGTACTCCCCCGGATCGAGAAGAGTAGGGGGAGTCGATGGGAGAGCGTCTCACGTCAACATCGCATAGTGTGGACCAGGCAGTAAGTTGATCTAAGCTATGTCGATTTGAGTTATGCTAGTCACGTAACTCAAATTGATAGCTTAGATCGAATTTCCCCGGTAGTGTAGACAAGGCCTAAGTCTCATCATCATGGAACCTAACAGAGAATAGCTTAATACACAAGATGTAATATCCCTTCCAAAATTTATCAAACATGATGCAGTAGAACCTCGATTTTATAAACACCAATTTTATGAGTAACCGGTTATATACATTTTTTTTCCTGTGGGAGAAAAACAGTAATCACATAATGAAAGTAATGCTGATGAAGACCAAGTCCAGATCCCTTAACATTCCAATGCCCTCCGTGCATTGGAAATCATGTTGCAGTGTTTTGAAGGACAAAAAGAAAACAATGCAATGCATCGTTTTGCAACTTATGCACCGTACCTTCTGTAATTTTGAGATGTTTAATTTTATTAATGTTTTGATCCTCCATTAGTTCGTAAAAGAAGGGGTCTACTATAACTTTGGATATTCTTCTTAGCCATGTAAAGGTCCAGACCCTTTTAGAATCTTGTTAAGTTTTTGGGTCCAGTTACTTTCTGTGGCAATGAATCCTGTATCATGTTAGAACATCTTTGTTCATGAAACCATCATGTCGCAATGCATCATCATCACTTCATGTCTGGCCATCATGAAGTCACATGAGTGTTCCCAAGGAACAATGCAGTGTGAGGACACTGAATCTGAATGACGTCATGTCATGTGAAAACATCACATGGGTTAGATCAGTGGTTCTCAACCTATTTACCATTGTGGGCCGCATATGCAGCTCTCTATGCGTTATGTGGACCGCATCCACACAATATATATACTACCTGTATGGCCCTGAGGATGTCACATGGGCCACAGCTGTGTGCCGATTGGGCCGCAAGTGGACCGCTGGTTGAGAACCACATGGGAGAATGTTACATGATGTCCAAATGACAGCGCCACGCGATGAAGTTACATGATATTGTTGCCACATCACATCAGAACATTGCAGTGTAATAATGTTTCACAACCCTCCCAAAAGTTATTTGGGGTCTGCTAATATCCTGCAAGTGACATTTCCAGGATGTAGGATCAGTGCAACAAAAAGAGGACGATCCTGGCACTGTCAGCTCAGATGATATCAGGAGTCTAAGGGCTGGAGAGTGAAACACCCATAAAGCTCTTTCTCTTTTACCGTTTCGAAAATACTAGAGAGTTGGAGGGTTTGATCTTTTTTTCTATCTATGTTACTCCAGTGTTTCTTAATGTTTCTGAAGCTGAGGACCCGCTACCTGCCTCTTCACCCAAAACAACGTGCATCTAAAATATATTAATTTTATTGATGGAAAGAGCCTGTCACTGCAGAGTCCCCATCTCTTTCTGGGCCCTTTCTGGCGTCATGGATTTTGGTTTGTAATTAGCATCTCCATCGATCCTCCTACTCCTCTTGTTTCTGTTCCCCACACCTCTGTGCTCTCACCACATCCCTCTTCTGTCTCAGGATTGTATCTTACAGAATGGTCTCCAATGCTGTGTATGTGCTGCTATTAAATTACTTATAGGATGAAGGGGGTGAGTTAGGCCACTAGCTTTTCATATACTAGTGATTATGTGTCAAGCGAAAAATGAATCACGTGGTCCCATCTTCGTCCCTTTCAGGCTTTTTTTTACATGTCAAAACCATCCCACCCTTCAGCACCACAGGCAAAAGCGGCCAAGGACTAGTACAGCAGAAGCCGTAACTAAGAACTTCTATGTCTCTGCATAGGCAGCAGAGTGTAAGGATAGTTAGCGTATTACCTACAGGAACTGCGCCTTGCTGTGATGAGTGCTATTCCCTCCTTTCCGTAAATATTAACAGAGCATCCAGATTTGTTTCATGCTTAATTTTCTGTGCCCACTGTTGGGGTCCCTGGGCATGTGTGGGCTGGGCAGCAAGGAGATCTCTTTATGCAGAGAGGAGGGAGGGACATACGCCTATTGTGTAGATTCTGAGAAACTAGATATGATTAAATGAATGATCATTTTAACAAGCAGAAAACCCCAGCAGGTGTCAGCCTTGCTTAGCAGAACTGTTCGTCGAGAAATAATCTCTACATTAGCCCGACCTCTAGAAGTTTTAAAATGACATAATTCAAACTCATGAAATAAGCGTTGGGTTTTCTACGAAAGCAAAATGATACAGCAGGAAACAGAGACTAGCTGTCCACAGTGCCTTTGGAGTGCCAGGAAAGGCCCGAGCTTTGCTATCACTTATTCTGATAGTACTATTCTACAGTTTAATAGACTTTATCCTCTGGTGTTCTACATGTTCAGGTCATATTTTGCCTTAATCAATTTCTTAACTTAGAAGAATGCTCTCTCCCTTAAATAAGAAAAAGGATGGAATAGCTTATTTTCTTTTAGTTATTAGTAGGAACCAGTATTAGGAACATGTAATGTGCTCAGTCAGTTAAAGGAATTATTCCTCCCCAATGGTCACTTAAATGAGTTAAAAATCCTTCTATTCAATTAAGTTTTATTTTATTATTGCACTTACCGGTAATGGTTTTTTTTAATTGCTAAAGTGGCCCTCTCATGTGGCCTTTTTCTTATATTGCTAGACTCTGTAGGCTCAGTCCTGCTTCCCTTCCTGAGGCATTTAGTCCTGTTGTCTGAAATGGGACTATTCATGTGAGCAAGGATAATTTGCAGGGGGAAAATCTGTAGGATCAGGTCCTTTCCTGTGGAAAAGTGCCCGGCACTGTGCAAAGAAGATAATCTCAGGCTGGTGGCAATTATGAACTGTCCACCTTCTTTTAGAGTAAGAGTAGAGATAGTAGCTGTTTAGCCCCAGAGCCCTAACGGTGTTTAGGTTCCTAACTTCCATGGAAATCAATGAGAGTTAGGTGCCTAAATAAGTTTTGAGGAGCTGAGTTTTAGTCTTTAAACAACCTCAACCCTGAGCGGAGCACAATATTTACCAGATGTAAATATGTGCAGTGGTTCTGAGACACATAATAGCCTCCTGGACACATAATAGCCTCCTGAAGTGCTGCCGTGAGGCTTTCATGCATTTCTCCAGGGACCTCCTAAATGGTGGGAAGTTATTTCCCAAGTAATCACATGGAAACACCAGGGATTTCATCTATCAAATATACAGAGTGTTTTGTAAAAGAATTCAATCAATGCTATGGACATTTTTCTTTTTATATAGCATCCTGGATGCACAGTATTTCAGTATGCTTCATTGGGAAAGCCAATTGTAAGCTAAAGAGTAATGACAGAGACGGATTATGGTTTTGTGGGGCCCTGGGCCAGAGCAAGTGGGGGCCCCTCCCGACCCCTTCCTCCTGCAATCCGCTCCTGCTGGTGAAATGAGATCGGGGTGCGGGGTCCTGCCCCCCCGCCATGCTCCTGCTGGGGAGCAGGGTCAAGGTGCAGAGGCTTCCCCCGCCTGCCTGGCACTCCTGCCAGGGAGCGGGAGAAACCCTGCAGGAGCGCCAGGTGGGTGGAGCAAATCGGGGCATGGCAGCACCCATTTTTCCAGGGCCTCTGAATTGGCCGGGGCCCCTGGGCATGGGCCCCATTGGCCCAGTGGCTAATCTGCCACTGAGTAAAGAAAAGGAGTACTCGTGGCACCTTAGAGACTAAAAGAAAAACGCCACAAGTCCTCCTGTTCTTTTTGCGGATACAGACTAACACGGCTGCTGCTCTGAAACCTGAGTAAAGAAAGGTTTTATAGCCAGATGAATGAGAAGTGGTTTAAAATTAAGGTTTGTACAGTGCCTAGCACAAAGGAGTCCTGGTCCTACATGCTGTGATAATACAAATAATAATAATAACTTCCTTGTGCCTCGTAAAATATTTTGAGATTCTTGGATGATGAGCACTACAGAAGTGCAAAGTATTATTTAATATTATTATTGTATTACTGAAGTAGCAGAATGTTTGCATAAATCAAACCCATCCAAACTGCAAAGGGTCCACACTTAGCTTTTATCATACAGTAATGATACTTTGCATTCCTCTAGCTCCTTCCCTCTGAGGTCCTCAAAGCACTTTACAAACATTAATGAATTAAGGTGGGTAAGGGATATATGAGGACTCCTCCATCCATTGCTATAATGGAGCAGTTTAGCAACACAGAGCAGCACTACTTAGCAATAAGGACAGGAAGTAAAGAAGGCTACCACAGCTAATTCAAACTGCAGAGAGAATTCAAGCAGGCAGATTGTAATTATCTATATTGAAATTTGGTCAGGACACAAGGATTAATTTCCTATGCTAACAAAAAGTACTACAGGATCTTCAATGGCCATGGTGATCATACCCTCAGTTTTACATCACATCCAGAAGACTGTCCTCCCGCCTAACACCTTAATGGGATATTGGTTTACCACTGACTGGAGAGGCAGGTACCACTTAATGAATTGCTAGCACAACTCCCTAGAACAGGAAGATGTTACGTGCAGGTCTCCTAGCCAAGTAATGATGCAACCCAATCCTACTTATCTTTTGAGATCTCGGGGCAACCACAGCAGATGATAGCTTGGCTGCAGGCATAGTGTTAAGTTTGGTGCACAAAGGGCATGCAAAACATAGCAGCAGCCAGCGCATTCGGCACTTTGCTATCATTAATGTTTCCTTAGAGTGGCTGCCCTGGCAAGCCCTCATATCCTGGGGCCTCTTCCTCTTCTCTCTTTTGGTCCGAGGCTCTTTTTCAGCTGGGGTTTTCTCTAAGATGAAAAGGAAGAAGAGGAAGATGGCGGCTGCAGAGATATTGGCTGTCTGGGTTGGGAAGGTAAAGGGGAGGCCTGAGACACGATCTGTTAAGACAGAGATGAAGCAAGAAGGGAGGTTGAGACATTTTAGAGAAAGACTGGCCAAGCAGTCTCCTATCTCATAAGCACTTGCTGCTTCTCCATTGTCACGAAATACAGTGTCTGGAGTAGCACAAGGCCTTTCTTCTGAAGACTTTGAGCTGGCAGGTGATGTTTTTGGGTCATGAGAACTGAAAAGGCTGAAAACTGGAGCTAGGTTCCACAGGTGGGCATGCAGCTGCAGAACCTGAAGCTGATGCAGACAGAGTTCTGAACTTTCCAAGTTGGCTTTAGATTTGTAAGGTGCTCAGATATCACTGTAAAAACAAGGAGGAGTCCTTGTGGCACCTTAGAGACTAACAAATTTGTTAGTCTCTAAGGTGCCACAAGGACTCCTCGTTGTTTTTGCTGATACAGACGAACACGGCTACCACTCAGATATCACTGTGCTGGGCATGGTATAAGAACCTAGGTAGGTTAGCTGAGAGTGGATTGCAATATCATTATCCTAGCTTTGTTATTTACCAGTCTTGACCATTAAAGTATCTGGCCCTGGTGACTGGGCAACAAATGGCAGATGAAATTCAATGTTGCTAAATGCAAAGTAATGCACATTGGAAAAAACAGTCTCAACTAGACATACAAAATGGTGGGGGGGGGGGTCTAAATTAGTTCTTACCACTCAAGAGAGAGATCATGGAGTCATTGTGGATGGTTCTATGAACACATCCACTCAATGTGCAGTGGCTGTCAAAAAATCTAACAATGTCCAGGGCCATTAGGAAAGGGATTGATAATAAGACAATAAATATCATAATGCCACTATATAAAGCCATGGTATGCTCACACCGTGAATACTACATAAAGTTCTGGTTGCCCCATCTCAACAAAGATATATTAGAAATGGTAAAAGGTACAGAGAAGGGCCACAAAAATGTGTAAGGATATGGAACAGCTTCCATGTAAGGAGAGATTGGAAATACTGGGACTATTCAATTTGGAAAAGAGATGACTAAAAGGGGATATGATGGAGGTCTATAAAATCATGAACAGTGGGGAGAAATTGAATAAGGAAGGGTTATTTACTCCTTCATATAACACAAGAACCAGAGGTCACCCAATGAAATTAATAGGCAGCAAGTTTAAAAACAAATAAAAGGAAGTACTTCTTCACACAACATAGAGTCAACCTGTGGAACTCATTGCCAGGGGATGTTGCAAAGGCCAAAACTGGGTAAAAAAGATTAGACAAGTTAATGGAGGATAAGTCCATCCATGGACTTAGGGATGGTCAGGGATGCAACCCCATTCTCTGGGTGTCCTTAAGCCTCTTACTGCCAGGTGCTTGGATTGGACGACAGGGGATGGATCACTTGATAATTACTCTGTTCTGTTCATTCCCTTTGAAGTATCTGCCATTGGACACAGGTGGAAGACAGGATACTGGGCTAGTGGACCATTGTTTCTGACTCAGTATGGCCATTCTTATGTTCTTATAGCCCTGTTTTAATTAAGGTGCAGGACAATGACTCGGGTGATGGATCTAGGTATGTGTGACAGCAGATCAATCCCCTATGACCTTACTGAGCGAGTGTGATCTACAGGCGTTCACAGGACAGTTGAAAACTAAGAGATGCCCTTGTTCCTTGCTTGTGAATATATCTCATTTCAGATTTCTGTATAGATAGCATTTTCTCGGATGCCAGCCTAAGGGACAATTATACATTAATAGCTACTTCTTTCAGAAGCAGCCAGCCCTGCTCCTGAGAAACGGCTATTTTCAGGCAGCCCTGTTTCTGCGGAGCTGCTATTTTTAGTGACTTCTATTTCTGAGGGGAAAAAAGCCATTTCTTTATCTCTAAACCATGGCCCAGACCCACTGGCTGCCTCACATTTTGCAATAAACGTTTCCTCTTTACATCTCAGTAGCCTAGGGAAAGTGGCTCTCCAGTCATTACACAAAGCAACGATCCAAGCAAGGTCTAACTAGGCAGACAAAGACTTGCGGGAGTTGGTCTGTGCACACGTACCTTTGATTCCTTTTCTGTTAACAGGGAAATGTAACAGTTCCCTCCTGAAAAATGCAGGACTTTGGGATGCCTACTTTGGAAGTCCAATCCAGTTTCAACAGCCCAAGAGCAATGATTAATCCCGTGCTTCAGGGTTTTGTGAATCAGTCTGGAGGTGTGGTAATATGTGTTGCGCATGTGTGACGGGTCTCACTCACAGCTGGGGAACTGCCTTGCGGCCGGGTCTGGGAATTAGCTCTTGCCCACTCTGGAACGCCTTTTCATCGATTGCTCGCACTGTTCTCCCATCTCTCTTTGTGACTTGGCCCTCCGGGCAGGTCACTATTTAATCCTCCCATTCCAGAGTATCAAAGTCCTCCTAGACAAACTGTCCACATGCAGGGTCAGGCAGTTTTCTGATCAAAGTGCAGGTCCGGTACCTCTTTCCCAGTGGCTGGTAGGGGAACCCGGGTCCACCCACTACTCTGACCTCCAGCCCAGGGACCCTATGCTTACCAACCACGGTCTACTCAATCTCCAGCCTTGTTGCTGTTTCCCTGGGCTCCTTCCTACCTCACTTCTCCATTTCCTGCCCCACTGTATTTCCGGCCCCAGCCCAGGCTTCCTCCATTCCCAGTGGCTGCTTCACCCCCTCAGCTTCTTTACAAATGCTGTAGTCCAGGTCAGGATCCAAGGGCTTATGACCCCCCCTAAAACTACTTCTTATCCCTAGCCAGCTCCCTTTCTCCCTCAGCAGGGACTGCAGAGCTCCTCCCTGCTAGCCCCTCTTGTGCTCCATGTCCTGACTTTGTACAAGCCCAGCCTGCCTCTGCCCAACAGGGCTGCACCTTCAGTTAGGCTTTATCAGGCCCTGACTCTCCTTCAGGTGCAGCCTATAAGTTAACTGGCCCTTTTTAACCTGCTCAGGCCTTGGTAATGACACTATGTAAATGACTCAAGGCAACAGACGTCCCAGCATTATGGTCATTAACCTATTGCATGTACACATCTGGCTGAGATTGGAACTCAGAATCTGCAGCTTTAAGGTACAGTTTTCCCTCCCTGGAAGATAAAAGAAGCTCCATTCGTGCAGAAGAAGCCGTTGTACTTCAGTAGATCTCACTAATATGATCCGGATCCCATTGAAGTTAATGGGAGTTTTGTCATTGACTTAAATGGGTGGACTGGTCCAGCACGATGCAGTATTGTCTTGTGCCCCCCCGCCCCAAGTGCTATATGAGGGATGAGATTATAGTAATATACCAGTAATACTTCTTTCGTATTAGCGGAACTAGCTCTAAACTGGTCGCCAGATACTAGAGTGAAGCAACTCTGGTGAGAGTGAAGACTAAGCTTGTCTTAGCTGGAAGTAGCTAGTTTTATAGCTTGTGACTGCTCTGAACATTCCAGGCAGATTGCAACAGCCATGTGGTGAATGTAGCCAATTTGGGTGACAGCAGCATCAGTGGAGAGCTAGACCGTAAAAGAACCATTGGAGCTGCTCTTTTAGTTTACAGGCTAGATGCCGGGCATTCTGGAGGCGAAACTAGCAAGTTTGAATTCCTTGGCCTCCTCTGGATGTTGTGCCTATGGGAATCACTACAGATTGGTGCCCAACCAGTCAGGGCCGGCTCCAGGCACCAGCTTTCCAAGCAGGTGCTTGGGGCGGCATTCAGAATGGAGCGGTGGTCCGTGTCCCGTGGCGGCAATTCGGCGGCAGCTCCGCCGCTCTTCCGGGGGCGGCGGCAATTCGGCGGCGACTGCTTGCGGCCGCAAAATTGGTAGACCCGCCCCGGCCACCAGTTGGTGAACGTCAGCTACTCTGTCTCCTGCTGGAGGCCATAGCTGGAGAAGGAAGTATGTGCTGATTTGTGGTGGATGGGCGACACCACCCTCTGCTGGAGAATAGGAGAATTGATCGTAACACTGAGCTAGCAGAGTTTGTCCTTTAAATGGCCTGATGGAGGACAGACTTTCAGGCTACTCTTGTCCTGAGTTCAAATCCATTGCGTTCTTTCAGTGTCGCTTTTTATACAGTTCAGCCACACAACCCAGCCAGCTGATCTTTTTCTTTCTCCAGTGGACTGTCCCTTCCCAGAGTTTGACAAGGGTTTTGTGGAGATTTAGATGCTGCCAGGCAGAGCAAGACGGTAAGTTGGTCCCATTTGCTCTACAGTCACAGCTGGCATCTCACTCACTCTGGGCTTGTTACTATTTACAGTGTTATTGTTGGCAGGACAAGAAAATCATGTCTACCGGAGCTGGATTAGCTGCTTGTAGTGGCAAAAAGAAAAGGAGGACTTGTGGCACCTTAGAGACTAACCAATTTATTTGAGCATGAGCTTTCGTGAGCTACAGCTCACTTCACGAAAGCTTATGCTCAAATAAATTGGTTAGTCTCTAAGGTGCCACTAGTACTCCTTTTGTTTTTGCGAATACAGACTAACACGGCTGCTGCTCTGAAACCTGCTTGTAGTGGGATGCTCCTGATTTTAAGAGAGCTGGACCAAAATATAACTATAAAATCTTCATTCCAATGGAAAACATCCCCTCTGGCTGCATGGAAATATGAATAAGCAGCTCTAACGGGGTATCTAATACACACTGGTTACCACGGGCACTGCTGATGCATCAGAGTTACTGCTCCCTCATCAGCACAAGGGTTTTCATAGCAAGACAAAAGGCAGAACAAATCCCCAGCAAATCCCACAAAGGGAGAAGGCTGGAAGAGGTTTCCTTAGCACACAGGAATGATACAGGAAGGGAAGTCCCTTTTCTTCCAGAATTATTACTTAATATATTGAGGTTTCATGGTACCATAAAGCCCCACGGATCAGGGTGCAATGGGGAAGGAGCTTGGTGCAGAGTAGACAAATGGCCCTTTAAAATGGGCTCTTGAAATGGCACGAGGAAGCTCTCAGTGTCCTTCCAACAGGGGGTGCTGTAATAATCAGGCCAGACCATTCTGTTGCCATGACAGCAGGGGGCATCCATTGTGTGGCAAACAGCCCGGAGCTGCCATTCCACCCCCGGCACGAGGGAAGCTGGCTGGAGAGCTGTGTAAGACCAGCAAGTGGGAGGGAGATAGCTGCAGAGAGGAGCAACGTGGCTGGGTGAAGAGAAACACAGAATGCCCATATATAAATAGAATAAGAAAGGACAGGATGGGGGGCTAGAGCTAGTTACATGCAAAGTGTGTGCGTCCGGGCCTTTAAACGCCAGGAGAACAGGAAATAAATGAACGCAGGTGGAACCGGTTTTAATTACAGCATGAGATTTGCGGAGGAAATGAAACCCACTCACCAGCCAAATCCAAAGCCATTCCACTGAACGAACTTTCATCTTGTTTACTGGAAGACACCTGCCTTGTAAGAGGAGAAAAGTCAGCAGAGGGGAAATGTTGAAAAAGCGAGAACTGCCGCTTGTGAGATCATCAGCAGAACACACACCTGAGCAGCTCACGTGACACCCACAACCACACAACATCAGCTGTTGCCGAAGGCCCAGGCCCAAGCAGCCAAAGGAAAGTGGTTAATCATGGATTCAGTTATCTACTAAAACAAAGGGACTGGGCAGCCAGTTTACTGTAAGCGTGTTTATGTTGTGTCCCTACTGCTAGGGGACCAGCTTCTGCGTTAGGGGTGGGACTGTGCTAGCATGTCACATCTGCACTTAAGCACGGCTACTGATAGCTCCATTTCCCTGAGCCATGTGAGCAAACGTTTTTCTCTCTGCGTTCTATATACTAGAGGCTATTTAGCAGGTAAGTCTCTCGCACCCCTTAAGTACAAGGATTTGCACTAATGATCCTACCTACGGTCATTGAGGTGCTGATCTGGTCTTTGGTGCAAATTAAAGGATGCTCTGATTTACAGGCAGTTCTGGCAGCCCCTTTTGCTGAGCCAGAGAGTCCACACGTTCAGCAGGACAGGTTGGCACTATAGACATGTTTTAAGAGAAAGAAGCTGGGGAGGGGAACTCATTGTCTGTGGTGCAGAAAATCAGAGCAATGAGAAGCAAAGGAGACATTAGAGGACATAATTGCTGTAATTGATGTTTGAGATGTGTAACTGATGCATGGAAATTTCCTGGATCTCAGTGGGCTTGTAAGCCAATGAAAGGGAGAACACATTGATCTCTTAGCTTTGATCGTTGAAACCCCTCCAGAGGAGCCTTCTAAATAAAGACACAGACATCACTAGATTTCCCTCAGCAGGATTTTACAATCTAAATGCAACAAGAGAAGTGGGCAGCTTTTGCCTCTGGCCTGGGCTGTAGTGGAAGCAAAGATGCCACCCCTCTGCCAAACCCTCTTCGCTGAAGGCACCATTTATTCAGAGCAGTCTCTCTAGTGATGCTGGGAAAGTGTGGACAGAAGAGTTTCCCTGAGGAGGACGGGCAGAAAAAGGTGCTTGCTTCCTGGCCATAGTGGGGACGAGGCAAGGCAGGTTGCATCGGCTCAGTTGAATCACAGGGAAGTTCTCTGGCATGTGTTGTGCAGGAGGTCAGACTAGGTGATCACAGTGGTCCATTCTGGAATCCATGAATTTATGAAATGCGGGTAGACCCGTCTTTCCAACCACTGCAAGCTGGGGCTTGCATCAGTCCTGGGCCATGTGCTATGCCTAAAGTATTGATAGACCTGAAAGGTATTAAATAAAACTTTGTCACATTTTTAAGCCTGGTCTAAAGAGGTTCTCAACTGTGAGTAGAGCAATGTTGGGTTTTTTTTTACAGAGTAAGAATTCCCTAACTCCAGGAAAAGCCAGGACTCATTGGCAGCCTTTCTAAAGCCCTGGCCGCCTTTGTATTCTGGACACAGGCAAAGGACATTACATGAAGCATGAGTGAGTCTCGGCCGCTTCTATCAGAATGGGAGCTCATTATTTGGCACTGTCTCCTTTTACTGCCTTGCTACTGAAATGAGAAAAGAAATGAGACAGAAATCTGGGAACGGAAGGGTAATTTACAACTCATGAAAGAGCAGATCAAATTAATTAGCTGTCTGAGGGACCACTCTGAACTGTGCTACAGTGCTCATGCAGGCTTTTCTGTATCACGAGGTCTGTCTGTGCTCTGCTTCTGAGATTAGATGTGCTGGGAGATTAAGGGCATAATTGTTAAAGAAGTTAAGTGCCCAGTGAGGGATGCAAAATGTGTATGCAATTGATTGCCTAATTTGTGTGCAAAATAGACATGACTGGGTGTTCAGATCAGGTAATCACATGCTTAGAAGGCTACTTATGACACTAACTGTTACTAGTCACAGTAACTACATGTAAATTATGTGTGCAATTACCCATATAATTGCACATCTAACATCTTTGAAAATCGAGGCCTAATTCAATTCCTAATACTCCTCCTTTTTCCTCTGGCTCAGCCCACATTAATACTTGTCATTGCCATGAATGAAAAGGTTTTCAAACATGACATCATAAAGGCCCATCTACAACAGCAAATCAAGCCTATTATGGAATTGCATAGCCCAGTAGCACTTCCGGGTCCTGTTATTAGCCACCTTGGTCCTTCTGGTGGAGATGGGAACATACAGTGTTTTTATCATGTTTCAGCCTGTTCCACCTAGCCTAAGAACCCTACCTGGAGAAAGAACTTCACAGTCAGAAATGTCCTAAAATGTGTTCTTTTTTGTGTGCATATTTAAAAAAAAACTGATTTCCATCTGAGAACTATTTGTCCTGATCCCGAGCTTCTGCAGTTTAATTTAGTCAGCAGATGCCATCTGAATGTTAATGCCTTCTTAATTCTCACCTACATGCTTTTATTCTTATTAATTTGGTATCTGGGGCTTTAATATTCCTTTTTTTCCCCTATTCTGATCAGTTGAACTCATTTGATGGCAGTATTTCTGTGGCGCTTGCACTGTGTGATATATAATTACGCGTAGCAGCGATATATATGCAGTGTATCCTGCTTGTCCATTGTATTGTGTGTGAGCATGAATGATGTGATGTGCCAGGTGATTTGAAGTGAAGGTTTACTGATCCCTGATGGGAATAACCAGAGGGAAGAGGGGTCTGAAGATAATTTCCCGTCCCCCCTCCCCCCCATCATTCTGATGCCATATCCCTTCACTGAGTTTTCCTGGTAAACTGGAAAGCTAAGAGAGCAGAGTGATAGTGTAGTGACATGAAGACTGCAGGCATAGGTACTGTGGCTTTGGTGCAGTCAGCTTTCCCTGACCAACACATCTATTAGTAAGTCACGTGTCACATGCTGCTCGTGTCAGATATGTATAATAATATATATTACCTTTCCTCCTGAAGGAACCCAAAGTGACCATATATGTATTGTATTATAGGTGAGGTTGGTGGCATCACCTATTATTAAGATTGCCCGATGCTTCCTATTACCCCAGATCTTTTTAAAGTTGTTTATAACTTTGACAAACTTTAGCCATTTGGGGTGAAATAGACTCATAGACTTTAAGGTCAGAAGGGACCATCGTGATCATCAAACCTGACCTCCTGCACATTGCAGGCCACAAAAACTCACCCACCCACTCCTGAAATAGATCCCTAGCCTCTGGCTGAGTTATTGAAGTCCTCAAATCATGGTTTAAAGACTTCAAGTTACAGAGAATTCATCATTTACACTAGTTTAAACCTGCAAGTGACCCATGCCCCATGCTTCAGAGGAAGATGAAAAGCCCCCAGACTTTCTGCCAATCTGACCAGTAGCCTAGCGGGGGGGCGGGGGGGGGTCGGAGGGGGGAGCGGGGTAGCAGCCGCTCTCCCACTGAGCACAAGTGGTGCCTTTTTAATTTTTTCTTGCCTTTTTAATTTTTACTCACCCAGCAGTGCTCTGGGTCTTCGGTGGCATTTTGGAGGCAGGTCCTTCACTCGCTCCGGGTCTTCGGCGGCATTTCAGCGTCGGGTCCTTCAGTGCCACTGAAGATACGGAGTGAGTGAAGGACCTGCCGCCAAAGTGCCGCCGAAAAACCCGGGGCGCCGCCGGGTGAATACAAGCACCTGGCACCCTTTTTTTATGTCCGCTCCTCCTGTTCGCGCCACCTGGCTACGCCACTGAATCTGACCCAGGGGAAAATTCCCTTCTGACCACAAATATGATGATCAATTAGACCCTGAGCATGTGGGCAAGACACGCCAGGCAGATATCTGGGAAAGAATTCCCGGTAGTGACTTGGAGCCCTCCCTATTTAGTGTCCTGTCTCCAACAATTGGGGATTTTTGCTACTGGCAGTCGCTGATGGGCCACATGCCATCGCTGGCAGTCCCATCATCCCCTCCCTCCATAAACTTATCAAGCCCAGTCTTGAACCCAGATAGGTTTTTTCCGCCGGTGCTCCCCTTGGAAGGCTGTTCCAGGCTCCTCTGAGGGTTAGAAACCTCCACCTAATTTTGAGCCTAAACTTGTTGATAGCCAGTTTATAGCCATTTGTTCTTTATAGCCATGGGGGGTACCTGCCTCAATCTGAATGTTTTTGCAACAGTTCAGCCAAAATCACTCAGATATTTCCAAGGATGAGGCTAGGAAAAGATATTTTGTTTTGCCCATATTAAAAAATCTTGGTGGCCTTTTCTTTGAAAAACTCTAGCACCCCCCGGCTTTGGAGCAGGGACTTGAAAATTGGCAGGGGGTGACTGACCTTTACAGATAACGATAGGGAGATCACAGCTTCATCCTCCACTGAAATAATGCAATAATGCAGCCATCTCTGAGGTGGGGCTATTCAACAGTGCACAGCAACCCTGTGAATATTTCCTTCATATGAAACCATTAGAGGAATTTTAGGTAGGCAGAATCTAATCATTACTTGTTCTGGAATTAGGCCAGGACCGAGATTACTCTGTTCTGGCAAGAGCATGGACTCTTTAATGACCACAGTGCTCAGGACCTTTGTGGGCACGTGCCATTCTTTGGGATGAGATATAAAACTAGTATTGGACTGGGGCATTGGTTCGATACAGACTGAGAGAAGAGTGCCACCTACTGAATCATTGACATCACTTTCTGAAGCCCCCAGAGTTTTCTTCGGAGGTCTCCCATCCACCTGCAAACTGAGCCCTACCTAGCTTGCGTGACGGGTCACCAGCAGAGCCCAAGGTAGTCAGACTAGACGTTTCTAGGGTATTTGTAATATGGGACTTTTGTCATAGATATTTTGCATGTATTTTGTCATGCACAGTTGTGTAAAACAAGAGGAGTCTCTTTGGGCGTGTCATGGCCAAAAGAAACAGGAATGATGACATGCAAACCTTGAGCGTGTCCAGTGAACACAGGCACTGACATGAGGCTGCTCACAGACCCTTCAAGGGCAGAGCGCAAGAAATTGCTGACTCCTATTTTTGGCTGGGAACTACAGTTGGTCTGCACTTTTGTTTTGATTGCAGGCCCGATAACGTGCCCTTGGAGACCCGCACCGGGAATGTTACGTATGAAAGGAGGGTTCATTCGGGGCCAAAAGCAACACCAAGTTAGAGAATGAAGGAGAAAATAGCCAGTTTTATGAACACAGCCACATATTTGTGCTGCAAAGAAAGAAGGGGAAAAAATGTCCACGTCCCAGTCTCGCAGCCTTTGGAGTTCACATGCCGCTGGCAGGAGGGAGAAAGGGAGCATATACCCTGAGTCACCTCAGTCTAGCTGGCTGAGGGTAACATTAACTGAATTCCAAAGCAAGTACTCCAGCCTGGCGGACAGTCAGGATGACATGAATCCTTAGACAAGGAAATGAATTAAATAGGGGGAATAAGGTGCCTTTTACCAGGTGCATCTGGATCCCTTACTGACTGGATCCCTTTCTGTCATGACGGGGTTCCCACTTTTAGAAACACGTCAGCTAGCATGGTTTGAGGCTAGAAGCAGCAAGGTCTTATCACAGCTGTTAGAGCCAGGCTGAGATTTGGGGGGAAGCTCTCCAAATGGGAAGGGAGAAGAGAGAAGGGAAAGGAAGAGAGAGAAAGAAAGACATGTACAATGATTTGAAACTCACCATCCTTGTCTTTAACACATTTAAAGCCACATTTTCGTAAACAGTAGCTACATTTGCACACCGGTGACCTAAACCTGGCTTTGCGCCCTCAAGCTATCTAATTTTTCTTGAGCAAATCTAAGCGTATGGACATGCAAACATGCCATCTCCTAATGCAGCAGGCTCCAAAATATGGGGAAACCAACACAGAGGCCAAGTTAAATCCCCTTTTGAGATGTCAGCCAGTTCTCGCAACTTCTTGTTATTGTAGGGAAGGGAATACATCCCTGGAGCCTCCCCAGGAACCCCACTTTCTGGGGAGGATGATTTTCTCAAGGGCTCAAGCTTTCCCCCTACAATGTTGTATGAAGATACCAGCAGACCAGAGCTGGAGTCTTCTTTTGGATGCCTTCCCACCTTGTGTTACTTTCAGTGGATCACTTTGGTTCTGTAGAAAGTTACATGTGTATGTGGTTGTCTTTTAATGCAGTGAAGGGTTTGCAAGTGAATGCATTTGTTCGCAGGGCAGCGTCCCCTGGAAAGCTGGGATACCTGAACTGCATATGCCAATTAGACATTTGATTGTGCAAATTAGAAAACAATGATCATTCTGTATTTTGGTCAGCTTCCAAGTTCAAATTTCAGTCCTTTATTTCTATGGCGTGGGGACAGCAGCTGATACTATTTATCACAAAAGATGCTTATTGCCATGGTATCTGGACCCCATCGCAACATAAACCAATTTCTGTCACTTACCATACCGGGTAGGTAAGCTGATTCTGCCACAGACCAACCCCCACTTTGACCAACCTGCTAGAACAGGGGTGGCCAACCTGTGGCTCCGGAGCCCCATACGGCTCTTCAGACGTTACTGTGCGGCTCTTTGTGTAGGCACTGACTCTGGGGCTGGAGCAACAGGTGCCAACTTCCCAGTGTGCCGGGGGGTGCTCACTGCTCAACCCCTGGCTCTGCCACAGGCCCTGCCCCCACTCCACCCCTTCCCTGCGCCGGCCGTGCCCTCACTCCCCCCTCCCCCTGAGCCTTCTGCACACCACAAAACAGCTGATCGGGAGGTGGGGGAAGGACAGAGAGGCGCTGATCGGCAGGGCTGCCGGTGGGTGGGAGGTGCTGGGAGTTGGGGGGAAACTGATGGGGGGCTGCTGACGTATTAATGTGGCTCTTTGCCAATGTACATTGGTAAATTCTGGCTCCTTCTCAGGCTCAGGTTGGCCACCCCTGTGCTAGAAGGAGCAAGTTCCAGAACTCTGGCCTCTCTACGGGACGCCCAGCCCATGAAGTTCAGCGCCATCAAGAGAAAATAGCTTTCTGGCTGATGGCAGCTGCTGCACGAGACAGCAGAGACTGGTTATAACACGAGAGGGGGTAAACGAGAGCTAGCTGAATAATTCATTACCCCTGTGAGTTAGGGAGTATGTGGTGTTGTCCTCATTCTCTAACTGGAGCACAGAGAGGTTGAGAGACTGCTCCAAGGCCACAGAGAGAATCAGTGTCAGAGCTAGGGTTCAAACCCAGGAGATTCTGGTTTCTCAGTCCTATGCTCAGACAACTAGATCACATCGGCCTCTCTCCTTGAAAACCACGATCTATATCAGGGATCATTATTAGATCTGGTCACATTATTCATTATGTATATCTTTAGATGTGAATTTTGCCCTCTCCTCTGTTTGTGAATGGTTCATGACTCAGTTTTCATTTTATGTATGCGCTCACCAGATACCTTGGATGGACAGTTATCAGAGTGTCTGTTCAAGGGTATCAATGAGCTGAACATAGTACTATTAATTGTTTGTGCCTGATTCATGCAGCTCTAATGCAGACATAAGAAGAAAATACTAGAAAGAGACTGAACAGGAAGAGATAACTGCTTGAGTTAAATATTTGCGGTGATGTCTGGACAGTAGGAAAGAGAAATTCCTTCCTACACCAAGAACATAAGAACAATGTCAGACCAACGGTCCATCTAGCCCAAGATCCTGTCTTTGACAGCAGCCAGTACCAGAGCTTCTGGAGAAGTGTACAGAACAGGGCAGTTTTGGAAAGATTCGCCCCTGTTGTCCCCTCGTGGCATTGGTTTAGGGTTGTCCTGAGCATTGGGCTACAACCCTGACCATCCTGGCTAATAGCCATCGATGGACCTGTCCTCCATGATCTTATCTAGTTCTTTTTTGAACCCAGTTATACTTTTGGCCTTCACAACATCCCATCGCAATGAGTTCCACAAGTTAATTGTGCATTGTGTGAAAAAGTATTTCCTCCTCTTTTTTGCATTAAACCTGCTGCTTGTTAATTTCATCGGGTGACCCAAGGACTTATATAGTGGCTTTATGATATTTTCTGTCTTATTTTCTATCCCTTTCCTAATAGTTCCTAACATTCTGTTAGCCTTTTTGACTGCTGCTGCATATTGAGCTGAAGTTTTCAGAGAACTATCTACAATGATTTCAACATCTCTTTCTTGAGTGGTGACAGCTAATTTAGAACCCATCATTATATATGTATAGATGAGATTATTTTTTCTAATGTGCATTACTTTGGATTTATCAATGTAGAATTTCATCTGCCATTTTGTTGCCCAGTTACCCAGTTTTGTGAGATCCTCCTGTAACTTTTTGCAGTCAGCTTTGGACTTAGCTACTGTGAATAATTTTGTATCATCTACAGACTTTGCCATTTCACTGTTCTCTCTCTTTTCCAGATGATTAATGAATATGTTGAACAGCACAGGTCCCAGTACAGAGTCTCAGGAGACTCTGCTGTTTACTCTCTCCTTGATGAAAACTGACCATTTATTCCTACCCTTTGCTTCCTGTCTTTTAACCAGTCCATGAGAGGACCATCCCTCCTATCCCATGGCTACTTAGTTTCCTTAAAAGCCATTGGTAAGACACCTTGTCAAAGGCTTTTTGAAAATCCAAGTACACTATATCCACTGG